>NC_062286.1:30531726-30834756 GCF_902655055.1 Lutra lutra
CCCTGGGTGGCCCATCGGTCCCCGGGGGAGGATAAAACATGTGGAGCAGAGCCAAACTTAATGACAGCATGGTGAGGCAGAGCTCCTCCAACCAAACCCAGCCTAGATCAGTTGTCCCCTAGATGATCTATAGACCCAGGAGGACACATGAGTGTTGCTTTAAGCCCCTGAGTTTCAGGTGGGTTTTTACACCTTATTACTGAGGAATTAGCTGATACAGCCTTGGGTGGGGACGGACTGCAGATAATTCACCTACTATGTTGACACTGGTAACTAGACATTTATCATAGTACCATGAAGAACAGAAAGACCTTCACAAATCAGCCTAACATATTTTCCCAGCTCCAAGACTGAGTTATCAGAAATTGAGGGCCACAGTTATTTTCCTGCTAATCCTGAAAAGAAACAAAAAGGGCAAGGTGCCTTATGGGACTCCACACAGTTTACTCTTGCCGTAATGATGGAACAGAAAGTAAACTCTTGCACTGAACACTGGAGTCACTCAGCTGTTGAAATTTCAGTGAGGCACCTGAACATTTAAGCCTATAAATTATGAAAGCTACCTGCTTTTGCTTCTGCCCTGGGCATGAGTTTAATGTCTCTGGTCCCAGGCAATCTTATTTTGCTCTGGTGTTTCATTATTATGCTGTTTGATTTGGAGCTAGGACTTTGGAAACAGTCAAGGCCCTTTAAACAACTGGAAACTTAGGATGTCTCCGCAGAAGTATTTACTTTATACCTTTTGTTGATGAGAAAATCTGCTTAATTACTTAGTAGTTATTAAGCCCTAAATACATATATACCGTACAGACAAATATATCCTGTGCTTAATACTGTCAGGACCTATGGAAAGACTCAAAGTGTAATAAATTATCCTTGTGGTCTAATTAAGTAGTGGATATTAAAACTTTGTAGGCAATGACTAGCCTACAAAGATAACTTAGTTTTCAGATGATAAAAACATTTTTTTTCCATCTTAGGAAATCACCCTAAAACAATCAGGAAAATTCCATCTTTGAGAAAACTAGGGAACATGTGTTAATGGGAACCATAATATGAGGACCGAAGGTAAATGGAGAAATGGCAAATGACATATCTGAGTAGAGAGAAGTCATATTCCCCAGAGCATGGAGGAAATGGAAAAGTCAGGGGTCCCCTGACAAAATCCTGGAGTGGCTCAGGGATTGGTGGAGATAGTGAGGGAGGTTCAAGTGAGGCTGGGAGGGGAGCATTTGTAAGTCCGCCCAAGGAGCCTTGGGATATGTAGGTGAAAACGCCAACTGAGCACCAGATTGCCCTGCAGTGAAGCCAACTGATCTGTGTCTCTAATCAGTGTTTTAGAAGCTTATTCTTTATTATTTTTTTAAAGATTTATTTATTTATTTTCAGAAAGTGGTGGGGAGAGGGGCAGCGGGAGAGAATCTCAAGCAGACTCACCGGTGAGCACAGAGCCTAACATGGGGCTCGATCCCACGGCCTTGAGATCATGACCTTGAGCTGAATCAAGAGCTGGATGCTCCAACTGAGCCCCCCAGGCGCCCCTAGTACCTTACTCTTTAATATGAATGAACACAAGGGAAAACCAGACATTTGAGGACAGTCTCCAGCATGAAAGAAAAGGAGTAAAACAATATGAATTGAAAAATGAATTCAAAGGAAATAAAGCACAAGGAGCAGGAGATAACTTAAGGGACACTGTTTTAAATAGCCTTAGAGATTAGAGAGATCCTTAGAGAGATAAAAAGAGATATGACCTCCATAACAGATTAGGGAGATCTCAGATTCAGTCCAGTGTAATGGGAGCATATCCCCAGTATTGTGCTGAGGTGGAGAGAGTGAATGGTTGCATACTTTTCTTCAGGCAGTTTCAGTTGCCTGCAGGCACAATATAGGCAGAGAGTTGGTCTAAAGGTTCTATTTTTTGCCTCTTGAGTTTGGCCAAGGCAGAGAGAGGCCAGAGAGCTGAGCATGTATGCAAGGGAGTGGTTAGAATGATTGTGGAATTTAAGCTGAATATGAAGTGAAGGACTTCATGGGGTTGAAGGACTGTGAGCAGATGAATCATTCAATAGATCAGGGGTTCCGGTGGGGCTGAAGGACTGTAGAGGGTAGGTTACCAGAAGGACTTATCTGAAAAGTGAGATGTGACAGTGAAAAGTATAAAATTTATCAGAATCCTACTAGCCCTTCCAAGTTCTGCTCAAATACTGACTCATAATGTCTTCCTTGACACCCCAAGGTTTTGACCTCTCATTCTATCCAATTCCCAGAAAAGTTTTATGTTGCATCTGTGACCCTTGGCATACTTTGTCCTGCTCACATATTTGTTTTATCTCTCCTAACCCAACTGCCATGTTGCCTCCTTCAAAGGAGAGGCTGTAATTATTATTCTTTGAATCCCTATTGTACTCCCAAGGCAGGTCCTTGAACCTAGACTCAGTGAAAAAAATTACAGACTCAAATAAGGTGGTAAGCCAGGAAGATTTGCAGTTGTTTCAAGTTGCGTTCCCTGGGATGCACACTGACGTGGAGTTTAGCATTTAGGTCCTTTCTAAGGGAGTGACCCTGGTTTAACAGCTGCAGCAGGGAGGGGAGAGAAATGGGATTAGGCAGAGGGAGACGTCAATCATGCAGGTTCAGCCAACGCTGGGGAGCTCTGGAGGTGGAATGGCCCTATAGAGCCTGCAGGACCTGCTTAGCTCAGTCATTGGATATAGGACACCCCCACGGCTGAGGCAGTCCCTAAAAGGACTAGCAGCTGAAGACCTGAGGACAGCTTTCCAGGTGGCAGGGGCAGCACACCCTTCTGGCGGGAAACTGGGTGTGTGTCACTTGGTCCACCACGACAGTTTCAGAGTTTCAAATTTGTCTAAGGATAAAGAAAAATGTACAGGACTTCTGTATTCAGAGGGAGCGGGGGAAAGTGAAATGTACATGGGTGAAGACTGGGGGAAGTGGGCTGAGTTTTGGAAGCAAAGTGGTACAAAATCCATGTTGGCATTTTTCACTTGCTTTGGTTATCTTCCTTTTCTTCACGGTGTTTTTGCCAGGTTAATAGGAAACCATGGTGTTTTTTTAAATCCTCACAGTGTTTTTGCTATCTTTTTACTATTCTTTTTACCAGAATATTCCAGACTCCAAGCCCGATCTCTCACTGCAGCTGATTTTCTTTGATGGGGAAGAGGCTTTACTTCATTGGTCTCTTCGCGATTCCCTGTATGGGTCTCGGCACTTAGCTCCCAAGATGGTATCGACTCCACACCCACCTGGAGCAAAAGACACCAACCAACTGCAAGGCATGGTTAGTCTGGGGAATTCTCATGGCGCTGCCGCTGCAGGCTCTGCCTCAAAGGAAGCCAAAGCTCAGGCCAATTAAAGACCTAAAAATGCCACGGCATTCTTGGAGCACAGTGTTTATTCTAGAACATTCCTTGGCAGGCATTGGGCTTTTGAGGAATCCCAGAGCTAAAAAGAATGATTCCGGGTTAGAAGTTATGTTTGACTGAGCTTAATTAAAATGATGTAAAAAAATCAGATTAAGAAAACATCAGATTCAGTCCAGCCCAACGGGAGCACATTCCCTAGTTCTGTATAGGGATGGTGAGAGCACATCCCTTCTCTGAGGCCTCTATAAACCGGAGGCTGGGGTCTTGGGAACTGGAGTGCCATGAGACATGGTATAGGGGATGGGAGTGAAGAGTTTCCTTGGTGGCCTCCAAGTGTTATAATGACTCCAAGCATGTATGTGACATTGTGTCGGTTGTGTTTTGGTCTAATATTGTTGCCATGGGGATGGAAACCTTTTGATGCTGCCTTAAAACCCTGCTCTTATTATCAAGTAATGTGTGCAACCCATGACTCCATTTTAATTCTCATTTCTGGGCCCACGCTCCATCCTTAGTCCCTCATGTCACCTTTGAATTCCCTCCCTACTCTGTTAATCTTCCCATATTTGACATTCACTAAGTCTTACATCCTCCCTAACCCCAGCTTGGAACCTCATGTTACCCTCAAGACTTCACTCTTCCCTGTGCCCTCATCCACCTCTGCCCTCACCCTACCTGTGAACTGAAAGCCCATTTCTAACCCCCTCCACACATCCCTTTCCTTTGCTATATCATTGACCTTCACCCTGTGAGTACAAGTGGGCACATTAAGTGTCCTCTGTGGCTCTAACATGTCATGCTGGCCTTCTCTCCACCCTGTTGTCTGTTGGCAGCTCATAAGGGGCCGGGGAATATGGCTGGCACCTCCTCCAATCTTTTGGCCCAAGGGGCTCAAAAGCATTCAGAGGAGGAGGAGGAGAGACCAGATTGATCAGGAGGAGGAACAAAGTGATTTATCAGTCCAAAGATATGAATCCATAGTGACGGTTAAGGCTGTTTTATCCCCAGAAAAAAACTCTTAGTAGCTGATCCAACCTTGTAAATATAGTTTTATTTCAAACAAACTTATTTTCCCCCAGTGAATACATTTACTCATCATTCATGAGTTAATAGGTATTATGTCTTTAGAATCATGGACTCTGTGGATATTTATCGACTATGTGTCAGGATCTATGCTACATATCTACCCACATGTTATTTCATTTATATAAATCAGGAGTTCTTAAAGCTGGGAGGGTAGTTTTCAGGGAGTCCTCAAGCCTGCTTATGTTTTATGGCTCGAATGAGGAACACTGAGCAATTATGGAGACTTGTCACTAGAAGGGGCCTTTAAAACCCAGTAAGTCTGAGCTTCTGGTTTGATGGAAAAGGAAATGGAGATCCAGAGATAGTAGGGCACAGAGCTCATAGTCCAGAAATTGTTCCTGTATGCTGCTTTGAGGAGTAAATAGTTACTACCCAAGTGCTTTCCTGTAGGTAGCTGTAACATTTACAGACTAAGGATAAAATGACTCATTAGAATGGAATAGACTGTAAGAGAGGCTTGGAATCCCATCTGAAAATAAAAGTAAATGTATTCTTTTTTAATCTATAAAATATTATCTAAGTGTCCTCTTTCTAATTTACCCTTAGTGTCTGTGACCCCCCCAAAACTCTATACCTTGCCATTTGTCCACATTGCATAAGCAAGATTTTTAAAAGTTCTTCAAAATAATCAGCTTATAAAGTTATTAAACCTTTTGTCCATTTATAGAGCTCCCTGGATTATTTGTAATTTTTAAAATGAGGTTAGTTTTCACTGATTGTTTTTTTCTATTGATGAATATGAGATGTGTTTTGGTGACAGGGATTAAATAATCTTTTTTCTTCTCTTAGGATTTATTGGTCTTATTGGATTTAATTGGAGCTCCCAACCCAACATTTCCCAATTTTTTCCCCAAAACTGCCAGATGGTTTGATAGACTTGAAGCAATTGGTAAGCACCACTGTCACTAAAGAGTCAACTTAGTTCCTTCCTACAGACAAATACCACACTTTAAAAGTCAACATTTATAACAACAACAAAAAAGAAAAAAGAAAATTCAAAATTTATGATTTAAATACATTATTTGTAAATATAATATAGCTTTCTGGGTTTTTTTCTTGCTTTACTGATTAGTTTACTGTTCCTATTTATTGTTTTCAGTAGGCCTACTTTATTTCCTGACATGAGACTGCATTTGGAACTGGAAACATGCAATGCTACATTTAATATTTGCATATCACTAGCAATGGTTTGAAAATATTTTCTCAGAGTCCTGTTTGCAGTGTATGGAATGCATGTCCAGAGAAAACTCCACTCGAAAAGCATGTTGGCTAATAATGACTGTCATGATCCTCATGATACCAGAAAGCATTCTCTAATTTTTCATTATTTTTTTAATCTCTGTCTTTGTCATCTTCCATTTCTTACCTTATTTAGACAGGATTTTCCTTTAAATCTAGGATTTTCTAAGGAAGTTAAGAGATTGGAATGCAGGAATAAGCCAAGATGCTTCAAAAGTAATTTAAGGGACAGTGCCATGTCAGTTAAATGACAGTAGATGAGTCTGGACCAGGTCAAGTCAGGCCAGAAATAAAATATCTATGGCTCAAGAGAGAGACTTGGGGCTTGGTAAAGGAAGAGGGAAATAACTTCTTTCCTTCATACTTCCACTACTCCTCCCTACCCCGTAAAACACACATACAAAGCCAATTGGCATTAGGGGGAGATGAAAATGTGATAGATCGTTAATGATAAATGATAAAAATTCAGGCCAGGAGGCCTGCTTTTGAGGCAAGAACTTCAGGCTAGGAATTCCTTAGTAGCTACACAAAATTCTCTTTTTCTAAGCAGCGGGAAAAAACTCTACTATCTCAATTCATACTTTTGCAGTGAGTTCAGAATTTGGCAATATCCAAATCTAGAATATTGTAAGAGAAATTTTACTTGAGTTTCAAGCAAACTTTTGTTATCACCCCCCGCACCCTTTTTCTGTGGTTTTCTCATTCTCCACCTCTCCATTGTCCTACTTAGTATCAACCTTTAAGGAGGTTCTCACCTGTAAAGCTAGAACCATGCCTGGTTCTTCTCTTCTCGGAACTACTCCAAAATGTACATACTCAAGTACAGCTCAGATGCTTTTTGTCAGGGGTGTAGTTGGGCTCACTGCTGCATATCGTTTAAAAAGTGATGGTCACATGTGCCGAGATTTCAAATTCCTTCTGCATTCTGAGGATTGTTCAGATAAGAATCGATAATCATCTACTGTCTAATTGTCATTTGCAGAACATGAACTCCACAAATTAGGTTTGCTCAAGGATCACTCTTCGGAGAGGTGGTATTTCCAGAATTATGGTTATGGAGGTGTGATTCAGGATGACCACATTCCATTTTTAAGAAGAGGTAATGTGTGTGTATGTGTAGATGTACATGTGTGGGTACATATGCATTTTTCATTTACTGCATATTTATTGTATTTTGTGTATTTGCAACAATCTACAAGGGTGAGGAGCCATTACATTTAATTACTTGATAGATTAAATCATCCACTAATCATCTCACAACTTCTATTTTTTCCTGGAAGTCATTCCCAATCCTTAAGCCCCCACCCTCATTCCAGAATATTCATAAAAGCTCACATTCCACTGACCTTTGCCTTCTCATTAATAGATTAAGATTATATTCTTACACTTTGTGTAACTCTGGTGTATTTTGATTAATAGGGAAGCAATACCCTTGATGTCCACGGTGGAAGTCTAAACCAACTCAAGGGCTCTCTAGTAGACTCCCAATTGGTCTCTAGCTTTTGCTGTTGCTTCCCTATTCTTTACATAAGAGCTAGAGTTATCTTTTAACAATGTAAATCAACTTATGTTTCTTCTGGACGCCTGAGTGGCTCAGTCCTTTAAGCGTTTGCCTTTGGCTCAGGTCATGATCTCAGGGTCCAGGGTTTGAGTCCCACATTGTGTTCCTTGCCCGTTGGGAAACCTGATTCTCCCTCTGCCTGCCTCTTCCCCTGCTGTGCTCTCTCTCTCACCCTCTATGACAAATAAAGAAATAAAATCTTAAAAAATTTATGTTTCTTGGGGCGCCTGGGTGGCTCAGCGGGTTAAAGCGTTTGCCTTCGGCCCAGGTCATGCTGGGATCGAGCCCCGCATCGGGCTCTCTGCTCGGCAGGGAGCCTGCTTCCTCCTCCCTCTCTCTCTGCCTGCCTCTCTGCCTACTTGTGTTCTCTACCTGTCAAATAAATAAATAAAATCTTAAAAAAAAATTTATGTTTCTTCCCTGTTTTAAAGCTCTGCCATCATGTAGAGTAAGACCCCAAGTCTTTACCATGATATACAAAGGCCTCCTTTTTCTGACTCTGTTCTTCTCCAACATCTCTTCCTGCCTTTCTCTCCAACTACTGCTCTGATCCAGCTACATTGTCCTCCTGCTGTTACTCTAGCAGGCCAAGCACACTTCTACCTCAGGACCTTTGCACTTACTAATACTGTTGTCTGGAATGCTCATCTCCAGATCTTTGCACAACCTGTTTATCCTTTTGTTGCATGTCTCTAACTAAGTGTGAGATTCTCAGAGAGGCCTTTCCTGACTTTAAATACATCTTTCTTGGTCCAGCTGTCTGCCCTTCATTCTTTATGCTCCTACCTTGTTTTATTATTCTTTAGAACTCGTATCATTTTCTAAAATTACTTTGTTTACTTGTTTCTTTCTTTCCTGGAATGGAAGCTCTGTATGAGCCGGGCTTTGCCTTTTCACTGATGAAATCTCAACTTCTAGAGTAGTGACTGGTACATAGTAGGCACTTTATAATTATTTACTGAATTAATTGACATTTGTTTAATGAATGAATGACCTTAGAGTAAAAGGGTAAGACACAAGGAAGTACACAGAAAATGATGAATTATCAGCGTCTTTGTATGGTATAGAGCTCCCACTCAGACTTGTGTTTGAAGAATGATATTTTCTAATTTACTCACTGGAAATAAGCACTTAATTACAAGTTGGTTCTTTCTTATTAGGTGTTCCAGTTTTGCATCTGATCCCATATCCTTTCCCTGAAGTCTGGCACACCATGGATGACAATGAAGAAAATTTGGATAAAACAACCATTGACAATCTAAACAAAATCCTACAAGTCTTTGTGTTAGAATATCTTCATTTGTAATATTCTGTCTTAGTTTATTGTAATTGTGTCTAGTTTCACATTCAGAAGTCAAGACACAGCCTAAAATAATCTCATTCCAGACAAATGCCATGTAGAACTTCCATCCTATAGATTCATTCTGTAAGTGTCTTTGAATATGTGATCAATAAATCCTAGATTTACATCATGTCTAAATTGTTCATTAATTTTCATTTAAAGATAAAGATAAATAAATGTTAGGAAAGCAGAAAATAAATATTTTCAGATAAGAAACTATGAAACTAAATCAGATTCATACATTCAGTATCATGGTCTTCCAAATAGTCCTTCAAATATGATGGTGATGTGCAATGTGTAGCTTTGGTTTTATGATTTTTTTTTTATATTTGAGAGTCTCTTATAATATGAAACAGATGCAGTCTGAGGACTTTCAAATTTCTTTTTTTTTAAAGATTTTATTTATTTATTTGACAGACAGAGATCACAAGTAGGCAGAGAGGCAGGCAGAGAGAAGGGGGAAGCAGCTCTCCACCAAGCGGAAAGCCCAATGTGGGGCTTGATCCCAGGACCCTGAGACCATGACCTGAGCCAAAGGCAGAGGCTTTAACCCACTGAGCCACCCAGGTGCCCCTGACTTTCAAATTTCTTTGAGAAATCTTTGTAGGGTTTATTTCATAAAAATTATCAGAATTAAATGCCATGTAAACTTCTTTTTCATACACAAATGAAAAATTGTATAACTTATAGTTCATTTTGTCAAGATTTTATTTTGGGGGTACCTGGGTGGCTCAGTCGATTAACCACCCACCTTTGGCTCAGGTCATGACCTCAGCATCCCAGGAAGGAGCCCCATGTTGAGTCTGCTTCTCTCTCTCTCTTGCTCTTGCTCTCACTCTCTCAGTAAATAAATACAATCTTTCAAAAAAGTAAAAGATTATATTTTTAAGTAATGTCTATACCCGAAGCAGGCCTCAAACTTACACCACCAAGATCAAGAGTTGCATGTTGTACTGACTGAGCCAGACAGGCACCTCTTTAGTCTGATTTTGATAGAGTCTTACAAATGTAACATCTTGATTGTAAAAATAATATAGTCACTAACAAAAAACTATGGAGAAAACTATAATCTCATTATACGAATAGGATTGCCATTCACTCTTTAGCTTCACCTCACGTATTTTCAATGCAGGTTAAAAAAAAAAACCAGAATTATAATCAAACTGTATTTATAATATCCTAGCCTTTTTTTCTGTTATATAATTATAAATTTATTTGCTGTTCTGATCTTGGGTTGAGATGACTACAGAGACTTTTGAGTGTGGCCTCCAGTGTAACTATTAAGGCAACCAGTAGTAATGCAGTAGTTTATGATAATTTCTTTGTGTAGTTAAGTTATATGATATTCACATTTGGTTAATTATAGTATATCTCTTTCCAGAGATTCATGGAAGCAAAATTGTTTGGACTGGGAACCATAGGAATTCATAGATTTTTTTCTTTAGCTATAGGAAATAATTATCAGGAAAACAAACTTAACCAACTGAACATTTAGGAAATTGATTCTGCCATTTTAGATGTAATTAGTTGGGGCTGCTGTTCCTCATGGTGCTCGCTGTTCTGAGCAGACATTTACTACCTCCTCACTCAACTAACATTCTGGGGCCAGGTCAGAGGTGAGAGAGACAGGCAGAGTGGGGAAGCAATGACAGATTTAGTTCAATGACAAAGGAAGTCATAGGGAAAGGAATTGACTTATTAAAACCTCTTTTTCCATGTGGAAAAAGAAAAAAGGATAGTTTTATCTATTGACTATATAAAATTATAGCCAGAACTTTATTAAACCATGTATATAACATGTCTGTAATTTCATGTTGGTAAATTTTATCAAATTGCATTTTTCTAGGATTTCTTTTTATTTTATGAATCTGCTTCTAAAACTCTATAAAGGGTTGTTGTGCCTTGTGAGTTGAATAATATGATGAGTTAACACTTACTGGGTACTAACTCTGTGTCAGATGGTGTACTAATGCTTTCTATGTTTTTACCAGCCTAAACTTCACAACAGTCCTAAGGGGCTGGTGATATTATTAGCCCCATTTTATGATGCTTGGGGTGGTTGAGTGTCTTCTTCAAGACCACACAGCTAGTTAAGTGGCAACCATGGGATCTGAACCCAAGCAGCCTGGCTCTAAAGCTTATGCTGTGAACCACTGTAGGGTACTGCCTCTGCCCATGAAAAGAACATTGTAGAATATTCTTAATGCCAAATGCAAATCAACAATTATATCTTGGAATTTTTATAGGTCATTCACTCAGTCCGGAGAGGCATTCTTAAATCACACTTGCCGTAATTCACCTGACAGTGTAGGCTTCAGAGGAACACCATCTGCATGCAGAATGATTTCTCTGCCGTGGCAGAGGTTTTACATCAGCGTGGATATAACAGAAATCAGCACAGATGCTTCCAGGGCTGGAGAATCTAACCCACAAAGCAGGATTAAATGAGGCTCTTTTCTGGATTAACTTCTGGAGGAGATAAAACTTTTGAAAGGGACTTAGGGAAACACACACACACACACACACACACACACACACACACACACTCTCTCTCTCTCTCTCTCTCTATATATATATAAACATCAGAAAAGAAATGATTTCACTGATTATATTAACATAGAATGAAAAGAAATTTTAATAAGGAACCCACACCTTAGTTGATAGTACTCCGCATATAACTATAAGCCTCAATAATAACTTCCTTTTGAGGCAGAGTGAAACGAATAAATCTGCTATAATCTGTTATGCTGGCATTAGTTGAATTATTTTTAGAGGAGGAAGTTGGAGGATATGTTGAAATGAGATAAAAGGAAAAATAAAACATAAGCAGCTTAATCCAATGAAGGTTTCCTTCCTTCCAAATGGCACATCCTAAAATGTTATTCGCTAAGCATTTGCCGTGATCTGGGAAAAGCCAGCATGATGCCGTGAAGGGAGACATTCTAAGGTATTAATACTGATACCAATCTCTGAAATATGTTCTATATAATACATGCCAGTCAGAAATATTACTTTTTAAAAATTATAGCTGCAAAGGCAGTGCTCCATAAACATTATGTTGTATTTGGAATTTTCCCATGTGCATTTTGGAGCATTTTATTGCCCCTAAGAGAACAATTAGTATGTTTTGTCTATTACCGTCAGCCCTGCAATACACAGGGCTATTTTTCTTCCTCAAGAAAAATGAGTTCAAAGGAAAATGTTCATAAAAGAGTATTCATAACCTTGGCATCAAAAAAAAAATCATGAGTCTGTTATTGTAGCTTGAGGGTTGTGGCTGGAAGAGAAAAGACAAAGCCTTCAAAATGGGAGAATGTTTTAGATGGTGAAGCAGTTGTCATAAGAACAAAGCAGCCCATGTTTTCAGCTCCAGCTCCCATCCCTCGAACTGTTTATTTCATGGACCTTCTTTCTCTCATCAAAGAGGTACATTCATTATGGTGCTGCAGCAAAGTCATGTGAAAATTGAGTATTTGCTCAATCAACTTGGCCCAGCTGGAGGTAATTAGTTCTTATAAAGGAGGGATGGACAGGACACAAGACACTTCCATTTCTCTAATGTACAGAGTCCGCGCATGAGGCTTGCTCACGGAATAGTCTGCTGAAAATGAAATCTCAGTTTCTTTGCAAGCCCTCCATGTGAGGAAGGGAGGACAGAGAGAGAAGATGAGGGACGCAGTATTTATAGCAGCCGTAGTAATCTAAAGCAATACTGACATAGGGAATTTGGGGGAAATTGCTTAAATTTTCTGTTCGTGAAGGTATGAGGCTGTGTTTACATAACCAGCCTGCCCACCAGCTTTCGGCTTCAAAGAAGAATATGCAAAAGATGGAGGTTTCGTTCTGAGCTTCAGGACCACTTTCCATGCAGTCTGAGAGTCACAAAGTCGTTTTGAAGTGGTTTAACCGCCTCCCCTTACTTCTCCTTCTGTCTCACTTCTCTGACTTCTGTGAGACATCTCTCTCAGTCTTCAGAGAGCTAAACCCCTGCTTTGTCTCCAGGGGCAGGGACCATGGCATCAAGCCACCTCCATGTTTCATGGAAGGGCTGAGGTGGAGAGGAGGGTCGTTAGCTAGCTGGGCCAGCGGGGTGATACAGGAAACCCCTCAAACCCTCCTCAACTCGAAAATTGGCCCCAGGATCCTGGCACTGCTTTCAGCAGCAATAATTTCTGGCAGTTTTGAAGAGAGCAGAGATGAAAGCGCTCTGTGTCGTGGCTGCAACCCTCAGCCTGGATTTGGTTGGCCATGCTCACGCAATGTGAAGTCATCTTATTGTGCTCAGATTTCAAAGGCAGCACATGGAACAGAGCCCGCTCTCCCGACATATCCAAATTTGCCAGTGGAGACTTTAGAACATTTGTTTGAGGATAAATATTAAGAGTGCAAAATTGCCAAGAAGAGAGAGAGAGAGAGAGATTACAAGGGTATCATAGGAAAAAAAAGTCAATTTACAAACTTGAAGAGTTATCAAAGGCACTGAAAATGTCATTCTCTATTCTCTTGCATTTACAGAGCACTGCGGGGTACAAGAAGTCCTTGGCATTCAACGGTTTAACGTTTGTGGTTTTGACTAAGAACGACATGCAGTAAATTATCGAGCTAAGAGATGGGTGGGAGAAGTGAATGAGTTTAGCTGACTGCCAGCCATCAACTTCACTGTTCTTCTATAGAGATCCTTGGAGTAACACCCGGGAAGTAATGAAACCCATTTGTTTAGAAATGACCCCTCCCACCTCCTAAACCAATCTCTTTTGCTAGAGATGCAGTTAAAAAGGTCTAGGAAAATGAGGGTGACACAGGGTAGCTGGGATTTTAACTCTTTATTTTATTTTTAAAAAAGATTTTATTTATTTATTTATTTGACTGACAGAGATCACAAGTAGGCAGAGAGGCAGGCAGAGAGAGAGAGGAGGAAGCAGGCTCCCTGCCAAGCAGAAAGCCCAAAGCGGGGCTCGATCCCCGGACTCCAGAATCATGACCTGAGCTGAAGGCAGAGGCTTTAACCCACTGACCCACCCAGGCACCCCTTAACTCTTTATTGATAGATGAATTAAGAGTATCAAAAGATCACTGTAAAATTTAAGGGTCTAAAAAAATTATCTTTTTGTGGGACAAATGATAAACTACAATGGTGTTCAAAAGCAGTTAGACCCCTTGGTATTTACCTAAAGGGGTTAAATGCTTGTGTCCACATGAAAACCTACACATAGACCTTATAGCAGCTTTACTCATGATTGCCCAAACTTGGAAGCAATCAAAATGTCCTTCAGAAAGTGAATGGATAGATCAACTGTATATAGACTGGGGAAAAATGTGTTTGGGTTATTTCCCTTGGGAATGCTATGGTTCCCTTTAGGCATGCTAGGGTCACTTCATCTGAGTAATTTATCACAAAGATCCTTTGATGGCTTTACCCACATAGCTGTGTATTAATTAGTGTTCTCATTTTTCAAATAAGAGAACATGGAAACTAAGTTATTTTCGGTTGGTGCTAACACTAGACTCTAGTGAACCTGGTTTCTGGTACATGACATGGCTAATTTCGGTTGAGGGGGGCCTTAGAGATGTTCTAGTTTATTTGTTCTCAACTTGGGAAACACTTGCCCATTTGGAAATGTGTGCGTGTATGTATGTGTGTGTGTGTTTCTAGTAGGCTAGGTGGTGGGGTTTTGGTTGTCATAATAACTGAAGGGTGCTTCTGGCATTTTGTAGGCAGGGGCAAAAATGAATGTTCAGAATTGTTTGCATAATAAAGAATGGTCCCACCAAATGCTATTAGTGCCTCCACTGAGAAACACTGACTAGTTTTAAACATTCTCATTCTAAAGCCTCAGATATCAAGATCTAGAGAAGATGGATAATCTATGATTCTTTTGGTTACAAGTGACAGAAAACACTTTTAAAACTTACCTAACCAAAAAAGGAAATTTATTTCATGCCTCTGTTCAGACATAGCTGAATCCACAATCCTCTCTCTTCTTATCCCCTGCTCTATCCTTCTCTGAATATGCTCCAGACTTAGGTTAGCTTTTCATCCTAGGGTAAGATACATGCTAGTCATCTCAGGCTCATATCCCCTTAACTTTACTTTTTAATGGCAGAAGTCTCCATATGCTTTCTCATTTTTGCTTTTTTAAAAAAAGAGATATACTCATTTGTTTATTTTTTTTTAAGATTTTTAAAATTATTTTTAAGTAATCTCTACACCCAACATGGGATTTGGACACAACTCTGAGATCAAGAGTTGCACCACCAACTAAGCCAGCCAGGACCCACCCCTCAATTTGCCTTTTGATGAAAGAAGAGTATTCATCTCCTGTCTAACACTACAACAAAGTCATAGCCTTAACTGCCTTTGGCCTAAATTGGGTCCTGGGTCCATTCTTAACTTAGTCTCTGGGTTGGGGAATGGAATGCATGATTGAATTTGTCCTGTGGCTCAACCCCTCTCCTACAGATTAAAAGCAGGGTTAGCCTCACCAAACCACGGGGATGAAGGTGAAGCAGGAATGGTTCCCCAAAGGAAAAGTCTAGAGAAAAGATGCTGTACAGACAAGACCAATAAATAAACGTTCACCACAGTAAGTGATGGGGGAAACAAAGGCAGAGAAAATTATTAATTTCCTTACTATCCATAGCCCACTGACAAATCCTTGAAACAGAGTGATATTCCTCTAGGAACTCAGCTGCTTCAATATTTATACATTGCTAAGGGCAAAAGGCAATCTTAGCCCAACATCCAGGATCCTGTAAGTCTACTTTAACATATAAAAATTCCCTTGGAAACTTCCTTTATCTCTACTCCCACCCCCACCAGGATATATGTTGACAATCACCGCCCCCCTCCCCAAGCGTATGACCCACTGATATACGTCTGAAGGGTCTCATGACTCAGGTTTTATTAGATAGTAATAAACAATCTTTTCCCAACAATAGCTAGCCCCCTCAAGGTCCTGGAAACCTTGCTTCCAAAATTCCTTAAAGACTTATGCTATCCCTAATCCCCTCCCAACTTGAAAGTATAAAATAGGCCATTCTTCACGACCCCATTGCAGCTCTTTCTGCATATGGGTCCTGTCCCTATGCTTTAATAAAATCACCTTTTGGGTCCTGTCCCTGTGCTTTAATAAAATCACCTTTTTGTACCAAAGACATCTCAAGAATTCTTTCTTGGCCTGGCTCCAGACCTCACCTACATTCAAAATTCCAGCAGTAAGTAAATGAGTTAGGTGGCTTATGCACAATCCTAAAGCAGGGTACCATGCTGCCATTGTTCTTATCTTGCATAGGATGTGGCATTATATAATCTTTTAGGATAAAGACATACTTAATCCTTTATCAAAGTTCTTAAGATATAGGGACAAAATCTTGGAAGAGGGGGCACCTGGGTAGCTCAGTCCAATAAACATCCCACTCTTAATTTCAGCTCAGGTCGTGATCCAGAATCACGAGATGGAGTCCCGCATTCGACTCCATGCTCAGAAGGGAATCTGCTGGAGATTCTCTCTCTCCTTCTGCTCCTCTCCCGCCCTCACATGCACAAGCACTTTCTCTCTCTCTCTCAAATAAATAAATTAAAACAAATCTTGAAAAAGGGGCACAGGACTTATAAGTGTAGATTATGCCTCAGGCTTTAGGTCTGGATTAGAAGATTGCTAAATCCAGCTTCATTTCCTTTTACTTGGATCCTGGTATTGGAAATGAGAATTTGTCTATGGAAAGCCAAGTTGTTTCCCCTAAGCTTAGATTTTCTTCAGGATTGTGCATTTCTTCCCAAGATCTATAATGCAAGTTGATAGAGTTAGAAAATTACATCTAAGGGAAGGGCATCTTTGGGTACCTGAACCTTGTTAGCATTTTATTTTCGCAGAAAACACAGAAGCTACAGTATCTGAGAAACGGTATCTGAGAGAAATAGATAATACTTAAAAATTGACCAGGAAAGGTATAATACTTTTAATACTTAAAAATTGACCAGCCAGCCTCCTCTGCTCTATGAGGCTGGCAGTCATTGGTGAGACCTTGTTTAGACACTGCCTGATTCCAGACAGACAGTGAGGCTGATTAAGATCAGGGAGGCAGGAGGAGGTGGGGTGTTTAGTCCAGCAGTGCTCCTGAAAATCAGAGTTCAAAGTAACACTTGGGTCAAATAAATGTTTCTTATACTGCTCCTCAAAGGCCCCCGTATGTTATCAAGTCCATGTAGGAGGGCCAGTCAGATCCTATGTCTTCATCAAGGTCATTATCAGACCAGAGCACAGGTGAAGTCTTAAGTGAGGTTGTTATCCAGGGGCTGGTACCAAGAAGTGGGACTCATGTGTTTTAGAGCTGAAAAAGAATTTAGAAGTCATCAGCTCTATGGTTTTCACCCCCAGTTTTAGATTTTTTGCCCTGGGGTGGCAGTACAGAGAAAGTCCCTCTCCACATTCTTGCCCCTTTCTCAAGGGTAGAAGGTGCTCCAACAGTTTCCAGAGTTTTGTGTTTTAAGTGCTAGAATCCTTTCTTCAGAGGTAATCTCACATAGAACCCCAAAGCCAGCAGAGGAGCAGACGTGATTGGAACAGGGAGAAAGACCTTGAACCCTGTTGGGTAAGCCCCCACAGAGGCTGCATGAAACCCAAGGGTCCCAGAGCATATTTGGGATTTCATTCTCAGCCATTTCCTTACTCAGTTCTCAGGGAAAATGACTTGGCTGGTCACTGTCTCACTCCTGTCTTCTGGGTCACCACTTTATCTTGATTCTCCTACCTCATCAATCTCTTTGTTCCATCTCCTTTGTTGCATGGTCTTTGTTTTCCTGACTCTTAAACGTTGGAATATTCTGGAATGAAGTTTTTGGGCCTCTTATCCTGCTGTATTTACTCCCCAGGAGATCTCATCCAGCACCCACCAACTCTAATGTTATGTGTAAATGACTCTTAAATTTATATTTCCAGTCCCAGTCTCTCCACTAACTCCAGACATCTCCATTGGGATGGCCTAAGAGCACCTCAAGTGAAGATATGTGAAACTGAACTCATGGTTCCACGCAATCCTCCAAATCTTTTCCTTCCTATCTCAGTTAATGGAAATTTTTGACCCAGTTGATGATTCCTCTCTCAGTTCAGAACACTAAAAAATCCTGTTTGCTTTTGTACTATGTCCTGAATCTGTCCACTTTTGAGCACTGCTTCCATTCTGGGTCAAGACCATCATCTCTCACTGGGCTCCCCTACTCCATCCTTGCTTCCTTAGATTCCTGTCCACACAGACTCCAGAGCCTTTTACATTAAAATCATATCATATTACTGCTTGATCAAAACCCTCCAAAGTCCCCTTATTTCACTTGAAATAGAATCCAGTGCCTCCACAGTGGCTGGTCAGGCTTCATGTGATCTGGCCTCTGTACCTGTCTGATCTCACCTCCCACTGCTCTTTTTCTCATTCATTTCACCCTGGTCACATTGACCTCCTGGCTTTTTCCAAACAAGTTGAGCATGTTCCTGAGTCACCCAGGGAGCAGGTGTAGCAATAAATCACAGCTCATGAGCCAGGAACCTGATGCTGGGTTAGGAGCTGTCTGTGCCTGGTCTCCTTTCCCAGGGTCAGCTAGAGACAGGCTCTGGGCTCAAAGCTGACACCTAGCTATCAATTTCCAGCAGGTTCTGAGACCACTGCCTCAGAGAACTGGCTGATTCAGAACCAGAAAAGCAACAAGCTTCAATGAGTCCAGAGAATTCCGTACCCTTTCAAAAGAAGGATGTTTTAGGAGAGCTCAGGGAAGGGAGATGAGAAGTAAAGGATATGAGATAAAGTGGAATGAAGAATCACAGTGTGGGTATTTTTCAGCACTGGGTGGAGTACTAGGGTGAGATATAGACTTGGGGGAAAGGCAAAAGGCCAGAAGAAGTTGACAGAGGAGGGAAGAGCAGCAACAAGAGTTGAGGTTCCTTAGGCTTTGAGCAAAAAGCCTGCCTTCAGCTCCTCAGAATAGTCACACACACAATTTCTTGTGTGCCAGCAAGGCCTTTGGGTTTAGGGTGTTTACTCTGTGGTAGCAAAGAAAGCCCAAGAAGATTTGCATAGGCAGTTCTATAGCATCAACTAAAGAGTTTCTGACTCATCCCTGTGACCCTGTGACTGAGTCACCCCTGTGACTCCCTCCCACATCTGTCAACAGGGGAAAATGCCATATAGTGAGGTTTCTCCATTTTCTGCCTCCCTGTTCTGGACCATTTTCCTTCCTGGGAGGTGATGGAAGAGGAGGTAGTGGACGGGGGGTGTGTGACCTGGGGGAGGTTCTGCATCCTCCTGGTCCCCTCACCCCTTCCTCCTTCCTATTCCTCTCTATTAAACTCTATGTTTCCACTTTGACCTGAAAGTGTGGATAGCAGGGCTTATGATATGATAGCAGGGATTTTTTTTGTTGTCGTTTGTTTTGTTTTTTGACAGAGAGAGAGAGAGAGAGAGAGAGAGATCACCAGCAGGCAGAGAGGCAGGCAGAGAGAGGGGGAAGCAGGCTCCCCATAGAGCAGAGAGCCTGATGCGGGGCCTGATCCCAGGACCATGAGACCACAACCCGAGCCAAAGGCAGAGGCTCAACCCACTGAGCCCCTGAAAAACATTTTTTAATCAAGAGATTCAACTCCGATAATGGTGGAATTTCAAACATGGATCTGTATAAATCGGGTTGTAGAGTTGAAGCTTTGAAGTTATTTCTGTGTTCTCAGAAATGCAGAAATTAATTCCTGGACGCTGATTCCTTCTTAGGGCCACTTCAGCATGTTGTCCTCAAGGACTTAGGGCAAGAGCCTTGTGGGAGGCTATTGGCTTTGAACCTCAAGTTGTAGGGTGCTCCAGGTCCCCGAGTCTGTCCTTTTTCCCCGTGTTCAGTGCACCATCTTCTACATGCTGCTGAGCTCCCACAAGCTGCACAATACCTTGACGGTTTTCCCAGACAGCTGGCTTGAGCTTTTTCTTGTTCTATGTTTTGGTAGCGTTGGGTAGGGCACAATCTGTGGGATCTGTTTGGATTGGCAGTTCTCCCTCTGGACATGGAGCGTATCAAAACAGCAGACAGGCTGTCTGTCTGAGCCATTTTCCTGACATCAGTGCTACTGCTCTGGCTGCTACCAGGCCTACACAGTAATCATGCGAAGAGGGCTGGGAATGGTTGGGCATTAAGTACAAAGGAACAAAGCACTCAGAGGTGTAGAATTTTTTCACGTTGATTCAGGGAACCAAATAAAGTTGCTGGAGAATAGAATATTCCTGGCTTGTGTGCCCATTGAAATTGGAATCTGTTTTATTGCACTTTTCTGTTCTCTTCCCGTTCACTGGTGGCTCTTTCTCAGGCTCTTTTGCTGATTTCTCTTTGTCTCCAGACTGGGTAAGATTAAAGTCATGGTGCAATCCTTGGTCCTCTCGTCTTCTCTGTCTCACTGAATCCATTGTGGACCTCATCCAGCTTCAGGTTTTTAAGTACCTCAAGTATGTTGATGACTCCCAGAGCTCTCAGTTGCCCTCCAGTCCAATATCTAACTGCCTACTGAATAGTGCCACCGGGAGGTCACACTCAACATCCCTCTGTTAATTCCGGATCTTCTCCTCACACACCTGTTCCACTTGATCTTCTCTGTCTCAGTGTATGGTATCTTCATTCTTCCCATAGCTCAACCAAAAACACTGGAGTCATTACTGACTCCTCAATTTTTTTTGTAGTCCATATCCAGTTAGTCAGGAAATAGCTAGACCAGATCTATATTCAAACTGCATCCAAAATCCAGTCACGTCTCACCACCTCCACTGTTACCACACTTATCCAAGTCATCATTATCCCTGCCTTGAAGAGCGTAAGAAGGTTTTACCCTCTTCAAGGCAGGGATAATGAAGATCTTTCCAGTGGCCGGTTTGTCCTCCTGTGATCTGTCTCCTAACACCACTCTGATCTCATCTCTGACCAGGCTCCCCACTTTGTGCACTCTGCTCCAGCAACATTAGCCTCTTTGCTGCTTCTGGCACACGTCAGACTTGATCCTACCTCTGAACTTGCACACAGGTTGTTCCCTCTCCCTGGAGTACTTTCCCCCAAACTAAATTTGTGAGTCAGTGGGGTTCAACTCCAAATATTAGATATGTATATTTGTAGGGATTTTGTGGGAGTCCCCTTTCCCCAGAAGTTTAAAGTTTCACTCAGTTTATAATATGTAATTTGGCTGTTGGATAATAGGGTGGATCCAAGAGTTTCTGGTTTCCAGCAATAGAGAAGTGAGAGAACAGGAACCCCAGCCTACTCCCTGGGCTTGAGTAACTAGAAACCACATTGGCTGGCAGATTATGCAGAGGCTCTTAGTGTTCCATGAAGTGAAATTTGTGGCATTTCTTATTGGTTGTATGGGCAGGTTATGTTGCTTCTCTGGATCTTGGTGTCCTCACCTTCAAACTATGGGGATTCAACTTAATGATCTGTTGGGTCCCTTTGTGCACTAAGATTCTATGCAGTCATAAAGCCTAATATTCAAGAACCTGGCCTTTGGAGATCAAACCCAGTTCAAATGCTGGCTCTACGATGGAAAAGATAATCAACTGCAAGCAGGTTATACACTCAGTTTTCTCATTTCTACTCACTTGCAGGCTTTTTATGATGATAAAATGAAATAATATGTAAGAAACCGCCTTGTGCCTGGCATGCAATCATTCAGTGAAGGATGTTGGCTTCCATGACCTTGCATAAGATTCGCTTGGCATTGTTTTCAAAGCACATTTTCTCATGCAAATCTCACAACTGTGGTAGGTCAGCTGGGTGGCTGTTGTCACCATTATTTTACCAATGAGAAGAGGGAAGCTCAGAGAAGTCAAGTGATTCACAGAGTTGTTGTGTGATAGAACCGCAGCCTTGCCAGATATGGTAGAGGAAGCAAGAGGTGCATCAGTCAGACATTCAGCGAGGAGATTCTACATGAACTCACTTGCCCAGAAGGACAGACCTTGACTCACAATCACTATGTGAGAAAATTCTCTAGAAATAAGACAAAAGGAAAAGCCAATCACAAGAGGGATGATTTGTCTGGGGAAGAGAAAATACTTTCTTCTTCTTGGACATGAAATGGCCTCCTCCCTTCGTTCTATTGTTCTGTGGTCCTGTGACATTGCAGTATCAGATGCTGTTAATGTCACCATGGGACTCTCATTATCCCATCAGTTTCTGTTTTGGGGCTCCTGTTCTCCCACAGAATGTTATTTTTTTTTGAGAAATTATTTTTTAGGAGAGTATATCTTTAATGTTCTTAACACACACATGTATTGTTATTTTGTGAGGAGATGGAAGTGTTAATTAACCTTATTGTGGAATCATGTCTCAATGTATATATGCATCTAATCATCAGGTTGCATATCTTAAATTTACACAATGTTGTGTACCAATTACATCTCAATGAAGCTGGGAAACAGTTAAAAATATAAAAAATTATTCCTTTGTTTTCTATTCAATAAAGTAATACATGCTTATTGCAGAAATATTGAAAAATACAGAACTGTACAAAGAAGAAAACACTAATCTCAGAAATTATCACTATTACCATTTCCTACATTTCATTCCAGATTTCTTTCTAGGGGTATAGATAGACATCAATTTTATTTAATCATTATCCTAAAATGTTTTGTTTTATAGTCCTCATTTTGCACTTAAAAATCTTTGTATGAGGGGCACCTTGGTGGCTCAGTGGGTTAAGTGTCTGCTTTCAGCTCAGGTCCTAATCCTGGAGGCCCAGGATTGAGCCCTGAGTCAGGCTCCCTGCTCACCCAGGAGTCTGCTTCTTGCTTTGCCTCTCGCCTTGCTTTCTCTCTCTCTCACTCACTCTCTCTGTTAAATAAATAAATAAATAAAATCTTTTAAAAATCTTTATATGAGCATTTCTTTGTGTCATTAAAATGGTTGGAAAACATTATAGCTTAAAATGGATGATTGATGGTTCATTATACACAAATACCGAAACCCATGTCACAGTGTTGGACATGAAGTCTTTCCAATATTTCACTTCCATAAATGATACTTGATGAAAATTTCACGTATAACCTTTGTCCACATCTTGTATTATCTCCTCGACACAGTGTTTCCCATGTAAGAAGTCAGCAAGGATTAATCCACCTTGGCAGCCGCCAAGCAACAGCCCTTTGCAAGGGCCTGGTGCTGCCAGTAGGTGTCAGCTTGGCCTTGTGTTTTCTCCTCTTACTGCTTTTCCTCAGGAGTGTTTTTTTGAAGGCCAGGGATGGAATAAATGTGTGAGTCAATGGAGTTCAAATTTAGATATTAAAACCTCCCACAAGAGACACAAATCAGCAGTGCCTGAGGGCTGCAGACCTGGCTATTTTGATCTCTGCTGGTTTGATTTCATCCAACCCAGCAGCATCTTTGCTGTTGACCTACTCTGAAAAAGTGTTCAATTTGGATCGCTGGCAAAACTCCATCCTTCAGACTCTCTAGGAAAAAACCACACATAAATGTAAAACAAAACAACAACAAAAAACTACTGCTTATTGAATGCTTTCTCAAAGCATAGAGTAATGAAAAATTCACAATTTCAGGAAATAAGTGTCATTTCCTTATCTAGATAAGGAAACTGAAGCTCAGAGATCCTAAGTTGGCCAAGGTGCCACAACTAGTTAATGGCTTATAGCAGCGTCTGGCCCAGGTGTATTTATCTCTGAAGCCTGGAATTTTGACAATTTTCTTATACTTTTTAAGAATATAGCTTCTGAGGCCCTGCCCTAAACCTATTGGACCAGAACATATGGGAACAGGGCCCTAGAATTTGCATGTAAACACCTTCTTGGAAGATTTATATGTGCATTTGAGAGACCCATTTCATCTGTCCTATGACCAGCTGAACCAACTGGAGGTCATGACTAAGAGAGTCTGTTGACCTTGGTGGTCTGAGTCTGGAGTCACTAGTCTGATCCCCACTTTATGTCAGCTGCAAAGGTCTTGAAATACTCTAAGGTTCACTTGGCCCACAACATATAATATGTTTTGAGAGCTTTGTTGCTTCAGGAACCACTTTCTTTCTTTTGCCAAAAAGAGATTCTCTGAAACTCTTCATTCCTTAGCAGACCAGCAGTGTGGCTTATGGACCGGGCCTGTGCTTCCAAGCCAGATAGGCCTGGCTTTGCATTAGCTGCTCTACTGACAATCTCTTTGATCCTGGCCAGATGATCTAAGCTCCAAGTCTCAGTATCTTCCTCCCCAAAATGGGTATAGTCACACCCACATCATAGAGTTGACATAAATACTAAATAAGTTATTAATGGTAAAAGTGAGACATTCAGCACTTGTCTCATAATAGATGATTAGGAAATGATGGAAAAAAATGCATTTGATTAAATAATAGGGAGAGAGAAAAAGTTATTTTAAACATAGAAAACTGTCTTTTTTCTAGCTACTTAAAAGCAAATTTACTGAGATACATTTACATATATATCATAAAGTTCATCCATTGTAAGCATACAGTTTGATGATTTTTAGTCAATTTATTGAGTTGAGCACCACTGCCACAATCCAGTTTTAGAATATTTCCATCACCCCAAAGGGTTCCCCCTGCCTGTTCATATTCATTCATCATTTACCCCCAGACCCAGGCAGCCACTAATCTACTGTCTGTCTCCTTAGATTTTCCATGTCTTGAAATTTCATATAAATGGGATCCTACTATATGCAGAAATACCTTAGTGCCTTGCACACTGTTGGTGGGATGTAAATTTGGGCAGCCATTATAGAAAAGGGTATGGAGTTTCCTTAAAATATTAAAAATAGAGTTACAGTGTGATCCAGTGATTTCACCTTTGGACATGTATCGAGATGGTATCTGCCCCACCCTCTCATATTAATTGCGTCATTATTAACAATAACCAAGACATGGAAACAAATTAAGTATCTATCAGTGGCTGAATGGATAAAGAAAATGTGATATACAGTTGATCCTTGAGCACCATAGGGTTGAACATGGATTTTTGGGGGAAGGGTATGGTATTATAAATGTATTTTCTCTTATGATTTTCTTAGTAATATTTTCTTTTCTCTAACTTACGTAATTACAAGAATACAGTATGTGGTACATCGAACATGTAAAATATGTGTTAATCAACTGTTTGCATTGTTGGTAGGTCTTCTAGTCAAACTAAGCTATTAGCAGTTATATTTTGGGGGACCCAAAAGTTACATACTGATTTTTGACTATGCAGGGATTGGTGCCCCTAAACCCCACCCACCTTGTTCAAGAGTCAACTGTATAACCTTCATTCTATGGGTTTGGCTTTTTCAATTCCACATATAGTGAAATAATAGGGTACTTGGCTTTTTCTTCTGACTTATTTCACTTAGTATAATGCTCTCAAAGTCCACCCCATGTTGTTGCAAATGGTAATATCCCTCTCTTTAATGGCTGAATAATATTCATATATATGGATATATATATAATATATGAATATATATATCCCACACCTTCCTTATCCATTCATCAGTCAGTGGACAATTAGAGGGGATATAGCTCAGTGGTAGAACCTTTTTGACTGCATCAGTCAGTGGATACTGAGATTGTTTTCACGTTTTGGCTATGGTGAATAATGTTGCAATGAACTTGGGAGTGCAGATATATTTTGATATCCAGTTTTCATGTCCTTGGATAGATATCTAGCTGTAAGATTCCTGGGTCATATAGTAATTCTATGTTAATTTTTTGAGGACTCTCCATGCCATTTTCCATATTAGCTATACCAATTTACATTCCGACTGACAAGAAAAGGGTTCCCTTTTCTCTTCATACTTGTCCACCTTAGTTATCTCTTGTCTTTTAGATAATGGCCACTTTATTTTCAAGCCTGGTTAAACTTATTTTTACTTCACCATAACTTCAGAATTGTTCATTAAACATATTTAACATAATTCATATTTTATATTTGATAATTCGAATGCCCACATTAATTGTGGATATGAATGAGTGTTTTTTTTCTATCAACTCTCAGGTATATTGCTTTTTTTTCATGTTTTTAAAAAAATTTTATATTTGTTGGTGATTTTTAAGTTATGAGCTCATGTCCCTGAGAACTTTTAGTTGTACAAATTCTTTGAGGACCAGATTATATTGCATTCCTTCAGGGAGGATTTATACCTGGTTCTTCTGTGTGACTAAGTGGCACTACCAGTTTGGGATGACTTTGAATTTGCAACTTGGATGTGTTTTGACCATGTGCATACTACAAATTCCAGTCCAAACCCAACTGGGAATCAGTTTATGGATATAAATTCTCAGTGAATATACTTTTTCCCCTTTAGGTCCATAACTAAGAATCAAGGTTTTTTATGGTCTATCTTTGTGAGTTATTGCTTTTCTTTCTCTGAGAATATCATCTCATAAAAGCTCATCCTTTATCAGGAGTCCTTTATCTGGCATCTCATTTTGGTCAGGGCATAAGCTTCATTGCTGCTGGCTCATTGAAACTCAAGTTCTAGGTTACCAGAGATCAGTAGATCCCAGGGGGCTGTTGTTGGCTTCAATGTCTAGTTATGTTGCTGGATTTGTAATTTTTTTAAAAGCAACTTTGACCATGAAGAATTTCCATCACTTTCTTGCCAGCTCAGCTGTTAAGCATTTCAAGAAATGCTTTGTATATTTTCTTAGCATTATTAAGTGCCTTTTATTAGGGGAAATTTTCACAATACCCAGTCCTATATTGTCAGAAAGAGAGGTTTTGGAGGGTTCGTCTTTTCAATATACAGAAGAAAGTGAGTTTGATTTTAGAATTGAATCCTTTTGGAATTTTCCTTTTTTAAGACTTAAATTTATAAAGGAGTTTAATTTGAAGATTTTAATTTCCCTCTAGAAATCTTATAGTAAGCAGACTTAAATTTATACATAGGGCATTTAGCATACAATCATTGGAGTGTTTTTATGATGTTATTTTTGTGTTTTTGCAGAACTGCTGATAAGATATTTTAGACAGTGTGAATGGACGAATTTGAAATGGAAAATAGAACAAGGAGTGCATGTTCAACCTAGGATGAAGAGTGGCATTGGGATCAATTTCATTGATGGAAACTCTAGGGCCTATTTTAGAGTCTTCTGGGGCAAAGCTGTCACTGTTGAATGCAGCCTCTATTAATAATAGAGGTGCTAACTTGCTCTCCATCTGCTTTACTCCTTTGTCACTCTCCATAAATTCGCAACTCCAGGAGAGGAGAGTGTGGTTTATTGGAGCCCTTCAAGCCCCAGCAATTTTTTCTTTTTTTCTTAAATTAAAAGATTTTATTTATTTAATTATATATTTATTTATTTAACAGAGACAGAGAGAGCACAAGCAGGGGGAGGTGGCAGGCAGAGGGAAAGGGAAAAACAGGCTTCCCATTGAGCAGGGAACCTGTTGTGGGACTCGATTCCAGATGAGCCCAAGACAGATGCTTAACTGACTGAGCCACCCAGATGTCCCCAATAATTTTTTTTCATATGTATATCGCCCACCAATATAATAACATTGGATAAGAATAAGTCCCCTTTTATTATTCAGTTAGTACCCAATGCCCTGGATGTTGGAAATGGCTTCCTCTTCATCTCACCCCCCCATTTCCGAGTCTCAGATTTAAATCTTTAAACTGAGAGGAAACCTTTAGCACCCCAAGTCAATGGCTTATTCCTGCTAGAAACTGTCTAGTAGTATCCTTTCAATAAAATAAGATCCAAATATAATCAGCTTGAAGAGTGATGTCAGCAATGACCAGGTCAGTCTTGAACTTAGAGCAAAGGAGTTGAAGTATGTCTCTTTTGATAGCAGGTAAAGATTCTGGATGCCCCTCTCCTCATAAACTCTCCTTAAATACTCCTTCCGGCAAGCACTTCCTTGTCTGAGGCTCATAAGGATAAAAACAACAATGGGTAACACATTGCTTAACGATTTTTTGCTCTATCTGACTTGCCAAGAAGGAAAGAAGATTTAATGGAGTAATTAGGATTGCTGGGGAGATGGTTTGATGTCTTCACTGTGATCAAGTGGAATGAAGCAGTCTTTCTTCCTGAGAGTATAGCAGTGGTGAAGCCCATTGGCATTCATCTGCCTTGGCCTAGAATCGTGTCCTTGAGATCTAATTGCTCTATGAAAATGCTGGAGGAGCTACTTGTGTGGATGGCTATTACTGTTTGTAGATGAGAAAACAGACCCTGAGAAGTTGGGTGGGATAAAATCTGTAAGGTACTTAGCAAACACTCAATAAATTGGAGCTGCAAGGAAACTTTTTTCACTCCAGAATGTAATCTCTCATCAAGTAAGTCCATTACCAACAGTCTTACTGGTATCTGGAAAAGACCCATACCAAATCCAGAAAGAGGTACAAAAAAGACATTTACATAGGGTTTTGTTGTCCTGTTCCAAGTCACATGAATTCACTGTTTGTGGGTTTATTAAGAAATTAAAATTAAGAATGACTTAGCATTTATTTATTTATTTATTTATTTATTTATTTATTTATTTGACAGAGAGAGATCACAAGCAGGCAGAGAGGCAGGCAGAGAGAGAGGGGGAAGCAGGCTCCCTGCTGGGAGAGAGCCCGATGTGGGGCTCAATCCCAGGACCCTGAGATCGTGACCTGAGCCAAAGGCAGAGGCTTTAACCCACTGAGCTACCCAGACACCCCCGACTTAGCATTCTTGACTCATCTCTTCATTTCGACCTGGTATAACACCAGAGCCTTAAATATTATTTATTTAATGTGTGGCTATTTTACTATTATTTCAGTTGGTGCACACCCATATCATTCTGAAATTTAAGGTTTGCTCTTCTTTAGTTTATCATTGGCTGCAAATATGTATTATCTGTTGGCAAAGCATCTATTCTGACCATCTCTATACTTTGCTAACCTGCTAACCTTTGCTATGAAGGGTTGGGAAGGGTTTTGTGTTAAGTGAGAGAGGAGTAATAGGGCCTGAAAAGGATTCCGCATAGCCCAGGGCTATGATACCTCTTGAATATCTCCAGGCTTCCTTATATTACTGCTGAAGTACTCAAGGTTTTATAGTTTACTGATACCGTGTACACTATTATGTAAGCCAGTCATGTTCAAAGTGAGGATCTCAAGATGTTCTATGTGAAAACAAACACCCCCCCCCATTATTTATATTTAGCTGTTAATTTTATCCTTTAAAAATTCCAAGTTTAATATGTTTAAATGTACAGTATACATGTTTATGATTTATAAGTAATATATACATACAGTGAGTACCTACAAAAGTTTTTTTTTTCCTTAACTGAAACAATTTGGAGACCATTGGTATTGATCATATTTGCAAATTTAATATTTATCAGCTCTAATATACTGTTATTTATTTATTTATTATTTATTTATTTATATTTTTAAATATTTTATTTATTTATTTATTTAACAGAGAGATCACAAGTAGGCAGAGAGGCAGGCAGAGAGATGGGGGAAGCAGGCTCCCCGCTGAACAGAGAGCCCGACGTGGGACTTGATCCTAGGATCCTGAGATCTTGATCCAAACTGAAGGCAGAGGTTTAACCCACTGAGCCACCCAGGTGCCCCAGATCTAATATACTGTTGATAAAAGCAAAACTAACCTTTAGTAACAAGGTTCTCAGAGTTTAAGCATCATTTATATCCACTAATAGCTGAATTTCTATTACTTAAATTTGTAAATTTTGTTTTTTGTAAATCACGTCCAGAATATGTCTAAATTATTTGGTGGGAATACTGAATGAAACATAAGTAGAAATGAGCTAGGATAAGATCCCTTGAGAAATATAGGCTAATTTTCTAGGGCAGAAGTACATTTGGCTTCTTTCTGCAAATAAAGTACCCCAGGGTGGGATGAAATGTGTTTCTAAGAAATTCACAAAAAATTTTCAAATTTGTCACCTCCTAGTTCAAAAATAGACATTCACTTCAACATCTACCTTGGTTTTTAAGATGCGGAAGGGGGGCTCCTGGGTGGCTCATTCTCTGTCAAATAAACAAACAAAATCTTTTAAAAAAATTGTAGAAGGGGGATTCTCTCAGATAGCTTTTGGTTGGGAAAGGGAATCCCCAAGTGAGACTAAAGGTGATTTCCTTCAGAGAGAAAAAAATAATAGGATTCACAGGAAGAAGCCAGCCACAAAAAGGAAGCAGAAGAACTGAGGTGTGATCCTTCTTGTGAAATTTTAAAGTGCTCTGCAAGTAGTCTGACCTGTGAGAGAGAATTCAAGATGGCTGCTGAATCTGAGAGATTCATTCTCTCAGAGTTCTGGAGTCTTGGAAGTCGAAAATCAAAGTGCTGGCAGAGTCATGATCCCTCTGAACCTTCTGGGGAGAGATCCTTTGTTGGTTCTTTTGCTTTTTAAAAAAGATTTTGTTTGTTTGTTTATTTATTTATTTTAAAATTTATTTATGTTGGGGGAGGGCAGTGGGAGAAGGAGAGAGAGAATCTCAGGCAGACTCCCCACTAAATGTGGAGGCAGATTTCAGGAGCCTGAGACCACCACCTACTGAGCCCCCCAGCTGCCCTCTTTGTTGCTTCCTGAAGCTTCTGGTAGCTCCAAATGTTCCTTGGTTTATGGTGGTGTCACTCCAATCTGTCTCTGTTGCTGTCTTCCCTCAGGGTCTCTGTTCAAATGTCACTCCTCTTACAAAGACGACCATTGTAGTGGATTAGGGGGCCACTCTGCTCCACTATGACTTCATTTTAACTAGTTCTATCTACAGTGACCCTATTTCTAAGTAAAGTCATTCTGAGGTACTGGGGATTAAGACTTCAACATATCTTTTTGGGGGGGAGGGGTGGGGCACAATTCAACACATAATAGCTGTTAAATTTCCTCAAGTTTCTTAGGAGGAAAGAAGGATACATCACCCATGATACCTGATTTCCAGGCTGTGGGTGGGAGGTGGGCTACAAAGGATGAGAATGGAGTGGGGTAAATATCTTAGATATTCCAAGTCAGGACATAAACTTGAAGACCTGGAAAAATTAGACCTGTGAGGAATTAGGGAAGAGAAAATGTGCCCACATCTGACAGTAACTATTACATTGACATTAAATTGAGTATTTTTGTGAATTAAACTTGTAGAGTCCTTGAAGTTTTGTTTGCAAGTGGGTGAGTGGGTGTTGCTGGTTATGGGAACTCACCCTCCCCACCACCACCAGAGCCACATTGGCTATCCAGTCTGTTTGATGTGTGCTCCATTCTGACAGAGACCATTTCAGTTGTTAAATCTTTTAAATACCATCCCTAAGAATCTTTATTTAAATAAAGCATTACTTGGGCGCCTGGGTGGCTCAGTGGGTTAAGCCGCTGCCTTCGGCTCAGGTCATGATCCCAGGTCCTGGGTTCAAGCCCCACATTGGGCTTTCTGCTCAGCAGGGAGCCTGCTTCCTCCTCTCTCTCTGCCTGCCTCTCTGCCTACTTGTGATTTCTCTCTGTCAAATAAATAAATAAAATCTTTAAAAAAAAATAAAAAAAAATAAATAAAGCATTACTCTAAGCAGAGAGGAAGAGTCAGCAAAGACATATTTTTTAGAACATTAGTGGTAAGAAGAAGGTTACAATAGCTTGATGGGAGAGAAAGGTAAATTTATTTTATTTGTAAAGTTTATTAACTTTTTAATTTAATTTGTAAATGATGTCATTTGAATGTATTGTCCATCTGGAGGGCTTGAGGCGTTGCTGTTGGAAGGAGAGTTTGGGATCAGGCACACCCATACTGGGTTAACACCAAAAGAGAGCTAAGTGTTCCTGTTCAGAAAATTATTTTACCCAAGGACTGACCTTTCCCAGAGTGTCCTCTAGGCTCTGAGTCAGGGTGGCTGGGATGAGTGTCCTAGTTCATGGATGCTCTCTGAATTTGGAATCCATCCTGGCCATCTGGCAGGCAAGGATATGGCTGTTTTCTCCTCATGGGGACTCTGGCAATTGGGCAGGCACATACATCCCATCGCCAGAGGCGAGCAACTTGGGAGAGGCCAGGGCCATTCTTAATTTCCTTCCTTTTCTTCTATTCTCTAATGGCCAATTGACCTATTTTCCAATGAGAATAATGATCCATTGACTTGCTTAAATAATATTTTTACCAGTGTAACTTCATCTAAGAGCTTTATGCTTCCGGGTTATTTTAAAACTTATTTTAAAATTACACCTACTACATCTTTTCCTAACTTTAAAAAAAAAAGATTTTATTTATTTGACAGACAGAGATCACAAGTAGGCGGAGAGGCAGGCAGAGAGAGAGAGGAAGGGAAGCAGGCTCCCTGCTGAGCAGAGAGCCCAATGCAGCACTCGATCCCAGGACCCTGAGACCATGACCTGAGTCGAAGGCAGAGGCTTAACCCACTGAGCCACCCAGGAGCCCCCATCTTTTCCTAACTTTGAGCTTAGCTTGTTCTGAGTTTGTTCTCTGGTTTTTGAGATGTAAAGTTTGGCTGTTTATTTGAGACTCTTTCTTTCTTTCTTTCTTAATATAGGAATATATTGCTATAGAATTCACTCAGAAATGTTTCTGCTACATCTTGTGAGTTTTGGTGTGCTGTGCTTTCATTTTCATTTGAATCAAGATATATTTATTTTAAGTAAGCTCCATGCCCAGCGTGGAGCCCAAGGCAGAGATTGAACTTATGACCCTGAGACTGAGACTTGAGCTGAGGTCAAGAGTCAAATGCTTAACCAACTGAGCTACCCAGGTGTCCCAGAATCAAGATATTTTTTATATCCTTGTTAATTTCTTTTTTTGACCCATTGATTGTTCAGGAATATGTTGTCTAATCCCTACATATTTGTGAATTTTCCCATTTTCTTCTTAGAAATAACTTCTGGTTTCATACTATTGCTATTTCTGGACTTCTCTTAGAGGGAATCACTGCACATATCACTGTCCATTTGGTGTGTCTATGGGAGGAGGGAAGTTCAGGAGCTTCCAATGCTGTCATCTTGCTTCCTGTTAACTTCTAAATCTATCTTATTTTTTTTAATTGCGAAATGAATACATTGCAATTAGGAAAAAAGTTGAAGATTAAAAAATAGAAACCAGTTACCTGAAGTATTACTACCCACAGAAAACTTTGATTAATAGTTTAGTGTATTTCTTGCCAGATTCCTCTCTTTGCATTGTTAACATAGTTGTGAACATAGCGCATACACAAACGTTCTTCCTGCCCCACAAACTTTGTTATAGTATAAACACTTCCCATGTTATAGCAAGTTCTTTATAAACACTTAAATGGCTGCATAATATTCCATTGTGGGAGTGTATGGAGGTTTATGTATTTTTGCTATCAGTTGGGAACTCTGCCAAGGACATCTTTGTGCAGTGTGGATGAGATAGAGAACTTGAAAGCAACATATACATCTGTATTGAGAGGCAATATTCTCTAAGGGACATACTAATTTGGGGATGGAGCCCACATGTGGAAGTCTAGTTCCTTAGCTCCTTTTGAGTTAATGTCTCACAAGGTTCTGATCAGGCCTGGGAAGGGATCTGGGGATGAATTAAGGTGGGAGACAGTAAAGGGACACTAAAGACTGTTAGCTAGTTTCCCTTGGGGCCACACAAACACTGTGTCTTGTGACTCTTGCTCCCATAAGGCTGGAGGTGAGATTTCATTAGCCCCTGATTTCCTTGATGCCTCTTTATAGAGAAGCTTGACTTGATATTTGGCCCCTTAACAGTGAAATATTTTGGACTGATAAAAGAAATTGAAGAAGACACAAATAAATGGAAAGGTGCGCCATATTTAGGGATCAAGTTAATATTGTTAAGATGTCCCTACTACCCAGTGCCATCTACAGATTGAATGCAATCCCTATCAAAATTCCAGTGGCATTTTTTAATAGAAATAGAATAAAACCCTAAAGTTTGTATGGAACTAGAAAAGACCTAGAATTGCTAAACCAATTTTGAGAAGGAAATAAAAAGCTAGAGGCATCACACTTCCCGATTTCAAACTGTATTACAAAGCTACAGTAATCGGAAAAGTATGGTACTGGCATAAAGACAGATGCACAGAACAGTGTAACATAATAGAGAGGCCAGAAATAAACCCGTGCATATATGGTTAACTAATGTTTGACAGAGGAGCCAATAATACTCAGTGGGGAAAGCATAATCTTCAATAAATGGTGCTGGGAAAACTGGATAGTCTCATACAAAAGGATGAAACTGGACTGCTACATTACACCACACACACACACACAGAAAATCAATTCAAAATGGATGAAAGAGTTGACAAGAGACCTGAAACCATGAAACTCCTAGAACAAAATATAGGGAAGAAGCTCCTTAACTTTGCAGTGTTATTTACAATACCAGGATATGGAAACAACCTAAGTGCTCATTGATGGATGATAAAAAAGATACATGTCATGGAATATTATTCAGTCATCAAAAAAGGAAAACTTGGGGTGCCTGGGTGGCTCAGTGGGTTAAAGCCTCTGCCTTCGGCTCAGGTCATGATCCCGGGGTCCTGGGATGGAGCCCAGCATCTGGCTTTCTGCTCAGCAGGGAGCCTGCTTCCCTTCCTCTCTCTGCCTGCCTCTCTGCCTACTTGTGATCTGTCAAATAAATAAAATCTTAAAAAAAAAAAAAAGAAATCTTGACATTTGTGATAACATCATGGACCTTGAAGGCATTATGTTAAGTGAAATAAGCCAGGCAGAAACAGCAAATAATGTAGGGCTCATTTACATATGGAATCTAAAACACTGGACTCACCAAAACAGAGAGTAGAATGGTGGTTGCGTGGTGCTGAGAGGTGGAGGAAATGGGGCGATGTTTGGTCAGGGTGTAGAAACTTTCAGTTATGAGATGACTAAGTTCTAGGGATCTGATGGACAGCATGGCGACTGTAGTTAACGACACTGTATTAGATACTTGAGAGTTGCTATGAGACTAGAGTTTTAATGTCACCATAACAACAACCACAACAAAATGGTAGTTATGTGAGATGAAGGATGTGTTAACTAACCTTACTGTGGTCAACATTTTGGAATCCATAGGTACATCAAATTGTTACACTGTACATCTTAAATGTACACAATGTTATATGTTAATTTTGTCTCAATAAAGCTGAGGAAAAAAACCCAACAACCTGTGAAATGTCTGGATGGATTGCCCAGACCACCCTCAAAGTCTGAACATCTCCTGTAGTTTCTTTACTCTGACTGAAGGAAGAGCTTGCAGAGTTATTCTAAGAGATCACCACTAGGAGATGCACAAGATTCAGAGAAGTTAGAAAGCTGAGCTCCGTGATTTGCGTTCCACATTTATCAGAGCTTTGCGGGTTTCTTTTGTTCTAAATCGAGAGAATTCAGGGCAAAATGTCCTTTCCTCAGATCCCCATTGACTCCCCAAAGAGGAAAAAAAAAGAATTTTGCCCTTCGTTTTACCTGGTAAAATAAACTGAAGGAGCTGGCAATCCAAACTCCCTGTGTTAGGTTAATAATAATATGTGTAGCACTGGGTTTCTTTCAGGGAGACCTGAACCTGCATTCACCATCCTGTTTCCCTAGAGTATGGGGATGATGGCCATGCAAATGGTTAACGTTTATTGTGTTTCTACTTCCTACCACGTTAACAACTTTATACTTTTTTTCAAATGGAATTCCCAGGCACATTGTTTCAACTCATTAACACAACAATGTGATTATCCCAGTTGTGCCAGTAAGGCAATGCAAATGTAGAGAGGTCATGGGAGGTCACCTGTCTGGGAAGTGGCCGAGCTGAGATTTAGACTCAAAAGTGTCCAACCCCAGAGCTTCACGTCTGACCCCTTTGCTCTAAATGGGTTAAACTGTAAACTTGACAGCTTGACAGATTGGGATCCATCTGAAAGAGGTCAGACCACTGAAAAGGACTTGTCCAGGTCCTAGCTGGCTCAGGAAGAAGTCTAAACTAGGTGTTCCTTATCCTGGTCCAAGAGTGTCTCCTTACTCTATCTGGCAGCTTAAGCGTCTGCAAAAGGCCCTGAGGAGGAAGGAGGAAGAGGACTTTGCTGGAAATGAGCAGAGGGGATCTTAACGTAGGAAACAGTGGAAGGCTGCTAGGTGGCAGACTCTTTTCACCCGAGGCCCTCGTAGGCTGTGGCCACCTTGACCATGGCTTGGCTCATGGGGGTGAGTGGAGATTGCCTGTGTTCCGGGTGCTGGGTAGAGCAAGCTGGGATGGATCATGCAGATGAAATAAAAGTACTAAGCCACCCTCTCTGAGTCCCCGGGGTTTGGAACTGTCTGGTCAGCTCTGTTGACGGTGGGAGGCAGCACTTCCTCCCTGAAAGGAACAGGTATCTGGGGCTTCTTCTGCCACTCTTGCTTTGTTTGGTCCATAGCACTGTTGAGATACAAAGCCAAAGGATCTTACGATCATGTTTCTGTGTACGACTTTGTTTTTGCTCTGTTCAGGCTTCTATCCCTTAGCCACTTGTCTTTGAGAGAGAGGCTCATAGCTCTCACTCAGGCAACCTCTCCACTTTTCCACCCCTAGCCCATCTTTGTCATTATCAGCAGCTGCCTTTGCATGGAAGCTTTGCTCTACAGTGATCCAGGACTTCAGAACTTGGTAGGGCTGTGGAGGTCTTCTCCTGCTGTGGGTTAAGTCACTGTCCCCAGGAGTCTCTTTCTGCAACATATAGTGCCAAACCACAGGGAGACATGGCACAGCTACCTCCCTGGGAGGGGCCGAGGGGCCAGACCAGCTAGTTGAAATTCTTGGAAATGGGATGAATGGATATTTTCTGACAGATAGGAGTGGGTTCTCAGGGGACAAGGAGGTGTGTGTGGGGGGGGGGGGGAAGGGGGGGGAAGCTCCAAGTACTTCTATCCCAAAGACATGCTATAAATGATAAATGATAAATCCAGGCTCTAAATCTTCCTTCCTTCCTTCCTTCCTTCCTTCCTTCCTTCCTTCCTTCCTTCCTTTCTTTCCTTCCTTCCTTTTTTTTTTTTCTTCCCCTAATAGCCCCGTAGTTACGGAGCCATGTCTGGCAATCATGTCAGTGGTTTTGGTGGCCCCCTTCAGTAACCTAGGCTAAAAGAATATTGGACCGTGAGTTGGTAGTAAAGCTAAAATTAGAATAGAGCTGGCTCCACTGGTGTAGGAGCCGTCTGGTCATCAGTGTCCTTTTCTGAAAATTAGAGGTTTGGACAAGAGGAGCTTTTGGAAGTTTTAAGACTCCCATTAATTCTAATATATTCTATTTGGGGGGAAAAAAGTTGGAATTTCAATGGACACTTTGGACACAATGATAATTTTTTTTAAGATGATTCATTTTAGAGAGAGAGAGTGTGTGTGTGTATGCAAGCTGGGGCAGGGAGGGGCAGAGGGAGAGAATCTTCAGGCTGACTCCCCCATGAGCATGGAGCCGGACCTGGGACATGGGGCTCGATCTCACGACCCTAAGATCATGACTTGAGCTGAAACCAAAAATGGATGCTCAACTGACTGAGCCACCCAGGTACCCCAATGATAACAATCTTTAAAAAACACAATGTGAGGAAAAGTGCTGGGGTGGGTCCTTAATCTCCTGGGTTGTCATGGATGCAAATAGTGAGACTTGTCAAGGTCACCTATGTGGTGTGACCCACTGTAGGGTTTTTAAGCTGAATCCACATAGAATATTCTTCAGACTTGTGTGGTAATTGCACAAAGCTGACCATTTATAACCTGTTGGGGCTTGCTTGTGTGTCTTAAACACTCTTAAGACAAATAAATTGTCCCAGTGGTCTCCATTTGGTGCCCCTCCCCCCTTTTTTCATCCCTGTGTACAGAGCTGAACTGAGCTGGCTGCTGGCTTTTGGTGCAAACATAATGGTCTAATTGTCCCCTCATGCCAGGGACAGGCTATGGAGCACACCCAGAGCCCTGTGGGAACCCACAGAAGGGAGGTGGCTATTTTGACATTAAGTCTATAGTGGAGACAAGTTAACGACCCTGCCTGGGGCATTCCAGAGTTTATTTAATGATAAAATTGGCCCAGAATTCTCCACTGGGGCTTGTAAGTTCTGTGCAGTGTACGATGGGGTGAGAATGTAGTTAAACACACATCCTAAAGGCATTTGAGCTTGTGAGGAAATGGCAAATCCCCTCCGTGATTTGAAAATACCATTTACGAAATTGTGCCAAAAGATTTTTTTTCCTGATCCAGCTCCCATAAAACAGGAAAACAAAATGGTAGCTTCATCTATGACTACACTTGTCAAAACAACTGATTAGAGAGTGACAAATTCACTGCTGGTGTCATGTGGATAAAGAAAATGCAGTTACCCAATCGAATCACACACACACACACACACACACACACACACACAAAACACGCACGTTTTACTGAATTCAGTCAAATTGATTCATTACTGATGTAGCCTAAATGTTCCATTGGCTTGAAACCCAGTCAGTAAATGGGATGTGAAAAGTCTTTCATAAAGCAATACGCAGTCCTCAACCATCAGCTTCCTAACACTATGACTCTGGCAGCTGTTATGTTCCTAGTGTTGTTGGAGTTGGTGACAAACGCAAGTCAGGTGTTGCCAAGGGGATGGGGCTGTTGCTAGGAGGACATCTCTAAGCCGGAGGACAGACTCCTGGGGTGTTAATAAGCCCAGATGACGAGACGGGGAAATTGAGAAGAATGGCGATGTCAGCATCAGGGCTAACACCTTGTATTGATGGGCCTTTCCTTCCAGGCCTGGCATTTGGCAGATGTTCTCTCATTAACTAATTAGTTAAGTTAATTAAGGTGCTTTGGGAAGAAAGGAAGGTGGGGGCCAGAGGCTGTTGGTATTCATTTCATTTTCTGTTCCTTTGGTTTGATAAGGACAGGAGGTATGATGAGTAAGTGGCCAGGGAGAGCACATATCAGAGTGGGAAAGGCTGTGTCTTTCGCCCTCCCCTGTGGATGTTTCCCTTGGTTAGACTTGTGCATAAAGCAAGTGTGGGTGGTTGACTCTGGAATCCCAGGGTGCGCTCTGCAGAGGAAAAGTTCACTCTGAGAGTGGTGGGGACTAGGAAGTCTTGAAAAGGAAGTGTGAAACGTGTGTGTGAGGACCCAACTATTTTGAAATGCAGAAAGACACTACTTGAAAACCTAGATCATTCTACGGAGCTAGCAGTGATTGGGCAAAGGCGTTAGGGATCGGAGGTAGTTTGGGCAAATGATGGAGCAGGGCAGGCCTACAGAGAAAAGGGAAACAGGAAGGGACAGGAAGCAGAAAGATCGCTGAAAGGATGGGGAAACAAGAAGTGAGAGAAGAATGTATGCACCAGGAGTGAACCCCATTGTAAACCATGGGCTTTAACTAATAATAACGTAGCGGTATTGGCTTATCAGTTGTCACAAACAGGCCACTCTAATGCAAAATGTCGGTAACTGGAAACCGGGGAGACGGGTGTATGGGGATTTTCTGTACTTTCCTCCATTTTTCTATAAACCTAAGACTTTCCCCCAAAATAAAGTCTATTGATTTAAAAAGAGAGAGAGAGAGAGAGAGAAGAATGTCATTGGAAAGCTGAGCAAAGGGCCCCAATGCGAGAGCTAACAAGTTAAGTCTTTAGTTGAGGTAAAGGTAGAAAAAGGAAGAGAAATTTCAGAATGCACTGGAAAGAGAGTGAGACCTACCCAGAGAGTCAGGAGAAGAAACGTAAGTGTTAGTCAGGATCTCCTCAGGATCCAGGAAGCGGAGGTGCCCTCAGAGCACTTGGATATGGCATGGAATTCTCTGAGCCTGGATGGGAGCTAGACCTAAGGAGAAGGAGAAGGGGGGGGGTGGGGAGGTTCAGTTAATAACAATAATGACCCTAGTGACCATCACTTACTAAGTATTTTCTACACTGTGCTAAGCATTATCTTCCGTTCATAATAACCCACCACAGTGGGCACCGTTTTAAAAACATCTCCACTTCTAGAATAGAGAAGCTGAGGCTCAGGGAGGAACTTGTCTAGGGTCACACAGCTCACAAGTGTCAGGGCCAGGATTTGGAACCAAGACAATTAACACCACAGGCTGGCTCTTAACCACTGGGGTTTATTTCCTGAGATTGGTTCTCTGAATAGTTTCCTGCTTCAAGAGCAGTACTTTAAAACACCTAGTTAAGGTGGTTAACTATCATGAAACAGTACTTTTTTGGAGTGTGTGCATATACAAGCAGGGCAGGGGGAGGGGCAGAGAGGGAGAATCTCAAGCAGACCCCCTGCTGAGCAGAGCCCAACTTGGGGCTCAGTCTCACCACCCTGAGATCATGACCTGAGCAGAAACCAAGAGTCTCACACTTAACCGAGTGCGCCACCCAGGCCCCCCATGAAGTAATACTCTTAATATTTTGCCTCTGTGACTAGTTTCTGCTACACCACACACTCCCTTACTCTACAAAAAACTTTGTTTGTCTGATAACATGTGTTGACTGTGCTGGAGACAAACACAAGCTGAGCCATGCTGTCGGGGAAAAAGGCAAGGGCAGCAACCTTCTTTTTTTCCTTAATACAAAAATCCATCTCTGTTTGTTATAACTAATTTAGAAATGATAAGCACAAAAAATAGATGCATGGTTGTTATTTCTCACTTCAAAGGGACAATAGGGATCCTTCCAGAACTATGGGCCATTGAGTGTAGTGCAACAGATTTTCTGAACCATGCCATGTGCTAAATACAGGTGCAGGTGCTAAGTAAGGAACAATAAACCCGACCTGGGCCCTGTTTTAAAGGAGGTCATGGTCAGGGCACCTGGGTGGTACAGTCAGTTAAGTGTCCCACTCTTGCTCTCGGTTCAGGTCTCGATCTCAGGGTTGCAAGATGGAGCCCTGTGTTGGGCTCAGCAGAGAGTCCGCTTGAGATTCCCTCTCCCTCTCCTTCTGTCCTTCCTGCTTGTGTTCTCTCACTCTCTCTCAAATAAGTGAAAAAAAAAAATCTTTTAAAAAAAGTAAAGGAGGTCATGACCATGACAGCTCTGTGAAATCAAAGAGCTCTACCCTGTGTGAGAAATAAACTTGAAACTGTTGAATACCCATAACCATCCAGTTCATACCACCCTCGGCTCCAAGTAGTTCCTAGGGCTGGAGGCACCACCTCTCCTAGAAGACACTGTGATACTGAGTCTCAGCGGCTGAGTCTCCCCCCTGAGCCAATATCCTGTTGGTGTTTACACTGTGTGAAAATGGCCCAGATGAGGAAATCAAAGCTGCGTGCAAAACCAAACCCACACGCGCTCTCAGAATCGTGCAAAGCTCACACTACATTCTTGGCTGCCTCCAGCCTTTGAGAGATGTCAGGAAGAAAGATACTCAAGCACTGATGGATTCAACCTCAAATAACTCTGGATCCAGAGTCCCTGTTCTGTGCCAGATATGACGATGACAGGCTGGGGCCTTGGGGAGCCAGCAGGGCTTGGCTCGCCCAGCTATGGAGCTCCTAGGTGGGTGGGGCTCAGCTTAGCTCCCTGCCTTCCGTAGAGGCCCAAATGAATGATCATAAACCCAAGGTGACTCAAGGCGTAGCATCCTTCAAAGACTTAGTGACGTGAATGTAATCTTTCCTTCGGAGTTCACAAGGACCACGAACTGGACAGGACTGACAGGTGCGATCAGCAGCCCCACACCCAGCTGCCAGGCACAGGGGCGTGCAAACAAGATGATTTGTAAGTACACACTGCACACGCATAGTGTTATCCGAGGCTGGGATGGTTGCTAACTTCTCCCGAGTCTTCACCTGCAGTTGAAAAGTACGTTGCACATCTCAGGTAATCCATTTAGCAAATGTTATGCACCTGCAATGTGTCAGACACAGTTCTAGGTACTGGAGATACAATGCACTAAAGTGTAAGCCATTGTCTATGTCAATTGTGTTTCGGTAAAATGATTTTTTTAAATGTAAGTCATTGAGGAGCTTACATTTGTGTGTGTGTGAGAGAGAGGAGTGGGATGGAGAAAATTAAAGAAAGGCAAGAGGGGAAGAGGACTGCTGTGTGTAGGTAGGGATGAGATCTCAATTTTCAACAGGGAGGGACTGATGGAGGGATGGAGTCAGTCATGGGATTCCTTGTGAAGGAGCGTTCTGGGCAGAGGGAAGAGTAAAGGGCAAAGACTAGGAAGCAGGGTACTTTCAGCAAATTCAAGAAATATCCAGGAGGGCATTGTGTGGGGGCAGAGCGAGGAAGGGGCAGATGGAGGGAGATGAGCTCAGAGAGGCCACGCAAAGCCAATGCAATGAGGGAGACGGGGAGCGACTGCAAGGTTTGGGTGGGGAACAACACAGTCTGACTTCTGTTTTTGGAGGGTGATTCTGGATGCTCTGCTGAGAAAAGACTCTAGGCAGCCAAGTGTAGAAGTAAGGAGATCAGACAGAGGCTATTTCAACCACCCAAATGCAGATGATGGTTTGGATGAAGATGGTGAGAGCGGAGGTGGTAACAATTAGTTGGACTCTGGATAGGTTCTGTAAGTCGTGTCAAAATGATTTCACAGAAGAGCGCATGTAGGACATTAGAGAAAGAGAGGAGTCAAGCATCTGTGCTCCAGGAAGGGTGAAATTGCCATGGACTGATATGGGGAAGAATGGGGAAGAGCAAATCCCAGAAGCATAGTTCTAGGACATATGTGTTTGAGTTATTAGACCCGGGAGGGGAGATGGTTACTTTATACAAGCCTGGTGTTCAGAGGACAGGTCTGGGCTAGAACTAAGCTGTCGTTTGCCAGAGACAGTGGGTATTTACAGCCTCAGGCCTGGGTGAGGTCACCGTAGTGGTGAGTGTAAATAAGAGGAGAAGGCGGAGTGGTGTTCTGGGGCTTGCTCCTCACTCCAGCCAGTCGGGAGGTGGGGCAGGGGGCGTGGGAGGGGGGGTAAGGCTGTCATACAGCTGTGGAGTTAGTTGTTCCACAGGAATAAGAATGTTCAGCTTTTATCATCTTGAAAAAATGGTTATTTCAGCCCAGAATGTCAGAATCAGCTGGGGCATTAAAAGATCATTTCAAGTGGAACTACTTTGTTTTGGAGATGAAGCAGCAGCCCTAGAGCAGAGAAGTGAAATACTCCCTGTAGATAAATAAGGTCTTCTGTGGCTCCTAGCTGTAGAGGTGGTGTGTGTGTGTGTGTGTGTGTGTGTGTGTGTGTGTGTGATGGCAAAGATGGAGGTGTTCCTCGTGTGTTGGGTGCCTTCTCCCAATTGCTGAGCCAGTAAGTGAGCCTGCCTTTCCTGAGATGTGGATGTGGACCCCTCCAAGAGCCATGGGATCTGTGAAATGGAGGCTAGGCTATGGAGGAGCTAAGATGGGATAACCTCCCCCCACTCCTTTTCTTTGCCTTTTCTTTCCATGTCTGTGTGTGTGTGTGTGTGTGTTTAAGCCTAAGTAGGCAGGTTGTGAGAAGTTAGCATGAGCACCATCACCCTTTCTCAGGACCAGGAGGGCCAGCCTGGTGGCAGGTAAGGGTGGAAGTTACCATTGTGTCCTGGGACAATAGTGTGTGGGGGATGGGGCTGGGAGGCAGGCAGGGACGACAAGACAGACAGGTCACCAGCTTGCTTTCATCCCTTCCTCTCTTTCTTTGGAAGGACTTGTGCTCTTAGATCTTATAACAAGTTACCTTTAGAAGATGATTAGGTCTCCTATCTTAAATACTCATGTGGGGTTATTATATTCCTGTGTTGGTTCTTCTAACCAAGAAGTCTCAAGTCTGTGCACTTGAGACTTTATGTCCTCCAGGCCAGAATGAAAGTCTTTGTAATGGTGTGGGTGTGGGGGAAGAGGGTGGTTGGTAGGGTCAGATACTGTGGAGATTAATAAGACCATGGGCTATGGACACAAAACAGTTAGTTTTAGATTTTGGCTCTGCCATTTATTAGCTGGGAGATCTTGGGCAAGTCATGTACCCTTGAGCCTGGCTTTCCTGTGAAGGGTTTCTGGGAAGATGAAATGAGATCATGTATGTTTAAGACATAGCATGGTGCCTGGTACATTACATGTAATGAAGTAATGATGGAAGTAATGAAGCTTCTGGCTGCCTAGGTGCTGGGGTTGTAGCCTGATCTTCAGCTAGCATGCACGCTGGGTATTGAGTGCTGGACCCTGTATGGACAGGTTGTTGCTCATGGTCTGGAGGATTCAGGAGAAACATGAATCTTATCTAGGGCCTTCAAAGATGGGTAGAATGGTCTTTTTCAGCCAGAATACAGAAACCCACTAAAACAATTCTAAATCATTAATTTTTTTTAGCAATCAATTCATTTTGAAAAATGCATATAAGCAAGAAATTACACATTCCTTGCTTGAACTAGTTAGCTATCTATTTGAAGAATCTTTAAATAGAAAATATTTGGATCACATTTTTAACAGAAGCCCTCAAAGTGTAAGCTATTAATTTAGTTCTGACTTTCACTGCCTGAGAGATTCAGGAAAAGAGAAGATTTATTGTTTTGAATATTTTAGTCAGGACAAAAAAAAAATGGGCTTTTGATATTTTTAGTGGTCTCTTTAGAATTTCTAAGACAGAAGATTTTTATGAGGAATTTATTTCCCCAATTTTATCAATAGGTTGTAAAACAAAAATCCTTAAACAGTGAAAGCGTTCCTGAACTCAGTAAACCCCATCATCAGCTGCTAGAACAGTGACAATGACAATGGAGTTAAATATATCAAAACCGTTGCAACACAAAGTGAATTTTTGCCCCCTGGGAGCTTGCAGCTGGTTTATTTCAAGTATACTGAGATTTGAAACATTCCATAGAAGTCAGTTTAATCGCCCTTGTTCATTTTCCTAAGTGTACATGTTTGTGCGTTTGTCTCTGTGTTCCTGTTAGTGTTAAGATTCATAGCTAATTCCTCTGCCAGCATCAGGGAGGCCTGAGCTGCTGTGTCTTTGAGCTTGTATTTGTGATGTTAATGGACTAAACACCCCAATTAAGAGGCAGGGATTGCAGAATGGATCAAAGTGCGAGCCCCTGGGCGCCTGGGTGGCTCAGTGGGTTAGGCCGCTGCCTTCGGCTCGGGTCATGATCTCGGGGTCCTGGGATCGAGTCCCGCATCGGGCTCTCTGCTCGGCGGGGAGCCTGCTTCCTCCTCTCTCTCTCTGCTTGCCTCTCTGTCTACTTGTGATCTCTGTCTGTCAAATAAATAAATAAAATCTTTAAAACAAACAAACAAACAAACAAAAAACCAAAGTGCGAGCCCCAACTCCATGACTAGGAGAGATGAACTTGACATATTATGGTACAGATGATGAAAAGAAATGGATGGAACAAGGCGTGCCTTAACATCAGCACGTGAATGTTGAGGTGGCTGAATTAACATCAGATAGACTAGACTTCAAAGAAAAAAAAAAGAGTATTGCCAGAGATAAAAAAGGAATAATAAGGAAGACAAAACAAACATAAATGTGTATGTGCATAAAAACAGAGCCACAAAATACAAGAAGCAATTAAAGAGAGATAATTCCAGAATTTTGGTGGGAGATTCCTGTCTCTCAGGAAATGATAAAGACAACTAGCCAAAAATCAGTAAAGATACAGAGGGTCAGAACACATTATCAACTGTCTTAACCTAATTAACAATTATGAGACCTCCTCACTCAACAACAGCAAAATAAACATTCATTTTAGTCTAGAGTACACATTTGTTTTATTGTATATGGTATATCCACACATATACTGCATTGGGGCCATATAAGAAGCCTTGATACATTTATAAGGATCGAAATAGTACATTCTCTGACCCCAATGAAGTTAATTAGAAGTCAATTAACTTTGGGTGAATCCCAAGTATTTTGCAACTAAAAAACATATTCTAAGATATTATTGGGTCAAAGAAGAAGTCACAAAATAAATCAGAATATATTTTTAACTCACTGATAAAGAAAGTACAATATATTAAAATTTGTGGGGTGCAACTAAAGAAGGTTGTACAGGGACATTTGCAGCTTTAAATGCTTACAATAAAAAAGGAAAAAGAACAGGGTTCTAAGGTACCACCTGAAGATGCTAGAAAAAGAAGAGCAAAGTAAATCCAAAGTAGATGAAAGAAAGAAAATAATTATGGCCAGAACAAGTATCAATGAAACAGAGAAAAATGTTCCCAAAGTAGGTTCTCTGAAAAGATCAACAAAATGAATAAACTCTTGGTTAAACGGATGAAGGAAAAACCATAAATTACCAGTACTGAGAGTACAAAAGAGTTATCACTGTAGATCTTTACAGATATTAAAAAGATAATATGAGAAGATTGTGAACAAATGTATACCAAAAATGAGAAAATTTGGGTGAAATAGACAAAGTCCTTAAGATATACAACTAAAATTGATATAAGATGAAACAGAAAATTTGGATAACCTATCTAATGAAATTGAACTCATTATCAAAAACCTCCATACAATGGAAACTTCAGGCTCAGATGGTTTTACTGGTAAATTCTGTAGAATATTCAAACGGAATAATAGCCCAAACTCTTTCAAAGTAGGAGAGAGAGTACATTTTTTCAGCCCATTTTTTGGAGCTGGCATAAGCCTGATACCAAACCTGACAACAAGAATTAAAAATGAAATCCAGACCATTATCCCTCATAAGTCTACTTGCAAGATTCTTTAGAAAGACTTAGTAAGGGGTGCTTGGGTGGCTCAGTGTGTTAGACCTCTGCTTTTGGCTGGCTCAGGTCATGATCTCAGGGTCCTGGGATGGAGCTTCTGCAGAGAGCTCTCTGCTCAGCAGGGGTCCTGCTCCCACCCCCCTCTGCCTGCCTCTCTGTCTACTTGTGATCTCTCTCTCTGTCAAATAAATAAGTAAAAAAAAATCTTAAAAAAAGACTTAGTAAATTGAATGCAGTGTTATATAAAAAAGAATAATACATTTTTTTTTTGTAGAAATTGAAATGCTGATTCTAAAATGTAGGTAGAAATGCAAATGACTTAAAAAAGCTAAAAGAATTAAAAAAAAACAAAGTTGGAGGACTTGTACTACCTAATTTTAAAACTTACTACAAAGGTAGAGTAATTAACACAATGATATTTGTGAAAAGATAGTCGTTAAGATCAATAGAAGCAAAATAGATTGAGAAGGGAACAGAGATCAGAAATAGTCCCCCACATGGATGTTCAGTTGATTTTTGACAAATGATGCTGGAGTAACTGATTTCCATATGAAAAGAGAAAACATCAGCCCTTATCTTTCTCCATACACAAAATTAATTCAAAATTAATCAAAGACCTAACTGTAAAAGCTAATACTATAAAAATTTTAAAAGAAAATGTGGGAGAAAAAAAGTTTTGACTTTGGATAGGCAAGAATTTCTTAGATACAACACATGAGGCACAAACAACAAAAGAAAAAAAAAGCTAAATTGGATTTTATTAAAATGGAAAACTTCTGTTCATCCAGAGTCACCATTAAGAACAAAAATGCAGATGATGGAATGGGAGAAAATATTAGCAACGTATATACCTGACAAATGACTCAATTCCAGAATATATACAGAATTCTTCCTACCACTGAATAAGACATATAATTCAGTTTTAAAAACGAGCAAAAGATCTGCACATGTAAATATAAAATGGTTCAATTATTTTGGAAGAGTATAACCGTTTTTTTTAAGTTAAACATGCACTTACTCTACAAATCAGCATACATCTCTCTCCTAGGCATTTATCCAAGAGAAATAAAAACTGACATGCACAGAAAGATTTGTACACAAATGTTCATAGCATCATTATTCATGATGGTCCAAAGCTGAAAACAACCCAAATGCCCATCAATATTTGCTGATTGGACTAACAAAATGTGATGTGTCAAGGTGATGAAAAATTACTTGGTAATTAAAAAGAATGAACTACTGATAGATGTAGTAACATTGAAGAATTTCAAGTCATTATGCTGAGGGGAAAAAAGCCAAACACAGGAGTGCATACTATATGATTCCATATATATAAAATTCCAGAAAAGGTAAACAAATCTATGGTGATGAAAAGCACACCAGTGGAGTCTGAGGTGGAGAGAAGGAAGAATCTTTTGAGGGTGATGGAAATGTTTTGTATTTCTATTGTAGTGGTGGTTTCATATGTGTATATAGTTGTCAAAAGTCATCCATTCTCAACTTTAAATAGATGTCGTTTATAGTATATAAATTATAGTTCCACAGATTGATTTTAAAAGAGAAAATCTTTAATGATACTTAAATAATCCTTTAAATAATATTTCATTTTCTACCATTGACACTATAGAATTCCATGTTAAAATAAGGCTGATGAATTTAAACTAAGGAATCACCATTTCTGCAGCATTATAATAGAAACCCCAGCATTAATTTAAAATCTCTGGAGTTTAAAAAAGAGAAAATATGTTAGTGATTTAAACTAATTGATTTTTCATATCCTGAGAATAAAGGTTAAATACCCTGCAATGGATTATTTGCAGAGAAATGTTTCTAAATAGTATTTGAAAATCTTCTCTTATGTCTCTAAAAGAAATAAAATCATAAAAATAAATTCTTTAATGTCTTTAAACATAAAATGTGAGAATTTTAAACACTGAGTCACAATAACAGTTTTTGTTTGTTTTTGATGCCAGAACACATAGTTTAGTCTATAGCTTCAAAATATTCAGGCTCAAATTCAAACCTGATTTAAGTCATTTTAAAATCTACTTGTTGAGAAATTATATTTTATGTTACATAATTAAATTAAGCACTTATGTTACTTGTTAAATGGTGAAAAGATGGATGTTTTCCTTGATTTATGTAAATATTAAATATAGTAATAAAATCAATTTAATACAACTTTAGTAATATACTGATCTAAATGAAATATGTATAATAAAGAATTTGGCTAGTTTTTGTCCCCTTTCTGGGGAAGAAACCTCCATACCCTTGGAATTTCTGGAATGAAAGGAGTGTCTAGGTTATTCATGATGGGACCCCTCAGACAATCCCCAGTAGTTTATAATAATGAGATGACACACAACAGGGGCTGGTCACCCAGAAATGTCACCTGTCTGATTAAAGGGTTGTGTTTTGAGCTACATGATATCAGCCCAACCTCCGTATCAGTCCAAGTTCTGGAGAGAGGAAGGGGACTGGAGAATGAATCACATGGCCAATGATTCATTCGCTTGGAATAATAAAGAGAAAAAATAAAAACTCAGGTGAGCTTCCCCCGTTGGCAATATCCTTGGAGTATTATTACACTTTGATGCCAGGAGGACAATTTATCCCCAGGATGATGTATGCTTCACTGTTGGAACCCTCCCAGACTTCTCTTTATGGATCTCTGCCTTTGGCTGGTTCAAATTTCTATCCTTTTGCCACAATAAAACTGGAAGTATAGTGCTTTCCTGAGTTCTGTGAGTCGCTCTAATGGATTAGAGCCTGAGGGGGTCTGTGGGGACCCCCAAATTTGTAGCCAGCTGGTTTGAAATGAGTCTGGCCTTGGGGGACACCCAAACTCACAGCTGGTGTCTTAAAAGAGAGGGCTGTCTTCTGGAGAACCGTGTTCTCAGATTTTGTAGCTCGGAAAGTTCATTGTAAATATTTTAACTTAAAAGCTTTGATATAAAATGAAAAAATCATATAATGATCTAGGAGAAGGCCTTGAGATAGCATGTTCATTATTATATGAAAATGGTTTGGAAGCAAAAATTTATGCAGGGGGCATGTGTAACGACTACTTGGGGACAAGCAGATTCTCTGTGACCCAGATGTGCTGCTACTTCCTCTTGGATGGATTTTTTTTTTTTTTTGGTAGATATTCATATTATTTTATGACTGTGGTGGTCACGTGCTATTTTAGTTTATTACCCCCTTCTTTTTTGTAATAGTCTCCAAATTCTGTTCAGAGTTCACTCCTCTCCATGTTCCCTACCCCTCATCTATACATACCTTTTTTTCCGGGACAAATGACCACAACCAACCTCAGATCCAGGGTGTGCCACTTTGGTTTAAACCAGATCAGCACATCCCTTTTCCCTGATCACAGTAATCACTCATGTGACCCATTTTGGCCCAATTAGCTATGGAGAGACATTCTCTAGGGGGCCTCTGGGAAAGAAATTTTCTTGAAATTTCAAAAAGCCCATCTGACAAGATGCTCTTTTCCTGCTGGATGTTAATAAGAAAGTAAACAGCTCTGAAAGCCTTTGGCATCCATCTTCTAGCCACAGAATGACCCCTTAGGATGAAGACTCTGAAGAAGGCAGTTTGGTAGTAATGTTGAATTGCTAGATCAAACCTCACCTGAAGTTCAAATGACCTCTGAAATTTTTTAGTTACATGGGTCAATGCATTCCTTTTACTTTTCCAGTCAATGTGGATGGACGTTTTCTGATAGTTGTATCATTTTTCTGATACAACACCAGAGCAATGGAAATAAAGCTTCCAAAGCCTCCCTTCATGGAGATGAGTGGCAAATCCAGGAGTACCAGATATATGAGGCAAGGTTACAGCAAGAAGAGGGGTTCAAGATGCATGAACAGATCAGTGAACCCTGGATGAAAGAGAAAATTCAGAGAACAAAGAAGAACTCTATTCTTAAAAGAATTCCATTTTCTATCGTTGGAAAAAAATTATGCAATGTATACTGCATTCATTTTAAAAAGGTATAGGCAGCTATAAGAAAGTAACTATCAGAGATAGGAAGGTTTTTGAAAATTGAAAAATAGGGTTGCCAAAGCAAAACCAAAAAAATTCAATGGAAGACATGAAGACTGAAACAAAGTCAACTGAAGACTGAAATAGTAATCTAGGGATGAGAATGGGATTAGGTGGGAAGAACGGGGATTTTCCTTTTTATATATTTCTATATATTGAATCTCTTTTTTATTTTTTTTAAGATTTTATTTATTCATTTGACAGACAGAGATCACAAGTAGGCAGAGAGGCAGACAGAGAGAGAGGGGGAAGCAGGCTCCACGTTGAGCAGAGAGCCGGATGCAGGGCTCGATTCCAGGACCTTGGGATCATGACCTGAGCTGAAGGCAGAGGCTTTAACCCACTGAGCCACCCAGGCGCCCCTGAATCTCTTTTTTAAAGAGAAAATACTAGTTGAGTAAAAGAAAAAAGAAAAGAATTTTTAAAAATTGACCCAATAATTCTTCTGTTGGTAGTTACTTTCAAAAATTAGTTTTAAGGGGGCGCCTGGGTGGCTCAGTGGGTTAAAGCCTCTGCCTTCGGCTCAGGTCATGATCCCAGGACCCTGGGATCAAGCCCCACATCGGGCTCTCTGCTCAGCAGGGAGCCTGCTTCCCCCTCTCTCTTGTCTCTGCCTGCCTCTCTGCCTACTTGTGATCTCTATGAAATAAATAAATAAAATCTTTAAAAAAAATTAGTTTTAAGGAGGTCACTCTAGATGCAGATAAAATGTGAACAAAAGGATTTAATAATCTTAGTATTTGTAATAGCAAAATATTAGAAGCAACCTAAATATTGAACAACAGCAAAGTGGTTTAATAAATTGGTTGGCATCCATATGTCATGCTCTTACTAAGAAATCATGTTTTTATAGAATATATCTACCTGGGGGGAGAAAATGCAAGGTATGTTGATAAAAACGGAATAACAACTAAGTGTTCCCAAACTATAATCAAATGTTCGTTGTGATTATATCTGGAGGACATTGGCCTTTACATCTTTATTCTCTACACTTTTTATATTTAAAATCTATCACTAACTTACTTAGAAAATGCTCTTACAAAAGAAAAGGGGGAAATGTGGTAGCAAAGAGAATATGGTTGGAGTCTACATGGTGGTTCTGTCTTGTTCCCTGGAGTAGATAGTTCACTAAATCCCTGGGCTGGGCTAGGTAGAAGCTCTAGAAGGAAGAAGATTCTCTTGCTTTCTGCAACAGAAGGTATGTCTGCTGTTTTGTAGGTTTTGGTTTTGGTTTTGGCTTTTTTTGTTTGTTTGTTTGTTTTGGTTTCATTCAGAGCAACATTGCCATGTATCCGCTCAAATAAATCATATTTATCTTGACCAACTTGTTTAGTAGGAATAAAATTTTTATGCATACACACATATACATACACACAAAATATTCTTGTATTTTCCAGCCAACCAGTGTTGAGAAGTGTTAAATTTTTCTCCTTTATTTTAGCCCACATCTGGAAGTTTGAAAGAATGCAGGTACCAGATCATTTTGTAAAAATACAGTAATTTGTTTTTGATCTGGATTTTGTAAAATTTTAATTAATTGGTGGTTTCTCACACTGTAGTTGTTTTTACAGATGAAAGGGGATTATTTATCCATTGAATTAAAAAGCAGTTTCTTTTTCTTTTTCATGAGTTGCTATTTGATGTTTGCAGTGTCCTTGTAATGCATAGGCACAGCGTTCATTTTTCCCCAAAGTTACTTGATTAGAATAATAATAACATTATTCCTTATAGTTGCTCCCCTCTTTCTTCCATGTAATCAATGAAGAGATCACAGTACTTTTGAGAAGTCCATTGAAACAGGACATTGATTTATTTGAAACTGGTTTTTAATGTGAGAATTCAGGGCCACTCAACACGCATATGGAGCTTTATTTTCTTTGCAAATCCGTTTGATAAATCACCACTTTATGTTTAATTACAGGAGCTTTCATCCACTCTGCCTCTCCTGGTTTTCACAAGCTCAGTTTAGTGTAGTAGAAAAAACATGGCTTTGGGGGCAGGCTGGCTTCAGCTGGAATTCTGGCTTCACTGTGTCTACACCATATGATTCTGGAAAAGTTACTTCTCTGAGCCTCTATTTGTCTGTAAAAAGAGGATAATATTAAGGACTAAGAGGAAACAAAAATACGAACTCGTATAGAACCTGGATCTGAGTTGATTAACTATTTCTAATTACATATACTTTGCTATGACTATTGTTTTTCCATATTAGGGGCTTGGTATTCCATTTCACTGGATTAGAAATTGGGAGGCCTTAGATCTCATCTGTTCTAACACTGGTGGGCTGCAATGGCTCTGAGCCTGCTTTCCTTTCTGTAATATGGGGAGGTTGGGGGAGATCATTAAAGCTCCTCTCAGCCCCAAGTGAGAATTTTGAGTGAGAATCTTTTACTTTACAGTGTCACCTATGTGCCAGGCATTGTGGCCAAGTCAGAAGCAGGATTGGGTCAGACTGACCTGTGGAATTAGCAATATATACTACTTTTAATGAGTATCTTTGTGGTTGGAGGCTGATTCATCTTCTAGCCATCTTTGGAAGTTGGGCAGGGGGTACTTCTTAATGTTTCAATGATCATGGACTAGGCAGGGAATGAGATTTAACCATATCTCTGGGGTTGCTTGGAGCCCAAGAGTCTTGTGGGGAAAACACATCAACTCTTCATTTTTGGAGTTTTGATGTGTGCTGAACTTAAAGGTACTTAAAGGGCCTGTAGGAAGCCAGAGTGAAGAGGACAAAACCCTGATTAAAAAAATCATTGTGGGGTGCCTGGGTGGCTCAGTGGGTTAAGCCTCTGCCTTCGGCTTGGGTCGTGATCTCAGGGTCCTGGGATTGAGCCCCATGTTGGGCTCTCTGCTCAGCGGGGAGCCTGCTTCCTCCTCTCTCTCTGCCTGCTTCTCTGCCTGCTTGTGATCTCTGTCAAATGAATAAATAAAATCTTAAAAAAGAAAAAAATCATTGTGTGTGAGGAGGAGTTTTGGCAAGTTGGACCAATCTGGGAAGCAGGGCCTAACTATTAGAGTTTAGAGATGATATACTTATCAGCCCAGACACAGCCTTTACTCTCCAAGTACACCTACACCACCACCATCCCCTTCCCCACCCTGAGGTATGCACCCTACAGAGATTAGGGCTGTGGTGCCAAGGAGAGAACCAGAGGGACCAAGCGGCTCTGTGTGGGACTCCCCTTCTGCAGGAGCTCTTTTGAGAAGCAGATGTTCCCACAAGTGGCTGGAGAGGGAGAAGAACATCCCAGCTTGGTGGTTTAGAGACCAGTTGGCCTTGAGTGGGTAGTGGCCTACAGGTGATGGAGTGACAGCAGGGCTGGACAGAAGAGGTCAGGTAGAAACCATGATCATAAATGTGACACCCCGGCCCGGCTCCTAAGGAGAATCAGTCCAAGGATCCACCATCTGGTGGCCATGAAGGTGACAGTCCTGTGAATTTTGGGGGCTGGCTGGGGAAAGTACTTGCCCCCAAAAGCTGGATTTCTGCATGTGTATATGAGGCAGTGGTGGTGATGGTGGTGGTTTGAGATTGCATGTGGAGATTTAGGTCTTACTTGTAAGCTTCCGGTGCTCATTGGTTGTTCTAGCTTGGGATGTACTAGTCGCCCCAGGGTTTAGAATCATGACTTCCTGTGGTTACTTTCTAGTTTATCTTTTCTCTGGCAAGTACATGTTGCCTGCTAGATGTGAAAGCTGGCAATGAGTGCTGTGGAAGGTATTGTCCTGCCTTTGGCTACTCATTGTCCACACTGCCTGGTCTCATGATCATTCTTCCCCGTGAGAAACACTGCTTCTAGGGGCGAATTTAGATATTCCTCCACAGACAGCATGAGTGGTAGACTAGAGCAGTTCTACAATGTTATTTTTATTGCAAAACATATCATTTTTTCTTTGAGACAAATTAAACAACTAGATAAGCAAAGAAGAAAGAGGAAATAAAATTCTTCCATGTAGGGCTAATTTTTGTCAATTTGGTATAAACTCTTATAGTCTTCTTTTTATGCATTTTTATTTTTTCAACAAACATCGAGTCTACTGCATTTGCAAAGATGAATCACTCTGTATATGTCCATTTTGTAATCTGCTTTTTCACTGAACAGTACACTGTGAACAACTTTTCATAGATAGGCGTAAAATCACTCCTCCGTTGGGTCCTGCAAATCACCTAACACTTTTTCTTGGAGATACTCTCTTTAATTAAAACTCAAGATCCAGGGGGTACCTGGTGGCTCAGTCAGTTAGGAGTCCAACTCTTGATTTCAACTCAGGTCTTGATCTCAGGGTCATGAGTTCAAGCCCCGTGTTGGACTCCATGTTGGGCACGGAGCCTACTTACACACACACACACACACACACCCTCATGTTCCATGCACACATCCTTCCTCTCCATCTCTAAATTTCCTTATTCCAAGAAGCCCATTTGTTAAGAATTATGAACAGAAGGATTGAAAAAAAGAGAAATCTTTCTTTCCATTTAAGAAGCACATAAAAATGCTCTGAATGTATATTTGACATTATCATCTGCTTCACAGATTTCTTTGGCTGGTATCCATTTTAATTGTTGTGCTCTCTGCCACATGGACTTGACGAAACTCTCAGCTTGCCTTCACTGGAGAGGTGGAGCAGAAGAGAGCTGGCAGGGAGTGGAAGCAGGGAATGGGGGCAAGGAGGGGAGGTTAGAGCGACCACCACTTGTTCCTGGTCTGGGGATGGGGGCTCATCTCTAAGCCGAGATGCTTTCCTGAACAATCTCTGAGTAAAGTCAGTTCTCTCCTTACCTTGCTTGCTTACAAAGTTTGCAAAATAACAGGTGCTTGCTGAGAAATAAAGAACGTTTTTATAAGTCTCTGTTCCTTCCTTCTTCTAGCCTTCAAACTTTTCTCCTTTATGGGGTCTGTCATCCTGGAATGAGACCCGCGCAGCCTTCCTTCCTAAAGCTAGCTCAAGGGCTCTCCAGTTGCCCTCCCACCCAACTCTCTCTTCCTGGAGCCAGTGATTTATTGCCGGAGGCTGAGTTGGGTAAAGTCCTAATGAGCCCCGGGCTGTGTTGGAGCTGCCTTAAACCACAACTATTCTTATCAAAAAAACTTACTAGAAAACCAAGACCCCAGAAGAGGACCTCTCAAGGAGGAGTGGTGGGTGTTTAAAAGAAGAGGCGGGGTGGCATTCCTGGTCATCTATAAATTAAAACAAACAAAGGAAAAATCACATCCAACTGTAGCTGGTTGCTCCTGTAAGAGAAGGAGCATAATTCAAAGAGGTTTATGTATTTTGGCGGAGGCTGGGGTGTGTGTGGGAGTTTAAAAGCATAGAATAACATGACCAGGAATCAGCTCCAGCCGCTGGCCAGCTTGTGCTTCCTCACTCCTTCCAGCTAACGTGGCTTGAGCCAATTGTTTTTCCTTCCATCTTTATCCCCATTTGATCTCTCCCATGTCTGAGACACCAGGGGGTGTTGAAAGAAGGACCGCATGTGTCCATGATAACATCTTACATTTCATAATTAGGAACCGTTTCAAAGCACAGTTGTGTAGTATATTCTGTCTTGTTCTTCTACCGAGCCTGTGAACAAGCATAGGATTTATCCCCATTGTATAGATGAGGAATTGAAACAGAGAGAGAAGCCTGAAATCATCACGTGGGGGTTCACGGAAGCGCCAGGAGGGGACTCTGCGTTCCCAGAGCAGGGGTGGGGTGGGGGTGTCGAGGCTTTTCTGATCTCGCTCGGGCCCTCTGGGTCCCATGCTGGCCTCTGGGCCTTGACATCTCAATGAAAAGGGACTAACCTTTGGTCCCAATCGTCCACTTAGGTTGGGTCTAAATCATGAATAGTGTTTATTAGAAAACTTCTTTTGAGTCACCTATCAGCACCGGGGCTGGAGTTGAGATTGTGAAAAATAAATAAAAATGAGCCAAATGAGACCAGGCAAAGGCCGTTGATCCAGAGCTGGCTATCACAAGGGACTCAGCCACCATCCGGTGCGTTTGGCAGAGACTCCAAGGCAGGCAGAGGTGTGGAAAAGCTTTGTAGTGGAAAAAAGGGACGGCTTTAGGTATGCCTTGATTGGAGGCTGTGGGTGTGGGGAAGCTTAGGTGGGCTGGCATCCCGTTGATTAGTGAGGGGTCCATATTGACTTTCTCTGGTTGGTCCTATGCTGGAAGCGAAAGCAAAAATAAGAGAAACTGTCGGTCATTAATCAAGTCATGGCCATTTGGACAGATGGCCACAGGGGTTCTTTTTTGGCGTCCTGAGCTGGTTATGGTAGACGGTAGGTTGTTTTTCTGGGCAGGTTGCTGTAGGTTGTGGGTCACAGGTCTGTTTTTATATATTGTCTGGCTATTGTCCGTTCCCCATCTTCATTTTCTCAGGAGAGAGGGAGGTGAAGGAACAGGGAGGGGATCCGGGAAGAGCATGGAAGTGAGGGCTTGTCGCCACCTGGGACTTACAAAAGCTCTGCCCCTACCTTTTGGGCTGGGCACTGTTGAGTGTTGTTAGGAGACACAAAAGAAAGTGGTAAGAATTAACCTTGTCGTCTCGGTATCCTTCCTCTTGGCCAAGTTTGTTTCGTTTGGAATTTTTAGTTCCTGCTGTTTGCGAATAACTTGAGTGCAGTGAACTGCTTCTCCTATTTCCTAGGTAGTGAACTTTTAGATGTTATTAACAGTGTAGACCCGAATCTCGGCCACCTGGTCCTGGATAGTTTGGGTATTTCTTGGTTTGATTCTGGTTCCATTTTCACTGAGGAAATGGGGACAATTTCTAATAGGAGGCAAATAAGAAAGAAACTTTGAAGAATGGATAGGTTTCTGTTCCAAGTAAGTTAAAAGTGTACTTGAAAGCTGAACATATAAGGTAAAATAGATTGTATTCATAGAATGACAAATGACTTGTTTTCAGAGTAACATTGTATGCAGTAAGATTGGAGGGACTTTGAATGTCATTCTCAGGTGCTTTGGATTTTATTGGTCTGGGAAGTCTTAATGTTTTTGAATAGGGTTTGAAATGAATTGTGTACTTAGGAGAACTACTCTGGCAGAAAGGTATTTTTAACTGAAAAACAAGGCAAGGTTGAAAGTGGGGAAACTAGTCTTTTACGTTTTCAACAATGTAGAAAGAAGTTTGAACAGAAGTCATCGCATCTTTTGGAAAGCAACTGTCATACTCCAAATTAAGTGTTTCTGGTCATCCGACTCTCACATGTGCGTGAATCATGAACCTGTTCTAGATCTTATGTTAGGTTTCTGAAGCTATTCCTCAGGCTTAGCTGTGAGCTCTCATGGAGCCATCAACAGCCAAACGTAAAGTAGAGCAAGCGAGATGGAGAGGAAGGGCTACGGGGCTGAAGGCAGAAGAACCAGTTGAAGGAGCAAGGAGAGACAGCTTCTTCATTTATTTAGCAAAGGGCCCAAGGGCATAGAGTGGATTGGTACAGCAAAATGAAGGGAGAAACAAAATTATTTTATCATAATATGTCTTAAAGAATGCTGGGTGATTAGTTTAAAAATACTTAAAATTATGCAAAGATTTGACTGCATTTGTGTTGATCTAAAATCCTGGTTTCAGGGATGAACATCTAATATTAGGCTATTTACTTATGAATGTTCTAAAAGCCTTCAAATTTGTGCATAATCTCTGATCTGATTCATAAATTAATCTTACTGAAATAATCAGAGGAGTTTCCGAAGCTGTGTGCCTGAGGATTTTTTCACATTATTTATAATAGTGAAAATAGATATGAGGAAATAATTAAATACATAAAGATCTATTTAATTATGATATATTATGCAGCCTTAAAAATGATATGACTGGGGCACCTGGGTAGCTCGGTGGGTTAAGCCTCTGCCTTCGGCTCAGGTCATGGTCTCAGGGTCCTGGGATTGAGCCCCACATTGGGCTTTCTGCTCAGCGGGGAGCCTGCTTCCCCCCCACCTCTCTGCCTGCCTCTCTGCCTACTTGTGATCTCTCTCTGTGTCAAATAAATAAATAAAATCTTTAAAAAAAATGATATGACTATATGTTGACTTGGAAAGACAACCATGGTATGGTGTGGAAGTTTTAAAGAGAGTATCCAAACTATGCATATATTATGTTTCCCTTTTAGTGAGAATATATTCAGTTTTATATGTATATTTCTTTTCCAGATTTTTTTTCATAATAACATTGTATATGCAATGCTCTTGTGTATAAACATTGTATATGTCATTACTATATACATATATACAATGTGTGTTCTTATCTATAGTATAAACATCTGGAAACCTCTAGCTGTGGTTTTATCTAGGTGTTTGATATGGCTTCTTTATTTTCTTCTTTAAATATTTCTGCATTTTCTGAGCATTTTTTTTTGCCCCAAGAAAATAGAAATTCATTCAAAAAGTTTACTTCTGTAAAAAGAAATGAGGTGATTTGACCCTACTGGAACATCACTGGCATAAAAATAAGTGATATTTACACTCTTTCACATATATATATGTATGTATGTATATAGTTGCAAATACACAAATATTTATAAATTATTATTTACATATAGCATGTGTTTATATATGTAGTGTATGTTTGGGTTCCAGTAGCTAAATATACACATCTATTTATAAAAAGACTATACATGAATACTGAGGGAACCTAGAACATATATTTTTCTGATGGGGTTAAATTTCTTTTTATAAGAAGATTGAGTGACTCTGCATAATGGTGTGTTTTTCCTTAGAAATTACAGTTGTTTCCAGGTGGGAAAAATCACTGCCTCAGCTCTCCTTCAATGTGAGCTTTGGAAGGTGGTTGCGTAGCAACTGCTTTGGTGTAAATGACTAGTCTTGGTTCTCTGGGGGGATGATATTGATTTATACATAAAACAGTGCATTCAGATCCTTTGCTGGTTATAATAGAATAAAAGAGCTATGCGAGCTGCGACCTTTTAGGAGCCTTTGAAAAAGGACTCGGCGAGATGAAGGGCAAAGTTTGTTCCGTTGGAGATGGTGGACTGAATTCGGGGCAGTTGTGAATATTGAAATTCAAGGATGCAGATTCCTTAAGAAATGAAATCATTTCTCTCTTTTCTGTCAACTGTTCCTGAATTCCTATTAGGTACCCGACATTGTACTAGTTATTAGAGATGCAGTAATGATAATATGTGAGTTCTACCATCTGGGTGCCTACATGTCAGTGGGGAAGAAAAACATGAAAATTAGTAACTTTGATACTTAACGCTAAGTGATGGAAGTATGTCTGGAAGCATTATGGGACACACAGAAAGGGTAGCTAATGCCACCTGCGGATTGTTGTATAATGACTTCTTGAGCAGTGACTATGTGCCTTGGTGTCGGGGTACAAAGGTGAGTGCTCCTGGCCATAAGGATTTCACAGTCTGACGCAAGAGACAGAAAATAACCCAATCTCATCCAATGTGGTAACTGTTCAGTTAGCATGAGGATTAAAGTATGAGAGTGCACAGGTGGAAACCGGTGAATGATTAATGCCCATTTAATATTCTACTGTTTGCAGAACCTTCAAAGTGTTCATGATCTCATTTGATGTTTATGTACTGGTAGAGTTTATCTCTCTTTTATTGATGGGGAAACTGAGGCTTGGGGAAGTAGTGACTTGTCTGCGGTTAGTGTATTAGTAACAACATACCATAGACTGGGTGGGTGGCTTAAACCACAGGCATTTATTTTCTCACAGTTCTGGAGACCAGAAGTCCCAGACTGAAGTTTGGCAAGTCAGTTACCAGTGAGAACCCTTTTCCTGTCTTGTCAATGGCAGTCTTCTCACTGTGTCCTCACACAGCAGAGAGAGAGAGAGAGAGAGAGAGAGAGAGTGAGAGAGAGGGAGAAAGCAAGCTCCTTGCTGTCCCTTATAATAACACTAATTCTATTGAACCAGAGCCCACCCTTTTGACCTCATTTAACCTTAGTTAATTCCTAGAGAACCCATTTCCAACTGTAGCCACATCGGGGGTTGGGACGTTAATATATGAATTTTGGGGGACATTAACATTTAGTCTGTAAACACTTAGGCTGTGATCTTAGGACTTCAGCTTCCAAATCGTGTGTGTGTGTGTGTGTGTGTGTGTGCATGCGCATGGGCACATGTGTATGTCCTATAGCACACTAGACGTCAGAGGCATTTTTTTCAGTCTGATGAATCAGTGACTCCCTTATAACATGGAGGACATATGCAGTTCTGACATTTTGGATCCCTGGTTATGCTCCCTTCTCCAGGTTGCCTTTAGGACCTCCTGAGATATGGTCCTTTCTATAGTCCATCAATACTCATTTGGGGCTTGTCACTTGGAAGCTCTAGTTTTATTTATTTATTTATTTTAAAAAAAGATTTTATTTATTTATTTGACAGACAGAGATCACAAGTAGGCAGAGAGGCAGGCGGGGGCGGGGGGGGGGGAAGCAGGCTCCCCGCTGAGCAGAGAGCCCAATGTGGGGCTCAATCCCAGGACCCTGGGATCACGACTTGAGCTGAAGGCAGAGGCTTTAACCCACTGAGCCACCCAGGTGCCCCGGAAGCTCTAGTTTTAAAGAGGGGTTAGGTGTAGGAGTGTAGATGGATCAGTGCTTATGAGGACTGGGGCTGGGTTGGATAGAGATCAGGACCCAGAGGCTAGTTCTGTTTTAAAGGAGGAAGATGCCTAGGGGAGGTTCCTATTGCCTAGTCTAAGAGGAAACTTCAGTCTGCTCCAAAACCATTTGGAGGAATAGGGTGGTAAAGGTCAGTCAAGAGCAACAGTGAGGACTACAGGGCTGGGAAAGGGCATTTTTGCCAACAATAGTAGTGCTGCTCCATATTGCATGTCCCATCCTCTCACCCGTCCCTTCTAGAGAGCAAGATGCTTATTCTTGTTTGTCTGGGGCTGGTGTTCCTCCTTCTTGTGAGCTTTGTGATCATTAATCTAGACTTCAGATTAGCAGGCCGACAATTAAACAATGTTAGTGCTCTGGGCCCATCCTCAGACATGCTGATTTAACTGGAATATGACTTAAGGCTTCTGTTTTCTGAAAGCTTCTCAAATGATTGGAGCATGGGGCCAAGGATGGAAATCGGACGCCTTCCTTCTGCTCTGCTTTTGAAGGTGTGGGACATACACCACGACTCCCACGTGTCTGACAGCCTGGTCTATTTCAGTGCTCTCCAGACCTGTGGGGTGGACAGGTAGCATGACCTTAAAGATGTAAACCTGGGACTATCTGTGGCCTGTGAGTGGGAAGGCTTCAGTTGGCCAGCAGGAGGCACAGGTAGGAAGAAAAGCCAGCCTTCCTATGAAGAAATCAGGAAGGAATGATTCTCAGTTTCCTGACTGGCTTGGGCAGACACATTTCATTCACTTATTCACTGAACAAATATTAGCTGAACATCCACTCTGCACAGGGGCTGTTCTGGGGGCTGGGTTAAGAGCTAGCCCTCGGCAAGTGGCAGGGGCTGGTGATGGAAGCAGAGGCAGAGGGTTACCCCTCCGAGGGCCCAGCTTTGAACAGTGGCTTTTTGGAGACGTGTGCATTGTCAAAGCATTGAGGATCTAGAAAAGGTGCCGCCAGGCGTGATTTTCTTTGCCCACATGACTCACACACGGAAAGAATGAAACTAATTTGTTTTTCCATTTAAAATTAAACCTGGTCAGCATCTGTAATCCTGTTGGGATGAAGGTTTACAAACTATAGAAAAGGGTAATCATGGCAGATTTTTAAACTATGGCTTGGTGACCGGGAAGAAAGAAACAGCTCTAGATGCACGTGTTCCACTCTGGCAAAACTGGCCGCTCGGATGCCCACAGACGTCCGTCCCTCTCTGCGCAGAGACATTCCACGAAAGAAAGCCAGTTGATAGCTCGCATTCTGAGGACTTTTTGAATAGCATTACTAGCATTTTCCATTGTTTTGTTTTAATTCAAGTGGGTTTTTATTTAAGATGTAGAGGTCATAAGTTTTATGTCCTTAGGCTTGATTTAAAGCCTAGCCATTGACAGAGAGTAAACAGTGGTCTCATTTTCTTGTAACAATAGTTCATGACATTGTGGTAAGAAACTAAACTTTGCAGCTGAACATAACCAAGTGTATGGTCTTTAGAGCTGGATAAACCCAAATATGAGTCCTGATCCAGTCATTTATATCATTGGGATCGAAGAAAAGTTACTCAACCATTTTGTGCCTCTGTTTCTTCATCTTTAAAATGGGGAGAGCCATGTGATAAAATAAATACATGCCCAAACAGCATCTAATATGGAACTGTTTTTTTGATGAATATTCTTCTTTCTTTTTGTAATGACAGGATGCTTCCATCTACCACCTCAGGGCCCAGGTTCAAGGAAGCATAGAACACACAAACAATCTTGGTTGATAAACATCTATGGGAGACCAATGGCATGTTTCTTATGTGTGTAAGTTACATTTGATTTTTTTTGGTGAACAATTGAATGGTAGGCAGACACATGGCTTTATGTTGAAATAAAATAAGGAAAATAATAATCCCTGTCCATAGAGCCTTAACTATGTGCCAGGTACTTTCCACGTGTTATCTTATCCTCATAATTCTCAAAGAGAGGTGTTACGATCTCTATTATTAAATAAGGAAACTAGAGAATAGACTAAAGGATAGACAATCTTTCCCGAAGACCCACAGTCAGTGGCAGAATTAGGATTCCAAGTTGAGGGTGTCAATAAGTCATTGAAAATGGCAGCTGTTTTACCAAGAATATTATTTGTTTTTTTTTTTTTAATTTTATTTATTTATTTGACAGAGAGAGAGATCACAAGTAGGCAGGGAGGCAGGCAGAGAGAGAGGAGGAAGCAGGCTTTCTGCGGAGCAGAGAGCCCGATGTGGGGCTTGATCCCAGGACCTTGGGATCATGACCTGAGCCGAAGGCAAAGGCTTTAACCCACTGAGCCACCCAGGCGCCCCAAGAATATTATTTCTTGATTAAACTCAATCATGAGGTTGGCGTTCCAGCACCAATATACTGGAACTTGCAGAACAAATCACTAAGTGGAATTAGTTCTTGCAAGTCAGGAGTGCTTAACTGTCCTAGACGGGTATTTCCTAACTGAGGCTTAAGCTGAGTGAATGGAGCAATGTTTCCTAAAGGACCCAGAGTTCTTGGGAACAGTGACATCTGTGATGCAATGACTGATTCCACACTAATAATTTTAATGTTGGCCTTATGGTTCGTTGAGGGGATTGACAATTGTTTCCTTAATTATTTTGCCTTTGTTGGACATTTCGGTTGAGTATGATTTTTTTCATATTATCAATGGACTCTTTTGGATGCTTTCCTGAATACTTACCCATTTTGGTTTCTTAAATGGTATTTGCAAGTGTGTCTTTTGGGTGACAGGTACAGTGTTTTGATATTTATGTTCTAATGACACCTAAAGGCCTTAAGACTTACAGTAAGGCTAAGATTCAACCAGTGAATACGTTGAGCAACAATAGAACATGTACTTTGTAATGATAAAAAGTCTTAATAATTTTTGTGGTCAGTCTAATGGTTTCAACTGATCATTAATATACATAAGCCTAATTCCTATTAAGAGCAGAAAGTTTGGATTCCTTTCAGGTTTCCCTTCATACTTATCTTCAATAATTTAATCTTTGTTTGAGTATCAGTCTGTAGTTGGTATGCTTTCTCCATTTATATGCATTTATCCGGGTCAAAATGTGGTTAAAGTGATGACATACAAAGGCAATTCAGGACTCTTGACCCAGAGCCAGAGGCCTGAATAAACATTCCTGTGTCTGAGATTTTGGGGTTGGAGAAGGTCTTTGGACCTGTCCCCTCAAAATGTCAGAAGCTTATTGCATTTCCAAAAAAGGAGGATGCCTAGAAGTATAGCCTTTGGTGATAAAAAAAATACATAGTGATCCTTACATGGATATTTAAGATATCTGGCTTTTAAAAAATTAGGCAGATGAAGGTTAAAAAGTTGGTGGTGGCATTGATGACCAAGAGTGGTTGGTGAGTAAGATCTAAACAATAGTCCTTCATGGAGGCAAGCAAACAAAATCCAAAAGACAATATTGGGGCAGATACTATTAAAAGCACAGCAGCACACTGGGGCACCTGGGTGGCTCAGTGGGTTAAAGCCTCTGCTTCAGCTCAGGTCATGATCCCACGGTCCTGGGATGGAGCCCCGCATCGGGCTCTCTGCTCAGCAGGGAGTCTGCTTCCTCCTCTCTCTCTGCCTGCTTCTCTGCCTACTTATGATCTCTGTCTGTCAAATAAATAAATAAAATCTTAAAAAAAAAAAGCACAACAGCACACAATTCACAGGGATCAACATAAATATAGCCCAAACCAGGCTCCAGCCCGGCTTACATAATTCCAGAAAAGACCTGGTAAGGGGATTAATTGGCTATAGAAGGTGTCCATGGCCAAGAGGAACTGACAGGGTCAAATGTCCAGGACTCCTCAGATTTCTGGTTTCCTATTTGATTTTATCCCTTGTTGCAAGCAGTAGGATCTGGCAAGATGGACACAAAAGACTCTGAGAGTCAACTTTCAGAAGAACTGCAGAAAAAGCAAGGCCTCTCTGTTAATAATCCTCTGTGTTTTAGACCACAGTGTGAGGCTTTGGAAGTAGGAGAGCAGGAGGAGGCTAATTCAGGAATCTTGGCCCAAGATCAGTTTTAGGGAGTTTTGCATAAAAGTATTTACTTTTGGAAGATAATATTAGCTCACTCATTTCCTATGGAAACTGAAAAATAAACACCTACTTAAAAATAAACGCATGTACCTACTTAATTTCTACTTGTACTCTTTCCTTGCCTCGTGAGTGAGAAAGGTATGTGTGCCTATGCACGCACGTGTGTGCTTCTTTGTGGCCATGTTTCAACTTATTTCATGCCGACCGCCAAGTAGACACAGATGGATGGATTTTGATCAGGGTAAAGGCAGTCTGCCCATTATCTGCCAGGGTGGGACTCGCGCCTTCCAGCGGGTAGGCCTCCCTGAAGTTTCGCAATGTCTGTCAGCATTCCGACGAAGCAAGATTGATGTGTTTTGAGGTGGAATTATTTTTCAAAGTCTGCTGGGGCTAGCTCCTGGTCTAGTGCCATGTCTTACATAATATTGTATATCATGAACCTTCACTGAGAAAGAAACAACAGGCCCATGTTTCTGAAGGGCTCTTTGGCTTAGGACAAACCCGATTACCCAGGCACCATTGGTAAGATTCTTTTTCCAGTAGCCTTAGCGTGAGTCCACGGTGCAGAAAAGAGGAATGTGTGGTGCTTGTGGGTTTGGCAGTTTGTCTGTCACCACTCCTGTGCAAGAGCCAGGCTGTCTCACGGGTGATTAATTCAATGCCACTCTTCTAAGGGCAGTGGGGAGTCACTTACTGCTTGTGGTTAGTCGGTCTCTGAAGTAAAGGAAGGTGTGCTGATTTCTAGGTAGGAGCGGTGAGCCCTGCCCCCTCCAAAAGGGAAGAGTTCTAGGGGTATTAAAAAGAATGATGGTATCACAGCTCCTTCTTCCATTGACCTTTTTAAAGACAGTTTTAGGCTTATAGAAAATTGAACATATAGTACAGAGAATTTCCATCTTCCTCTCTCCTTCCACTGATTTTGAGCATCGTATTAAGTGTGGTATTGCCAGGGGTGTTGTACTGTTTCTTGTACAGTGTATCAAATCACTCCACAGTTTCTGTGGGTCAGAAATTTGGGAAGGGCAGTGGTAGGTGGTTCTGGTGTGGGTCTCACAAGTGACCGAAGTCAGACAGTGGCTGGAGCTGGACCAGCAGGCATCTGTAGGAGCTAGAGTCTGGCTGAGCATCTCTCTCTTTCCACATAGTCTCGGGGTTTCTCCATGTGGTCTCTCCACCTGGGACAATTTAGGCTTCCTCACAGCCCAGTGACCTCGGGGAGTTGGACTGCTCAGGGCTCTAATGTGAGTGCTCTAATGAGCCAGGGGCAAGTCGCCTCACCTTTTCAAACTAAGCTTGGGAAGTCATGCAGCGTCACTTCTGCCACATTTCTGTTGGCTCCAAGTCGGTCACAAGTGAACTCAGAAATAAGGGGAGGGAACACAGACCCCACTTTTTGATGGGAGGAGTATCAAGGTCATTTTGTAGTATAGTGTGTGGGATGCCGCCATGATTGGAAAATGTAATTTGTCATTGATACAGCACTGCTCAAGACAAAAGAGTTACAAGAAGGACAATCCAACTGGCCATTGGCCGTTTAGGAAGCTCTAGGATCTCAAAATCTTATAAACCAGTTTGAATGGTAAAATATCCATTGGGTCATTCTGTGACATCTAATTTTTTAAAAAATATTTAGAATAGAATAAGTTTTATTGAGGTATAATTTACATTCAATAAAATGTACCCATTTTAAGTATATAGGTCAATAAATTTTGATAAATGTATACAGCTATGTGACAACCACCTAGTCAAGAAACAGAATATTTCTATAGCGTCCCCAAATTCCTCATTCTTTTGCAGTGAATTCCTGCCATCCTTGGCCCCAGGCAACAACTGACCTGGCTTTCTGTTACTATCAAATTAGTTTTACCTGTTCTAGAGTCTCATGAAATCTTTTTTTTTTCCTGTTTTTTTTTTTTTTTTTTTAAATTAACGTATAATGTATTACTTGCTTCAAGGGCACAGGTCTGTGAATCATCAGTCTTACACAATTCACAGCTCTCACCACGGCACATACTCTCCTCAGTGTCCATAACCCAGTCACTCTATCCTTCCCCCTCTTACTCCCAAGCAACCCTCAGTTTGTTTCCTGAGATTAAGAGTCTCTTATGGTTTGTCTCCCTCCCCAGTCCAATCTTGTTTCATTTTTCCCTCCCTACCCTCCATGACCCCCAATCCTGTCTCTCAAATTCCTCATATCAGAAAGATCATATCTTATGAAATCTTATATAATCCTTTGTCCGCGTATTTTTGAGATTCATCCACTTTGTTGTCTGTATCAACATAATTGCTGCATATTACTCTATTGCATGTATATTCTACAATTTGTTCATTCATTTTCTAGTTGATAGACATTTGGGTTGTTTACCGTTATGGGTTATAATGAATAAAGCTGCTATGAACATCCATGTACAAATTTTCAAGTGGACATACATTTTTATTTCTCTTGGGTTAATACCTAGGAGTGAAATTGCTGGGTCATATGGGAAGTTTATTATAAGTTGAACTTTATAAAAACTGCCATTCTGTTTTCCAGAGTGGTTGTTTCATTCTCTCGAACAATTTATGAGAGTCCCAGTGGCTCCAGATCCTTACCAAACGTGATGCTGTCCATCTTTAGTTTTAGATAATTTAGTGGTGTGCAGAGGCTTAAATATGCATTTTCCTGATGACGATCAAAGATGTAGAGCATCATTTGGTGCATTTAGTGGACATTTGTATATTTTCTTTTGTAAACTGTCCATTAAAAAAATCATTTTGGTCTTCTTCCTAATGGTAGGTGTTTTAAAAATATTCTTGATATAAGATCTTCAGGAGGTATGTGTATCGTGAATATTTTCTCCCAATCTGGATTATCTTTTTATTCCTGAATGGAATTCTTGGACTAGAAGTCTTTAATTTTGATAAAGTTTAATTTATATTTTTTTCTTCTTTTGTGCTTTTTGTCGGCTCTAAAAGAATCTTTACCTAGCCACAAGAAAATAAGGATTTTCTCGATATGTCTTTTTCTGTAAGTTTTATGTTTTAGCTTCTATTTCTATGATCAGTTTTGAGTTAATTTTTAGGTATTGTGTGAGTTTCCATCTGTTATCATTTTCCTTCAGCCTGAAAAATTTCTTTTTACATTTATTTAGTGTAGGTCTGCTGTTCTTAAATCTTCCCAGCCTGTGTTTATCTCAAAATTGCTTCATTTTGCTTTTAGTTTTGAATAATACTTTTGATAGATGTAGAATTATAGATTTACTTTTTTTCTTCCTTTCCATACTTTTAAGAATGTCATTCAACTGTCTTTTTGGCTTACTTTGTTTCTGATATGAAGTCAGTGACTTCCTTATCTTCATCTTTCTATATCAAATGTGTCTTTTTTTCCCTCTGGCTACTTTTAGTATTTTCTATTTCCAATTTTCAGTAATTGTAATACGAGGTACCTAAATATGTTTTTCTTTTTCTTTGTGTTTATACTGTGTGAGCTGTGTTGATACTCTTGAATGTGTAGATTTATATTTTTCATCAAATTTGGAGAACTTTTGGCCATTATTTCATATAGTTTCTATTTGTATGTCTTCACATTCACTGATCTTTTCTGGTGTTTAAGCTGCTGTTAACCACATTCAGAACAATTTTCATTTCAGATAATGTATTTCTCAGCTCTAGAAGCTGCATTGGTTCTCTTTTATACGTTCAATTTCTCTGTTTTTCTTTGTTTATATTTTTCTTTAAATCTTTGAACATACGTAAATATCACTTTAAAAAGTTAGTGAATTCTGTCATCTCTGTAATTTCTGTGTATGTTTCTATTGAGTGATTTTTTTTTTCTGGCTACAGGTCCCATTTTCTTGCTTCTTAACAGTTATTTTTGATAAGCTACTAGACATTGTGAATATTACATTGTTGAGTGGATTTTGGTATCTTCTTTTAAAGATTGTTGGACTTTATTTTGGCAGACAGTTAAGCTACCTATAGACCAGCTTTGATACTTTTGAAGTTTGTTGAAGTTTGTTGAAGCTTTTGAAGTTTGTTTTTAGTGCAGGTCTACAGTTGCCTCACTCAAATTTAGCCCTAATGCCTCCAGTGTCTCCTCTAAATGCCCTGTTTGTTCAATGAAATTTCTCCACCACAGCTGGTTAGAACTTGGATGACTCCCAGCCCCATATGAGTTCTGGGAATTGTTCAGTTTACAGCTCCTTGTTAGTTGTTCTTTCACTCGTCGTTATTCTTTGCCTGGTTTCGTGGTGTCTTACCACACATATGCAGAACTGGATATTCTGCCAAAGACTCAAAGGGCCACCTATGCAGATTTCTGGAACTCTTTCTCTGTGTAACTCTCTCCTCTCTGGTACTGTGCTTTGCAAATTCAAGTTGCCTTAGCTTCTCCAAATTCTGATATTATTTCTGATTTGATGGGGTCCTGGGTTCTACTTTTACACATTCTAGTCTCCAGGTAGAAAGCCAGGGTGTTTTTAGGACTTATTTGCTTCCTTTCTTTCAGGGATCAAGTCCTGTGCTATCTGCAAGTCATGTTTGAAAAGAGTTATTTTATATATTTTGCCCTTTCAAAAAGGTAGTTTATAGTGGGAAAGCAAGTGTATTTCCAGTTACTATATGATATACTGGAAGTAAAAGTTATGAAATTGGATTTTGAGGCAAAATGGAATAATCTTTTTCCATTACTTTTTGTAAGCATACATAATTTTATCTGATGACTGGTTAACTGAAAAAAAATCCTCTTAGCTCAATTTTTAGAAAATAAAAATTTCCAATGGGAGAACTAGACTCTTAGAGTTGAATTAATTTGATGTGTACTTTGCCTACTGGATAGGAGTTTGAAATGATTTGGTAGGAAACTTGGCTTCGTTCTCTTTTAACAAATACCAAAATATTCTTCATTTTCTCAGTCACTGTGTTCTTGTCTTTAGAAAATGAATTCAAAAGAGCTGGAAGAGATGCTCATTAGGTCAGGAGGGATTGTGCTTCTCTGAACTGCCCGTTACAGTACACAAAACACATTGCATACATTTTCAGACACCCACTAGTGTGGTATATGAGGAAGGTCTCTCATCACTATCTTGGATAACATTGTGGTTTTATGTTCCCAGAGTTTGGAAGCTGTGACTTGGGAAAAGCCACAGTACCTGGCTGACAAACCAATTGACATAAATGTGCTAACCATATACTGGCAGGTGGCCTGGTCTACTAGCTGGCTTCTGGGAACTGATAAACACAGAGGCCTCACAGACAGATCACCACTATCTCCAGCCTCTGAATGTTCTGGAATCAGAATCTGGAGCAAGTTCATTGCTCTCTATTTTTACTGGAAGGGGACCAAAGAAAATGCCAAAAGCTTTTTCTGTGTCTAATACCCACTATACAATGCAACACTGTTTGTCAGGCTGTTGGGCTCTTTATCTGGGTGAGCCTTGAAAGTTAAACATACATATATACATTATCTACCTATCTGAATATATGCATGCTATAGGTATATATATTATCTTTTTAGTTTGTATAATGTTTTAATATACAGATGAGGTTAGTGGAAGATAGTTTCTCAATTTCCTATAATATAGAGATAATATTAATTCTTGCTGCAAGGGATAGAATGATACAATGGATTAATGCTTGTAAATAACTTAGTGTGAGTATGTAGTACAATATGCTTTTACTACTGTTATTATGTATTATAGGTGCAAACTAATGCTCTTGGTTACCCTAAAACTTTATAGAGCTTGGCCCTTCTCTGGCCTTACTTTGGCTTTTTTTCTGGTATTTATCTGCAAATTCTATTTAGCATATATTTTAGGAAACACATTTTGATGGTTGAGGTCACAGATCTACCTGAGTGTTCAGATTTATCTGCCAACACCAAGAAGAGAACTGAGGTAAGAGAATTCAAGTTAAATTGTGGTCATTTACAGGCATTGGGTGGAGAAGCGGACTTTTCATTTTGTAGGTGTAATTCTCTTGTCTGAGACTGGGATCTACATGTGAGAGGTAAGAGTGGAACTGTAAAATGTTGAGTGAGAAAGACATGAAAACAGAAAGGCATTGTAGAAGACAACAAGTCTGTTTTAAATGGAACTGAGAAGTATACCAGTATCATGCTTATCACTTGACTTTTGAGTCTGAGCCCCAAATCCACAATTCTATATTGTGCTCTCTGTTGCTGAGGTTCAAGCTCTGCCAAATAGTCATCCCAGACTCTGGCCAGTTGACTTCTATTGGGTTCTGTTTTTAGCTTTCACCAGAGGGAGAATGGAAGTTATGAGTTGAGGAATAAAGACCTTGTTTCAATTGGTCTTGTCAGTGTTGCCTTGACTCTGGAAGTTGACTCTTGTCTTTGGCTTTGGGCTTTGTCAGAACTAGCAATATCTTACCTGCTCAGAGATATCATTGGTGGCCAGGTGTTCCCCTTTTCCCAGTGCCATGGACTCCTCTGATCTTTGAGATTCTATCAGGAGCTGAGAAGTACTACTCCTTCGGAGGACTAAGCCCCATTTTAATGAGTATCCCTCTTCTGAACTCGAAGGTTTTAATAATCGCAACCTCCTCCCTTTTTCTTCAACTAGTCATAAGTGTTGTAGATTCTTCCTTTAGTTACCACGTCTAGGTTCTCAGTTCTTGCCTTTATTCTTTCATTTCTCCAATAGCTGTGAAATCAATTCCATACATTAAACATCTCATGTAGTTCTCTCTCTTTCCTTCCTTCCATGGATAGACTGTTTCTAATAGGAATAGTCCTATTAAACAAACTATAAATGGTGGAATTCTTAGATGGTTGTTTGGTTTTGACCTTGGTCTTGAATGTAGCACTGACCTCTTTTCCAAAGAAAAATGGGATACTCTTAATCCACTGTGTTCAGTGTCAAAATCCCTAAATTATAAAATTCCCATTCAAGTTCCTTGGGGGAGAAAGTGACTGTTGCACTTGACTGTTACATTGTACTAATAATGACTGCAAGGACTGTGGCATGAGATGGCTTTTTCAGTCTACACTGGAGTAATAACAAAAAGAAAGTGACAAGCTCAGGATTAAAAATCTCAGTCTAAGTCTCAATCAGAGAACCAGAAAAATTCTATGGTTGTCCTATAAAAGACCATTATATTTATTATAGTTGTGGAACAAATATTATTGAAAACCAAATCCCAAATTTAATTGTGTGGATTGCAGAATTACAATGTCAATTAAAATTAGACTCACCAAATTTCTTATGTGAAAGTTAGGGATGTGGTTGGGAAGCAGTGGGGGCCCTGAGATTTGGAATGAAGATATTCTAGGTAAACTCAGAAAAAGCTGAAGTTTTTTAATCCCTCTCTAGTGTCCTTGACTCTACCTTGCTAGCAGAATGGCCTCTTCCTCCCAAGTTTGAATTGATCTCTCCTTTGCTTGAAAACTCTGTTTAATCTCACTCAAACCCTGTTGTTTAAGACCCACTTTTCATTGCTTCTAGACTTACAGTTAAAGTGAGAGCCCATCATATATAGGAGTACAAGTGTGAATCTGACCTGGAAAGATATAGCCTTACTCCAGAATGCATGAGCTGGTTAATTTATATCATCTAGAACCTGGGGAGTATGGTGTATGTTGGAATAAATTCTTGGTGTATTAAATCAAGGAGAACAGAATATAATGGGTGGTCAGGCTGAATTTATTGAAATGGATGGGTTTACCAGAGATTCTGGCCTTATAGTATTCACTAACTGAAGAGTGTGCTTAATTGACTGACTGAAACTTGGACTAAACATACATTCTATGAGGCTGAGATGTCAGAACTGTGGCATAGTGTAGGGCAGGGGTCAATGGATTGTGGTCCGTAGGGCAAATCTGTAAGCCAAGAATGAGTTTTTTATTATATATATATATATATATATATATATATATATATACATATACACATATATATATATATATATATTTTTTTTAAGATTTTATTTATTTAGTCAGAGAGAGAGGGGGAAGCAGGCTCCCTGCCGAGCGGAGAGCCCGATACGGGGCTCGATCCCATGACCCTGAGATCATGGCCTGAGCAGAAGGCAGAGGCTTTAACCCACTGAGCCACCCAGGCACCCCAATATTTTGAAGGGTTATAAATAGAAGAAGGGTTATAAGTAGAGGAAGAAGGGTTCAGGAGGAGAGTGGAGGGAACAGATCAGGAGAGAGAACATACACAGCTTGCAATGCCTAAACCATGTGCTGTCTGGACTTTTACAGGAAAAGTTCAGGACAGCTGACATGGAGAAAGGAATCAGCGGTTTAAGGTGAAGGGATAATGGTGTAGTTTTATCATGTGCAAACTCATTTTGACATCTACTTGGTGTGCCAACAGTAATGGTGTATGTGGGCTCAGGCCAAATGTAACTGGGGAGAAGTTGTTTCCCTTTACTCCTCAGTGTTTGTGTGGAAGGGAGAAGAATGATATACAAGACTCCTCCTTGCCCGTACCCCTGGTCGTTGGTACGCCTTGGAAGATGGGAGACATGGGATGTTAAAAACCAGTGAGCCTTTGGATAAGGACTGGTTATCTGTTGGGTCTTTTCTTCCTTTGGGAGACCTGCTTCCTGGGAGGCTAGCGGAAAGGGAGATTCAGACATTACTGGGACTCATCCTTCAAAATATCTTGTACAGACTGAACTAAAATTTCCTAAGATAAAGGCATTATGCATGCTTCCGTACACCTCCTTAATTAATAGTGAGGCTGACAAAGTGATTGCTCATTGGGTGCTTGGTTTCCATGGTTCCCACAGATTCTTTTTGAGAGAAATTCCATTCCTTTTCTAGCTTACCTTTTCCAACTCACACACTGTTAAAAAAGCAATGTTTGTAGTTCCTGCCACTCCAGTGTCAACGAAAGAATTTATTTTATAATGTGTATGAACTGGCAGCTTCTCGGGGTTGGGGGGGTGGGAAGCATTGTTGTCAGAATGAAGTCATCTGTTTGGTGAGCAAAACCTCAAGTATCATTCAAGGGGCGGGAACCCAGTGCCCTCTGTACCGCTCAGCCCTTTGGCATACAGAGCCATTGTCAAAACCTGTTTCCAAAGCAACTGGATTGTCTTCTGAAATTACTTGGCAGTTCCTTGCCCTAAGGGTCTGGAGTTACTCCTTTCAAGGGCTTTATTTTAAGGCAGCTTGTCCCTAATGGAAACCAAGATCACTGCCAGCTAAAGAATTTAGCAATACCCTAAAGTGGGCTCACCTAATAAATTTTTATAGTCTACAGGCTAAGGTGTGTGTTCGGGGGTTGGGCTCTATTCGATGCTCCTATCACCTCAGAAATATGCTGATGGTCAAAACAGCACCTGGCCTTTGGGTTATTTTCAGAATAATATTGTATCTGGATATAAAATGCTGAGAAGATAGTTTTTGAGGGTAATCCTCCCAGGCATTTACCCAAACCGAATGTGGGGCGATGCATTGTATACTCTGTTTTCTGACTGGCACAGCCGGGTCTGGGGGAAGAGAAAGCTAGGCCTCTCTTGACTTCTTAAGTCTTTACTTTTTGAAAAAAATTCTTAAAAAAAAAATACCCACAATAAAAGCTTAATTTAAAAACGGATGTCTAGGCTGAAGTGCTGGGTCAAAACTAACAAAAGTGGAATTTAATATAAGTGTAAAAATCCTGTGATTAGGTTAAAAAAATCAGTTTCCTAAATAACTACCAGGTGGAGAAGCTCTCGGTTTTACAGTCATAGGGAATCTTTTTTTTATTAAAGAAAACCAACTTGTATACCCCTTCTTCTACCGACTTCCCTGCTGACCACCCCCACCCCCCCCCAAGCCTCTTTTGGGCTATGTGCAAAGAATAATTTAAATCTCATTTAAAAAAAGATTAAACAGAATCCTTCATTGTTGAATGGATCCATTAATTAAAAGCAAAAGAGTAAGAGCATTTTAACCATACAGCTGAACTAACAAAATTTGATATTTAGGCTATTAAAACTTAAAATCCAGGTCAGTCATTGAAAATAAAATTGGACATATACATAAAGTAAAACACCACTGAGAAAAGGCAACTGGCTATCCTGAGAAAAGAAGGCATGGGGGGCCCACGGACAATCCTCTATGAGCTGAGGATGTTGGATAAACTTAGGTCTCCTGATTAAACCCAGGCTGGTTTGGGCATCTGTGGGGGAGGAAAGGGGAACACTGGGTTCCATTAGGTTACGGGACAAGGGCTGCAGCTTGACGGATCTAGAAGGGGCCTTTCAAGGGCGGTGGTACACTCCAGCTTCAAAGCACCTTCACCTTCATTGTCTCTCTGGCTCCTTCTGTTGCACACGTGCGGTCACTGAAGGACTGAGTGAAGGAAGTGCTTTGAGTCCCAGAGCCAGTGAGCCTCGGGGCGAGGGCTGCTCTTCTCTACCCCCTGCTTGTTTGTATCAATGCTCTCCCCTACGAGACTGCATCCTTCAAGAGATTAGTATTTTATCTGGCAAATGTTAGCCCTAACTTAACATTTTATGTGCCATCATTCCACCTTGAATTAAACTTGGCTGTGGGTCTAAAAGGGTGTTCAGCGCCTCACTCTACAGGCTCTCTTCTTCTCCGGGTTGCTCTGTGAGTAGCCCATTATGTCATCTGGGTCTCTGATTCTTGCTTCTTTGCAGTTCCTCTTGTTTGCAGGTAGGCTGGGAGTTGGCAGTCTGGGCTGGTGTTTTGGGATTGCTGAGGCTTTGCTGCTCCTTGTTTAACGATTGGAGCCTGGGATACTCTTTCTAGAAAGCAAGGGGACTCACAGAAGCTGTCACTTCTCAGCAAAAGGCCCCAGTCTTTCCAGACATTTGCCAGAAATTCTCATGGGTACTGAGCTCGAGGGACCTTTGCCTTTTTAACTCCTCTTCCTTTCTTCTCATAATCACCCCTCTTTCCCTGTCATCGCTCACAAGTCTGACTAATCCAGAATATTCTCTCATCTTTGTATACTTGGCAGCACTGGCTTATTAAGGAATACTCGTACTCCAGCTTTTTAGGTGGGTTTGGGGTTCTCAGCCATATATCCTCACCACTGGTCTTGATGCGGATTCCCATGATGTCATCTCTGGCCCCTGCTGGGGCAAATCTCAGCCTGTCAAACCAGTCCTGCTGGGTCCCAGTCTCCTTTACCTAATTACTCCCGTCAACACTGAGCTTCACTCCCACCTCTCCCCACTTTGGCCATGTGTCCTTCCATATCTCTGGGCTGCAGAAACTTAACAGTAGGGCAGAAATTGCACGGATTCCGTTTACTCAACCATACAGTACTAACATGTATTCGTTAAGTGCCTTGTTGAGCCTAGTGGTATGTACATAAAGGGGCCTGATTTAATGATGTGAAAATAATAATCCCTTATGTTTTATGACAGTTAATGCTGTCCTACCCATGATCTCTTTTAACACAACCACTCTGGCCATTTATGACTCAGAAGATGTGCGAGACCTGGCAGACCTAGGACCCTGCCTGCAAGGGAAACACCAAGTCTTCTGGGCAAAGGAACTACACAGAGGACCTCAAGGACCAAATTAAAGGCTTTTGGCATTTTCTTTGCCTCTGAATTTGAGTTAAAACACCATTGGAAGGAACTAGGGGTTGGAGGACAAAAGCAAGAGTCATCCCCTCCCTCAATTTAGGACCACGAGAAGGTGACTTTGAGGAAGAGGAACAAGTGTGGCATGGTTTAAAGCATTGTTTAATGATCCAGGGTTGGTCCTATGTCAAATAGCCAAAGAGTCAAACACTTAGACTCTTGCTACACTCAAAAACGATCTTACTCATTACGACTCCTTAGTGAGATGTTAATAAGGAAGACACAACAAAGAGGCATCCATGGTCAAAAGAATTTAGGAAGTGAGATATCCTTGACACACATTAGCATACCAACAGCTCTGAGAAGTCCTGTGAAGGAAACTTTTAAACCTTGTTTGAACCAGGGTTTCCCAAAAGTATTGGATCTTGGAACCGCTCTGGGGAGGAGCGCCTGTGAACACTTGTGTACCTCCGGTAGAGTTCTCTCAAATTCATCTTGAGAAGTGCTGAATTTGATTAAATTTTGTAACAGAGGGAGATGTAATAATGAAAGAAACAGTCTTAGGGATGAGGAGGAAATAGGACAGCGCCTGTGAGGAGAGGCAGAAGGACTGGACTGGACAAGGTAGTCAAGGCCTTGCCGTTGTTGGCATGGGGAGGATCTCACTGTCCTTGCTGTCTCACTGTGAGTCTTTGGGGAAAGGTGGATTGTTTTTTTCTTCCAGTCAAAGCACCTTTATTTTAGGGAGAATGTCAGAAGATTCTAGGGTTGTTTCCTGGTACACTTTGAAACTGGGGTCTCTGGATTCAAAACTGTACTCTTGATTTCTTTGCTGCACAGATAGCCAGGAAACAAATACTTGTTACAAATTGCATTGTTGACCCTTTGCCTACTTTTAGGAATCCTTTTCCAATTTTTGCCTGATTTTCCCTGGAGGAGGTTTGGGATCAGGCTGCTGCCAACCTACCCATGACATGTACCTAGAGCTGCTATTTCTGGAATTTCTTGACCATATAAAAATATGTGAAATGTTTTTTTCCTTGTCAAAATATAAGACCTGGTCTTAGTGAGATTTTAATCATAAACTGATTTTGCTTGGAAAAGCCCCAATATTTGCTCTGTTTTTAAGGACAGACTTTAAGGTTCAGTTCTGGGGCTTTAGCACATGTTCTTCAACAAATAACTTGATGTATTTGAACGGTGCTCCTAAATTTCTGAAACAGCACTAAAGGATGTTATTTTTTGGTGTGGCTGGGAATGAAAATACCCTGTTAAACTTTTGAACCATCTGTCCCTGTGCCTAACTAGCTGGGCAGATCAGGAGAGAGAATGCCGTCGTCGTCGTCTTTTTTTTTTTTTTTTTTTGGAAGGGGATGGTACCAAGTGAAGTATTTTCTCAACAGAGTTTTGCTTTATTTGAAGAAGTTTATTAGACAAGACTACTCTTTAGGCAGTAATAAAGATTCTTTAAGGACCAAATATTTACACTTTGAACTAGCTGTAGAAATATTTACTGATTTCTGTGACTTTAGCTTAGATCCTCTTACTCATTGTATTCAAGTCGTGCTTTTGCTCAGAGGAATGAAGTTTGAGGCAATTTATGAAATATATAAATAACTAATGTGATGGGAAATATTTTAAAATTGTGAGACAGTTTTTCTATTAAGAAAGGGATAACTCAAATCTGAGGCTGGTTTTAAACTTCAGACTAAATTTTTGGGGGGTAAGAAAGATAATTTAAAAAATATGCTTTCATTGAATTATCTCTGTGACTCTTTAGATAAAGGTTAGGACTTCAAGGAAGGGTTCTGGAACATTTAACAGCTGAGGTCTATTTTCATTATCTTTGATTTGAATTCATTGCTTTGAGTTTGCCAGTTTTTTGCTGTTGTTTTTACATGGGTAAATGAAGGGCATTCTAGCCCTCAGTGTTTTGATGTTTTTATTAGATAAATTTGAAAATCACTTATTCATGCCAATCCCGTATCCTCTGGAGCTTCGAATGAAAGTCTGCGATATCCCAGTCATACAACACCTCAAGAAGGACTTATATTTATATAAAGAAGGAAGTTTCATTTGGTGTATGTTTGGCTGACATATTGCAGTTCTGAAAACTTGTATGGACAAGCATTTTGAAAAGATTACTCCACCAATTTAAAAGTGATTCTATAACATCTGGGAACTCAGTGTACATTTCAAGAAAAATACTGCTGGCTTTGTCCTCATGCTCAAGTCACACGTTAAGCAATGAAACCCAGAGATGTCCTCCTGAGCTGTCACTATTGATTCTTCAACTGTCCCGTCTCTCTTTTATGTTTCAGGGCAATGATGGCATATGAATGAAATTAGAATTTCATGTAGTATAGCTTTAATGAAAAAATATAATAACATTCTTCTAATCTCTTTTTGTCCAAGGATCAGTATCTTTGGTTGGGTTCCTTCAAAACCAGAATTCCCAAGTCTTCAGTACAATTATACATTAAAAACAAAAGGGGACCTGGGTGGTGTAGTTGGTAAAGCGTCTGACTCTTAATTTCAGCTCAGGTTATGATCTCAGGGTTGTGAGATTGAGCCCCATGTTGGGAGTAGAGGGGGAACTGGTGCTCAAAGGGAGTCTGCTTGAGATTTTTCTCTCTCCTTTTGCTCCTGGCCCCACCCAGCACATATGCTCTCTCTCTCGCTGTCTCTCAAATAAATATTAAAGCAAAACAAAACAAAACAAAAAGCAAAGTGATCTCAGAGTCCTTCTGATTCATCCTACTTTGGATAATTTTGTAAATTGTCTCAGACTGTTATTTTATGGAGTAATTTTCTGATATAGCAGTAATTGGGTGAAATTTCAGGGTTTATAGACTACTGTTGATTTATGTCATTAAGACAACAACAACAAACAGGTTGCTCTGTAGGTAATGAGAAAAATTCCTGGTTAGCATGTAGGGTGATCCATTGTGAAGTAGAAGCATAGTTCTGGTTCCTCCTTGTGTTGAAAGAACAAATGAGGGGCACCTGGGTGGCTCAGTTGGTGAAACATCTGCCTTCCATTCATGTCATGATCCTGGGGTCCTGGGATCAAGTCGCACATGGGGCTCCCTGCTCAGCCGAGAGCATGCTTCTCCCTCTCCTTCTGCCACTCTCCCTACTTTTGCTCCCTCTCTCTAACAAATAAATAAATGAAATCTTAAAAAAAAAAAAAGAGAGAGAGAGAACAAATGAACAGGTAGGAAGCTAATCAAAAGCTTCCCTCTGACAGAGCCAAGCTATGGAGACACTTACTTAAACTCCATAAATGTAAATTTGAAGAGAAACAGTCCTGTTATTTTGTCATATACAACACATTTCTGTGTCTCAATGTCCTGTTTCTTTCATTCTCCCTTAATCCAGACCCTCATTACCTTGTACCAAAGCCACTAGTACAACTTCCTAGCTGGTCTCCTGTTTCTAGTCCCATGTATATCCCAGTCCAGTGGCTCTGGCTGGCTAAAAAATATTCCTAAAATGTCAAGTTCATCCTGTAAATCCTTTTGCAAGGATCTGCAGTGGTGCCCCACTGTTGCCTTCATCAAACTGGAACACCTTATCCCATGCAGCCACATGAGGCTCTTAGGTAGATCAGCTGACAATGGCCCCAGGCTCTTCTCATGCTCCCTCCACCCTTTGTTTTGGTTAATTTTTAAAAAAATATTTTATTTATTTATTTGATAGGTTGAGAGAGAGAGAGAGCGCACGTGCAAAAGAGAGCACGAAGCGGGGGCAGGTGGGAGGGTGGGGAAGAGAGAGAGGGAGAAGCAGAACCCGCTGAACAGGGAGTCTGATAAGGGGTTTGATCTCAGATCCTGAGATCATGAGCTGAGCCAAAGGCAGATGCTAAATTAACTGAGCCACTGAGGTGCTCCTGTTTTGGTTGAATTTTAACCCACCAAGCAATTTGACAGTATGTACTGGGTCTTAAAATTTTTCCCATTCTTCTGGAAATAATTCTTCATAGAGAGAAATGTTTAATGTGAAAAGATGGCCATTATAGTTATTTATATAATTACCAGTTAGAACCAAAATATTCAGTAAGGGAGGGAAAAGTATGGCACGTTTATAAAATACAGAAAATAAAAATGATGTGTACAGATTTGTTAACATAAGAAAATACTTATCGGGGTGCTTGGGTGGCTCAGCGGGTTAAGCATCCAACTCTTGATTTCATCTCGGGTCATAATCTCAGGGTCCTGGGCTTGAACCCTGAGATGGGCTCTGCGCTGAGCCTGGAGTCTGCTTAAGATGGTTTCTCTCCCTCTGCCTCTCCCTCTGCCCTTTCCATCCTCCCCTTTGTGTGCATCCATCCATGTGCTTACTCTCTTTCTCAAAAAACAAAAAGAAAAAAGGGAAAATACTTATGTTTCAATAAAAGAGAAAAAAAAAACCCTAAACTCTATGTCCAGTATGAACTCAACTATTTAAATTTTTTTTTTTTTTTTAAAAAGCTTCCTAGAAATCCATATTCCAAAACTGTCAAGAGAGGTTATGAGTGGTGGGATTGGGGGCTACTTTTAATTTTTTTTAACTTCTTTTGTGTTGTCAATATTTTAATAAAAAATTCACTCATTTAAAAAATTTTGTGTCTTCAATTTTTCCGATGATACAGGTATAAACCATACCCACTGTTAAAATTTCAGACAATACAGAAATATATCCATTTTTTTTTAGATTTTATTTATTTATTTGACAGAGAGAGAGATCACAGGTAGGTAGAGAGGCAGGCAGAGAGAGGGGGAAGCAGGCTCCCTGCTGAGCAGAGAGCCTGATGTGGGGCTTGATCCCAGGACCCTGAGATCATGACCTGAGCTGAAGGCAGAGGCTTAACCCACTGAGCCACCCAGGCGCCCCAGTATATCCATTTCTGAGAAAGTGAAAATCACCTATAGTTTCAGTAAAAACAACAACAACAACAACAACAACAAAATCCCAAAAAACAACAACAAAAAAACCCCCACCGCGCAATAACTACTATATTTCTCAGGTTTGCTCTGGTGACAAATGACACCCAATCACGGTGGCTTACCCAGCAAACATTTTTTTTCCTTGCAGGTTACAGGAAGGCTGTGGGTTGGCTGTCACGTGTCCCCAGATTCTGGGATGTGTTCCACATGTCATCTCATCCCAGATCTCTGGCTAAAGAAGCAGCCCTGCTCTGGGATGTCCTTGTCCTCACAGCAGAGGGGGAGAGCAAGAGGCTGAACCAAAACCATAGCGTCACATTTAAAGCATTAGTTTGGACAAAGGGCGCATCCTCTCATAGTTCATTGTTCAGCACAAGTCCCTTGGCCAAACCCAATATTACTGTGGCAGGGACATGCACCCCACCCAGGGCAGGAGGGAAGACTTATCTACCATTGCCTCCAGCAACATTTTGCTGTATACATCCTTTCTGACTTTTCAATAGGCAAGGGCTTGTGTGTGCACATATATACTTTCTAAAAATGGGATGATTCATGCTCTAAAATTACTTGCCTAAATTCTTTTTTTTTTTTTGATGGACAGCTTTCTTTTTTTTTTCTTTATAATTTTTTATTCATTTATTTGACAGAGAGAGATCACAAGCAGGCAGAGAGATAGGCAGAGAGAGAGGAGGAAGCAGGTTCCCTGCTGAGCAGAGAGCCCGATGCGGGGCTCGATCCCAGGACCCTGAGATCATGACCTGAGCCGAAGGTAGCGGCTTAACCCACTGAGCCACCCAGGCGCCCCAGATGGACAGCTTTCTAAGTCAATATATGTATTCTTACATCTGCATTTTGCTTGGCTACATAATATTCCACTTTATAGCTCTGCATGGACATCTGTGTTCATAGATCTTTGAACATATCATTAAGATCCATTAGTACAAGTAGCATCAGTGGGCCATTTGGATCTCACATTCTCAAGGCTTTTGGTGAATGTTTCAGTTTACACTCCTGCTAAAAGTGACAATCTTCACTTAAAAATATATTGACTCTTCAAGACCAAGCTTAACTTCAACTTTTCAGAACTTGTTTTCCTAGTAACTCCAGCTAGAATTAATGTAATGCCTTGAATTTTGTATTTAATATGCACAGTTGTGTGTGTGTGTTTGCGTTGTAATCTCAATTACAGTATAAATTTTGGAAGGGCAAGGACTAGACCTTGGATTATTTTTATTCCTCAAAAGAAGCTGCTTTCCCCCCGCCCCTGTCCTATCTCAGTCCTCTGGGTTCTGGTCCCTCTGCCTCCCCACTCCATGTTCAGGCAGGTAGGGTAATTCACATTCCCACAGACCAGGTACAGGGGAGGGGATGGGGATGGTAACACATGGGCAGAAAGAGGACAAGCCTTTCTCGATTTTGTTCTTAAAATGCTAAAGCCTAGAGATGAGAGAGGATTCGCAGGCCTAAAAGCAACAAAGGAGAGAGTGGGATTTCTTTCCCAATTTAGGGAATGATTCCTTGGACCGGAGAGGGCAGTGCAGGGAGCCCTCTGGGGGTTGTCCCCTGCCTCCTGAAAGCAGTGCCAGGAGGGGCCTCACTCTGGCAGCCGTGAGCAGAAACGGCCCTCAGACAGTCTTTGTTTCCTGTATGCTTTGATATTTTTATTGATTTATTTTATTTTAAAGAATTCATCAGCATTTCAAGCCCTGCAGATTTACCGGGTGACATTCCTACGTGGAAACTCTCCATAGGGTTGGGACAGTCCCATTGCCTTCAGAGGGGGCCCATGTGCTCCCGACCCATTACAGTTGCCTTGGCTCTGGAACGTCCTCTGCCACCTGACTTGGCGGTTAGGCCAGGTCTACACAGCATCTCAGAAACATCCTGTGCCCCAGGTGTGGATTAGAAACAGCAGAGCTCTCCTGGGCAGCTCAGCTTCCTGTGTTGGGACAGTTCCTGTAATGATCAGGAAGCCTCTCTCATAGCTCTTGGCTGAACCCTGGGGAGGAGGCGGGACCCAGAGGTGATGGGGGCTGTTTCCTGTCAGCTCTTTGAGGCTGTTTTTGGAGAGATGAGCTCTGTCATCTCATGCACGGTTGAGCTTGTATATCAAGCTTCATACCTTGTTCACACTTTAAAAATTCATTAAATGTTTAGTGCGTGCTTACTAAGAACAGACACTGATGATAGGTACTTCCAACATAGCTGAGAATAAGAGACTCCTCTCCTTGTGGAGTTTATGTCCCCCCAGAAAGACAGCCCTCATCTCACTTGACTTATCAAAAGCATTTGATGAAGTTAATGGTTCCCTTTTTCTTTCTATCTTTTTTTAAAAAATTAATTAATTTATTTAAGAGAGACAGAGCATGAGCAGGTAGGGGTAAGGGGCAGAGGGAGAGAGAGGGGAAACAGACTCCATGTTAAGCCAGGCTTGATCTGAGAATCCTGAGATGATGACCTGAGCTGAAACCAAGAGTTGGTGGCTTAAACAACTGAACCACCCAGGTGCCCCATTGGTTCCCTCTTTCTTTCTCTCTCTCTCTCTCTTTTTTTTTTGGTTCCCTCTTTCTTAGAACACTTTCTGTATTTGGCTTCCAGAACATACACACTCCTGGTTATCCTCTCATCGGCGGCTCCTTCTTGACTCCTTCGCTGGCTTCACCTAGTCTTTCTCACTTCCTACATTTGGAGAACCCAGAACTCAGCTCTCCATGCCTCTCTCCTCTTATTATACCTACTTTCCTCGGGTTATTATTTAGTCTTCTAATTTTAAATAGCACCTGTATGCTAATGACTTTCACATTTGTATCTTTAGCCCAGATTACTGCACTGACATTGAGATTTCGGTTGTCTCCCCAGCCTCCTCACCGGGCTGTCTAATGAGTGTCTCCAGCTTGCTGTGACCCTGGTCTTCTCTAGAAGGCTGGCTTGTCCTGAAGACTTTCTCATCTCAACTAGAGACACTCCATCGGCTCAGTTGCTCAGACTAAATAACATGGAGTCATTCTTGAAGACCTTCTTACAAATACCATGTCCAACCTTTCTACAAATGTTTAGACTCTACTTTCAAGATATATCCAGAATCCAGCCACATCTCAACACATCCCCAGCTACCAGTCTGGCCCAAGCTACTGTTGACTCTCACCTGGACTCTGAGAGTAGCCTCCAGCTGCTCTTCCTGCTTTTGTCCTTGTGTCTGTACACCCTGTTCTCCATACAGTCCTCAGAGTGATGCTGTTAATGCGTAACTTATATCATGTCTGAAACTCTAAGACCTCAATGGCTTTCTATTTATCTCAGAGTAACTGCTGAGGGATGACCCTTGTGGCCCTGTGTTATCTGGCCCCAAGTTACCTCTGATCTCATGGCTAGTCACTCACCCCTTCCCTCACCTGCTCTCACATATGGGCTCCTTGTCCTTCTGCAGGACCTTACCTTGGTTGTCCTTTTTCCTGAAATCCTCTTGCCTCACATATAGTACCTTCTAAGGGAGGCCTCCCTGACTACTATATTTATAATTGGGATAACCCACTCTACACAACCACCTAGCTCCCCTCCTTGACTGGTGTTTCCTGCAACATTTCCTGTTAATGATACCTAAATCCTAGTATTTTACTTACTTATTTTATTAATTATCTGACTCCCTCCACTAAAATGTGAGCTTTCTGAAGCAGAATTGTTGTTTTTCTTTCTTCTGCATCCCCAGTACCCACATTGTGCTCAATAAATGTTTGTTGAATGAATAAATAAGTGGGTGAATCTCAGAGAGTGTTGTACCTGAATTGAAAAGTCAGTGATAGAGAGGAGGTATTTTTGTTTATTTCACACTCATTTACTGAGGTTTTGCTATTCATGGGGCACTGTGATCATTACTGGGGAAATAAGAAAATATAAGACCGTCCTTCCTTCATTCCAAGTCCATGTGGGGCCAAGGCCCGGATTATTCAGAATTGGATCTAGAGGTCAAGCCCGGTTTATCTAGGTTATGATGCTGTGGGACAAGTTTCTCCATTTTTTTCCTTTTAAAAATTTCAGGAACTGTGTCAAGGGTTTTTGGAAGCTATTTTCCAAAACTAGATTTCATGGAAATTTTCCATCTACCTAAGGGAGCTAGAGATCAGAAATGAGAAAGAGACAAACGTTTAATAAACCAATTTTACTCTCAGAATGTTACATAACCGCTTTGTTGGCTAGACTTAAGAATGAAGTTTGGGGATTATTTTTTGACATAAATGTATCCTTATGAGCTCATTTCTCTGTCTCTGGGATAATAGAGACGTGGCTAAATTGCATTTTTTGGTAAGGGGCAGGCCAGGTGTATTCAAATTTGAAATGTAAAAGGAACCTTCTACTCTCATGATAGCTCTGAGTCAAACGCAGCGTTGGGTAGCCGTAAAACGGTTGACTAAGAATTATTGGGTTCAAATATGTTTCTCAATATTGTTTTAAAGGAATCTGGGAAAAGCCAGAAACCTGACAGGGAAAATAGAGAACTCATCCAGATTCATAAGGGACTTCGTCATTGGTGAGATCAAGGTTCTCAGTCAGATAAAAATTGTGTCCTGGGAGGTCCATAATCTTTATGAAAATGACATAGTGTCCTAAATACCTTTCTAGGATGTTGAAAGGGTCACGTCATAAACTGCATGGTGCTGAAAGCATTACGTGATAGCATGAGTAGCATGGAGAAATGTACTTTTTGCCAGGAAAAGAGACAGCTATTGCGGGAGGAGAAACAGGGTTCTTATGTCCATCTTCTATGCTAAGAAACTTGAGATGAGGATTTTGCATAAACATAACAAACAAATCAGAGACACACAGAGAAGAAACACAGTTTTCTCTCTCTCCATCCCTCCCTTCTGCTTTCTCTTTTTGGGGTGAGCCACTGGCACTCGCCTTTTCCATAATTGTATACCAAAGATTCTCTGGCATTTAACAGGAAAATAGAAAGCTTCAGAAGACCCAGGTAGAGGTTTGGTGAAAAAGAATAACAAAGGCTTTAATCTTAGACCCTGGGAGGTGTCTCGCCTCTGTAAGTAGAAGCAGATTTGATATGATTCCTTTAATTAAAACCATCTGATGCACAAAACCCCTTCTCAGTTGCCCTGAATAACTTATTTTCCAACTCTGTCTTCAAACAGTTTGTCTTCCAATAAAGCATGTTATCGTTTGTTCAGAAGACTGATAACCCAAGAGTTGTGAATAATGGAAAAATGACAAAACTTGCTCTACACAGTCAGTTGGCAAAGGAAGGAGAAATAACAGCTGCCCCACTGTGGTAACATATATTTTAAACTGATTTGTAAGTCAGGATGGATGCCAAGTCACAGATTTTCTTCAATAATCTCAAGATGGCTCAAGGCCATGCAGATAAGAGTTCGTTGGTGGCTTTCTTCTACCCCACAGCCTTTGACTTTGGAAAGATACTGGGCAGGGGAAATGGTGCTTCTAGAACTAAAGTTGCTGAGGGTCCCGGACCCTCCTATGTAAATGCCACTGGAACCAGACAGTGATTTTATTACAAACACATTTTTATCAGCTATCCAGCGTCAACCTCTGATTTCAGGTAGGCGCCGATTTATGGGGGGCAAAAAAACCAATGGTATCTTAAGAAGTTGACTTGTCAATCAAATTTTGGTAAATCAGAACAAATATTCAATGCAGTAATAGAACTTACTCTTTACAGGACTCTGGATAATCATTTTGCAAGATAAGGAATTTTTTGGAGGAGCATCTTGGTGCAGGTGACTGAAGTTGGAGTCTCAGTTCTCCTTTCTGGCACTGTGAGGGTTGATAAGGAGTTTAAACTTGAGGAACCTGTATTCTCGTCTATAAAATAAACACCAGACAGTCTTATTAGGGAGGGTCTATCAAAATGAGATCATGGATATATAAGTGACTTGTTGATTTTGTTTATTTTTATTAAAGTTACGAAGTTGGAAAAATATAGAGACTAACCTGAGATATCCATGTATCAACCACTAGATTTAAAAATTCATCTATCTATCTATTTATTTATTTAGAAAGTCAGGGGGAGGGGCAGAGGGAGAGAGACAATCTCAAGCAGACTCCATGCTGAGCCCAACCTGGGGCTTGATCTCATGACCTTGATATCATGACCTGAGCCAAAATCAAGAACCTGACGTTTAACTGACTGAACCACCTAGATGCTCCCCAACCACAAGATTTAAAAAATTAGTAACATTTGCCTAATTTTCCTCTTTTCTTTTTTTAGAAACAAAATATTAGCAATGCACGTGATGGCTCCTTATCACTTTGGTTACCTTCCTTCACAGAGTTAACCACTACCCTGAAATTGGCTTGTATTTTTTCCATTTGTGCTCTTTATATTTATTCTCTATGTATGTGTTCCTCAACAATATAAAGTATTGTTTTACAAACTTCACATATTTATAAATCAGCTAGTTTTACATTTTTCTGCAATCACCTTTCACGGAATATTGACTCTGAGATTCAGCCATGTTGAAACATGCACAAGTAGTTTTATTCATTTAAGCTGCTGTCATGTCCTACTCGTGTCCTCTTATATGTCATTATTCATTTCCTCAGTGACGAATTTTGAGCTTGCTTCTAAGTTTTTGCTGTTCCAATAAGGTTTCTTTTTTTTTTTTTTAAAGATTTTATTTATTTATTTGACAGAGAGAGATCACAAGTAGACAGAAAGGCAGGCAGAGAGAGAGAGAGAGGGAAGCAGGCTCCCTGCTGAGCAGAGAGCCCGATGCGGGACTCGATCCCAGGACCCTGAGATCATGACCTGAGCCGAAGGCAGCGGCTTAACCCACTGAGCCACCCAGGCACCCCTCCAATAAGGTTTCAATGGACATCCTTGAATATCTCTTCTTGGGCCTGTGTAGGATTTTTTTTAGGGGTGTTGCATCTAGAAATGAAGTTCTGGGCCTTAGGAATGTGCCTTTTCAGTTTTGCTAGATACTTATAGTAGAATTGCTCATCAAAGTATTTGTAACTGCCACATAGGAAAGTTCCAGTTTCTCCATTTCCTCCTCAAAAATTAGTAGTTTAGATGTCTTGTTTTCCTGAAGTGCTATCTCACATCAACTTGCATTTTTTAAAAAGATTTTATTTATTTATTTATTTGAGAGAGAGATAAAGAGAGAGAGAGAGATAGCAGGGGGAGCCACAGAAGGAGAGGGAGAAGGAGACTCCTGGCTGACCAGGGAGCCTGATGTGGGGCTGAATCCCGGGACTCCAGGATCATGACCTGAGCCAAAAGCAGATGCTTAACCGACTAAGCCACCCAGGCACCCCTCCACTTTCATTTCCTTGATAGTTACTGAGACTGAGAAATTTAAGGTATTTTACTTTTCTCTCTGTGACTTGCCTGTTCATACCATTTACTCATTTTATTATTGTATTCTTCATATTTTTTTAGTATTATGCCCATTTTTTAATTGATGTATGATAAATAGCTTTTCCCAAGTATATGATTTGTGTTTTACCTTAGTTTGTGGTATCTTCTCTCACAAAAATTTGTATTTCCAATATAATCAAATGCAATATAATATAAAAAAAAATCAATTTTTCCCTTATGATTTGTGCCCTTGGCATTTTCTTTAAGAAACCCATTCATTTCCCTATGTTCACAAAAATATTCTCTCCCTCTTTTTCTCTTTCAAAGTACTAATATTCACATTTGGGTTTTTAATCTGTTTATGAAGGGAGGTTGGAACAGTTGTACTTGTACTGTCTTTTGTATATGAACCACTTAACTGCAGCATCATGCATTCCATAGTTGGTCCTTTTCCACTGACTTGTAATGACCCCTCATATACATGCGCTTTTTTTTTTTTTCCTTGCCTGGGCTTTCCCTTCCATTTCATTGGCATATTTTCTCTTTTTGGACAAATACCACATTTTCTTCAAGTTAATATAACTTTATTTGTTTTCATACTTGCACATCTTCTTAGTCGTCAAGAAGTTCTTGGCTTTTTTCTTCTCCATATGACTCTCATTACTTTGTCAAATTCTGCAAAACAGCGTGTGGCAATTTCATAGGGGTTGCATTAAGATTTATAGATAAATATGAGAAAAATGATATCTTAATGATACAGAGTCCTCTTTCTGTTACCATTATGTATTTTTCTATATTTCTCCATTTAGCCAGTTTTTTAAATGTCCTTAATAAAGTTAAAATTTTCTCTAAAATCTTGAACGTCTTTTGTATGTATTACCATTACTTAATTTTTTTGTTGTTGCTTCTTTGAAGGGATGATTTTTAAAAATCAAAATTTTCTCCTTAGTTCTTGCTTGTAAATGAGATTTTTACTACTTTTTGCATATTTTATCAAGCCACTTTACTGACTTGCTTAAGTTCCAATTATTTGCTGTGTATTTTCTTGTATTTCTGTTTAATTAAATTGTCAGAAAAGAATGACAATTTTTTTTTCCTAATCCTTCATTTTTTTTTTTTTTTTATTACGCTGGCTAGAACCAACAATACTATCATGAGCCAAAAAGGTAATAACAGATATTCTCATCTTGTTCCCAATTTTAAATAAAGTGCTTCTGATATTTCACAATTAAGTATGATGTTCGCTATAATGAAGCACCATGTATTAGATTATGGTTAATTATTTCTATAGATAGATTGCTAAGAATATGTTTCGCTTTTTAATCATGAATCAATTTCAAAACTTATTGGATATCTTCTTTTTGGCATGTATTGGGATGAATTTATGGTTTTTCTTTTTTAAGAGGTGAGTTATATCAATAGATTACCAATTGAATTATCCTTGCGTATCTGGGATAAACCCTATTTGGTCATAATTAAGCACACACACAATTGGATTTATTTTGTTAGTATTTTATATTTATATCATGAGGGAGATTAGTCAGTCAATTTATTTTTCATACAGTAGTTAGCTAATTTTAGCATTAAGGTTATATTAGTTTTGTAAAATGAGTAGTGGACCTCTCTTTTTTCAACTCTGAATCATTTATACAGAATATGAAGTACCTACTATATGAAGATTTGGAAAATGTTGCTTGAAAGCCTTTTGAGGCTTTTTTCAAGTGTGTGGTTAGATCTTTACTGATCACTTTGAAACTTTATATAGGATTATGTTGATTTTCCATTTTTTTCATTAGTCAAGTGCTGATAATTTATATTTTTCTAGAATTTTCCTCCAAGTTTTACATTTATTGGCATACAGTCTTATAAAATATTCTCATAAGCTTTAAGAAAAACTCTATCCTATCCAGTCATATACCCTCTTTCTTTCTTTCCTAACCTATTCCTTTTCCTTTGTTGTCCCTGATCAGTTTTCCAGAGCCTTATCTTTCCTTTATGTATTTTGTTCCACAAAGAAGGATTTTTGTTTGTTTTGTTTTGCTGATCAATTGTAAAATGTCTTTGTTTTCTCTTCTATTAAATTCTGCTTTTATTGTTGATCCTTCCTTTAGGCCAGCTCCTTTGCTTTTTTCATTTCTAGAGCTGCCAGGCTCCTAACTCTTTTTTTCTTTTCTACCATGTGCATTGAAAGGTGTATACATTTCCTTAGAAAGGATACTTAGGCTACTTCTCACCAATTTTGTGTTATGTTTTCATTGCTATTCATTTCTAAGGATCAAGAATGTCTTCACTGATTACAAATGATTTGGAAGCATGTTTTTAAATGTCTAAATGCATATTTTCTCCTATCTTTCAGTTGTTGGTTTCTAAGTTTATAGCATTTTATAGTCATTTTAATGCTGTTATTTTATGTCTGTTTCAGATTTTTCTCTCTTCTTTTCCCTAGCTCTAGGGTTCCTTACTGACCCTGCTTGTCATGCTTATTGGTTTTCCCTCCCTGCAAATCATTTTCAGGCATTGGTTGAGTTTTTCACTGTGAACTCATCTTCAGTGGGGATGGCTTCACATGGGCTTCCTGTGCCTTTGGCTGTGAAACTTTCTCTATGGGGTATTTTGCATTTGTTTTGACTGAAAGCTTTAGGATTTCAATGGTCCAGGACCTGTTTTTAGGTGAATTTCTCAGCTTGCTATTTCTTTATCACACAGCTAGTATAAATTTTACCTCCACACCCATTTATGTCACAATTTTGGGATTTGACCTTTTACTCATATAAACTTCCACCTCTCCCTAGAAGCCCTGTGGGTGAGAAGCCATTACTGCCCTGGACTGGTGAGAAGCTACCCTATGGATTTCCTGTTTTGTAGGAGATTCAGTTCTAGCCTCTGCTCTATCATGGGATCAAGAAAATGTCTTATATTTCTGGGTGGACATTGAAACTCCAGTCCCAGCCAGGAGGCCCTTTGGACCACTGAAGCCTTCAGCTTGCATGGTTATGGGTCTAGTGTGGAGTAACTTCATTTTGGTAATTCCTTTTTGATATCAGCTATATATTTAAAAGTTTAGTTTATATTTTAGAATTTCTAATTTCCTGAGAGTAGGAGAGGACTCACTGTCAGATCAGATAAACTTGTTACAACCTATATGGAACTTTCCAAATGTAAGCTAGAGATACTTCCTATCTTGAACTGCAAACTACCATTCCTGAAGTAAATTATTATTGTAAATAATTGTTTTTATGTAATAGCTTTGCCTAAAGCAGGGTACCCATAATTACTTTAAGTTAACTTCACTTTGAGAGGGGAAATCTCGTATGAATTACAGTTCTGTTCTAAGATTGTCATAAAGCTTTGGGGGAAAACAAAAGACAAGTCCTGGCTACAGGGAGAAAAACGTGACTCCATTCACTGCTGATTTATAGGAATATTTACATTTACATCACTGTTAATTCTCTGGACCAGGATCAATCAGACCCTGCTGGGCAGTGGAAAGCCAAGAAGCTCAAAGTGAGGCGTACAGTTTTATATGTCTAAAATGTTGGATTTTGACATTTTGATAGATTGACAAGATTTGCTCTTGTCTGCTTTTTCACTGAGTTCTAAACATAGAAATGAGCTTTTTTCCCCACATGGAGAATACTAAGAATTTATTTCCCAAAGAACATTATTTTCCTATTCTGGGCCTGATTCTCTCTGACTGGATGGGGTTTTGTCAGCAGTAGATACTTCTGGTGGTTGGTCAGAGTGACAAGAATCCTGAACATTAACTAATTCAAGTTAATAAGGATCCTCCTTCCCTTTTAAATTGTTTATTAATGCTAGATTTTTTGCTTTGTGTTGTTACAGCAACTAATTTCAAAAAGGAGAGGAACAGCCAGTCAGCTCAGATAATTTCAGAGCTGTTAATTATTTTGTTTTGAAAAGAACTGGGCAGCTTAGAAAAAAATCAGTAATCTGATTATATGAGCTGATACTGCAGGTGTTACCTGAATTTAGGGACTTACTATGACAATAATCTAGTAACAAGTTTGAAAATTCATATGTGTTAGTGGATTTAAAAGACAGAGTCCCTTTAAATAATTGGAAAAAGAAATATAAACAGGATCCTAACTAATAAATATCTAATTGTTCTTCCCAGCTTTTGACACTGGTGAATATTTAGTAGCTGAAAAAAGAGTGACCATTGGGTGTACCTGGGTGGTTCAGTGGGTTAAGACTTGGACTCTTGATTTTGGCTCAGGTCGTGATCTCAGGTCAGGATTTCAGGGTTATGGGATCAAGCCCAACATAGGCTCTGGGCTTAGTGGGGAGTCTGCTTCTTTCCCTCTTCCTCTGTCCCTTCCCCAGTTTTTGCAATTGCTTGCACTCTCTCTCTCTCTCAAATAAATAAATATATAAATTTTTAAAAAAAGTTTTAAAAGGAAGAGTGACCATTGGCTTTACCTTCTGTTATAAGCTTGTTGTCTGATTGAACTGAAGGAGTTCAGAGGAGATTGGGCTGAAGGTGGAGAGGAACTTAATCGATACTGTGGAGACCAGGATGTGCTCACATTTCTGGAAATGGTCTGTGTGAGGCTGGCCCTGTAGCATCATCAGAGAATCTTCAACTTTGAGATATGTGGGCATTGACTTCATTCAAGAGATGAACCATCTAGCAATTGGTTCTATTGAGTCTTCTTGACACTTTCTACTTACTTCAACTTCAATTGTCCTTATTTTTGACCTTTCACTTTGTCTGAGGATCTTCCTCCCACCCTCCACACTGAATGCACAGTGCACAGCTAGTCAAAAGAACTTTTGATACTTTATTTGCAAGTTGGTGTAGGTGATTTCTATTCCTGAAATAATACTATCATTAGCATTATAGAGAAGCTATTTGAAACTCCCCCTCAAAGACACCTATCGCAGTGGTTAAGAAGAGAATTAGACCATCTGGGTTCAAATCCCAGCTCTGGCCCCATCCAGGGGTTACCACTGACAAAGCTACATCAGTGTCTCATTGTAAAATGCAGACAATAAGCATACCACCCTCTCTGGGTAGTTGGGAGAATATATAGAAAAAGCACATGTGTCCCACAAAATGAGCATTCGTTGTCAGCCTTTGTAATTAAATATGCATATATTCCGCATGGAAACACACTCAGAGCGGCTAAAGGGTAGCTCTTACCAACATACTAATGGTTGAAACCTATTTGCCATTCTTCTGGGAAATAAAATCTTGATTTCTCTCCCGAGAAAGCTGTCTAGATTGATGATTCTGTGGGGGGAGGGGGGAAGCAACACAATCTAATAATGCCTGTCCTTTTGGCTATTTCAACCTCTTTAGGAGTGAACCATAGACAACTACATTCAAATTTTAGCTCTAGCTGTGCTTTGCTGATTACTCATCTTTCTAATCCAAAATTTAATGAAAGAAATCTGATTTTCACATCTGGGCAAAGCAAGCTTAAATATCAATTATTTTTATTCATGCTGCCTTGTCCAATTCCTTTAATTGTCTTTGCAGTGTCATTGTAATGCCTCCCTCCCTTTCTCTTGCTGTTTGGAACCGAGGCTTTTCCAGTTGGAACTATCCACTGTGACTTGAAATGCTAGCTTTCCAGCTGGGGATGGAGTGTGTGTAAACTGTGGAAAGCCTGCATTTGTGAATTTCTGGTTTGCATTAGACCATCATGGTTTATTGTTCTGAAGGCTCGTTCTTGGAGGAGGGTCCCCACGCACAAGGCCATGCAACCTCTCCAGGGCTAGCTGCTGCTTCAAAAAGGCTGTTCACTTGACATTCCAGAGCTTAGAAATCGCCTGGGTAAATCTTTAGATACAGTTCATCACCATCATGTATCAAATGAGGATAATCTGAATCCCTTGAAAGCATGCATAAAATATGTAATTGCCCTTCAAAATAGGCACAAATAATTTACTGGTAAATATTTGTTTTACCAGACCACATCCCACTTCCCCAGGCTGCAATCTGTCCTCCACAAACGCTAGTAAAACCCAGATTTTTTTTTTTTTTTTATTGGTTCACTGTGGTCCTAAGTCAATGGCTACTTCTAAAGCTTTTTTTCCCGAGTCAAAAAGCAATAAGAAACAGAGTGAAGGATCGTTTATTGAGTCCACCGTTGACTTCCCTGACAGTGGTTTCCATTCCTCTCTGGGCTGATTTGCTGTTGCTCATTAGACCTCAACTAAACTGTTGGCATTAAGACCCTTTACAGCTGACTTTTTTATATTACCTTTCTCATCATCCTGACTTTTTTTTTCCCCTCTGAAGAAAGGAAAAAAAAAAAATGCAGATCTCATGTCAGTTGTCCTTATTTGTAACCTCTTACTTCATCTGAGGATCTTCTCTCCATCTAGCTTTGCTTTCTCACCTCTATCTCTCCCCTGACCTCTGGTTTAAAAATTCCGTGGCCTTTGGTCATCAGGCCTGCATCCCCACTGAGAAGTTGTTATGTCCTCTTTCACTGACCTAGACATTCTGGAGTTTTAAAAATCAATCAGTGTGTTGCAGTGAAGAATGTTCTCGTATATTGCTTTGGATTTCCAGAATTCCCAGTGTGATCACTGGTACCCCCATCCCTGACACAGATGCTTTTTATTTCTTTGGCATCTTATGTTGAAAAAAAATACTTGACTATCCACTTCTGTACATATATTTTTTTCACTGCCTTATCTGGGTCTGGTGTATCTCTGTTTTCAAATGAGTGTTATAGTGCACGTTAAGCATTTTATTATTGAAGGCAATGTCCAGAATAAATTCTCAGTTGTGTTCTCTTTCAGATATAGCACAAAAGCAATATGCTATCTAGACTTATTATCTTGCCTGCTCATGATCTAAAAATCTAGAGGAAAAGTTGGGCAAAGGTAGCAGGAGAAGATGAAGAGGCTGGAAAAACTTTGTCAGAGAAAGTCAAGGATGGGCTGCAGGGATAGGTGGAAGATGCCAAAAGGAAAGAAGGTTTTCCAACGATATGTGTCTACGTTTGCTTGTTCATTTCTCTTCCATAGTGTTGTCTCATCAAACTAAATCCTTATGAGAAAAAAAAGCTGGTGTTATTTTGTTTAGGACGGTACCTTATAAGAAGCTTTTTGATTTGTATTTGTGGATATATCAATTCAGTCTTCATGAGATCAGAGTTCTGAAAAGGGTTAATGAATTAATTTGACTGCAGTCTACCTGCTTAAGTCTGCTAATGTGTAGTAATTTATGAATATTGCAATTTTTCATAGCTATTTAAGAATGGAGAATATTCCAAGCATGCTTAACAAAATCATTATCCGTGAAAAACTGTATGTGTTTAGATGATTACTGGGGAAATAGTATTCTCCATTCCACATGTTTGAAGATGTTTCCTTTAGAGTTTCAATGTGTCACAGAATCTGCCTATAGACCCCAGTCTGCTCACCACTGGTTCTTTGTATCCAGCACGGGTCTTCTTAACTTTACTGTCCTTGGAATTAGAAGAAAAGGAAAGAGGAAGGTAGGCCATATTTAGTTGTCAAGATGGGTATGGTCTCAGGAGGCACTTTGTATTAAACTTCTGAAAAAACATTTTCTATCATGCTCCTGGTAGGGAGTTGGGATAAAGCTAGGGAGTGGGCAAAGCCTTCTGCCGATGTCTGTGGCTGTTGGGGCTTTTGAAAGTCTAGAAATGTGCCATGATCACAAACCTCAATATATTTTTAAAAATTCCTCCATTAATTCCTTCGAGATAGAGGTCCTGAGTGCATCTGCTTGGCAGGCACTGTTTTCGGTGCTGGGGCAGGGTGATGAGGAACACAGTCTGACCTCGTGGGGCTAATGTTCCAGTGGGGGAGACAATGGTAATAAACAGGGCTGTAGATGTAAACAGCTGGTTCTGTTTGTCTGGAGAACCCCAACTAATACAGAAAGTGAGGAAGACTCTAGTGGAAGTAACCGCATGTGCCAAAGCTCTGAGGTGGGAGCTGGTGTTGGAGGGAAAACAAAATGGATGCTCTCACTGAAACATGGAGATCTAGTGGCTGAGGGGAGCAGCCGGGCCAGAGTTCCTTGCTGTGAAGGCTTTCCTGCAGAGCTGGCACTTTAAACCATATGTAAATATTAATTCTTTGAATTTGCAGGAGATTCTATTCTTTTAAATACACTCAAACTTCAAAATTTTAAACAATAAAGTATTTATGTATTATACATTCTTTTTTTTTTAAAAAGATTTTATTTATTTATTTGACAGAGAGAGATCACAAGTAGACAAAGAGGCAGGCGGAGAGGGAGAGAGGGAAGCAGGCTCCCTGCTGAGCAAAGAGCCCGATGCAGGACTCGATCCCAGGACCCTGAGATCATGACCTGAGCCGAAGGCAGCAGCTTAACCCACTGAGCCACCCAGGCGCCCCATGTATTATACATTCTTCAACTTGTCTTACTACCATGTAAGATTTCTAGAAATCACTTACATGGACTACTAGGTTCATTCTTCTCCCTCTTCTCATCTCTCCCTTTTCCTTTGTAGATAGTGTGGTGCCTCCCTGGGCATTCCCTCTTTTGACCATCAAGTGACTTGTGCACTTGAGCCTTTCAGCTGAGTGTTGGGGTCCAGGATTGTACCTCAGACCCACAGTTTATCCACTCGATCACTTTTGCTCCTGATGTCCTTCACGGTGATGTTTAGCTCTGGGGCCCTGGCTTTCTTTTGATAAATGATCCTTCTCTCATTCTGGACTGTCTCAGAGTCTTGGAGATCTGCGCTAAAGGAGCCTTGCCCTTCTTACACTCAGGTGTGGGATGCAGGCATTTGAATCTTGGGCAGGATAGGAGGTGCTGGGCTGATCCAGCCTCATGGTGTCTCCCTGAAGAGACGACCCTGTTTCTTTCTTTTTTTCTTTTTTAAAAGATTTTATTTATTTATTTGACAGACGGAGATCACAGAGAAGCAGGCAGAGAGAGAGGGGGAAGCAGGCTCCCTGCTGAGCAGGACTCTGGGACGACCCTTCTGAAACCTGGCTTTTCAGTTTTGCCTTTGGTGCTGTAAACCATCCCATATACCCCTAGTAAACTCCTCCCTGAAGTTAGCCAGAAAGAGTTTCTGTGGCTTATAGCCTGAAAAGCCTATGTGAGCTCCAGCATGAAAGGAAAAATGTGGAGAGTTTAGAGATGAGGCAATTTGGGAGCAGGGTTTAAAGAGTGACAGGGGAAGACCCCAAAGAACTTGGAAATAAAGCTATCTTCAGAGAGGACATAGTGGAATGAGAGAGAGAGAGAAGCAGGAACCCATTGGGCTCACGAGTGAGTTTGCTATTGAGGAGTTCCAGAATTTCTCCCAGAATTCCCAGGGAGATGCAGTCTCCGGGAAATCATGTGAATGCTGTGTGGAATGTGGGACCTAATCTGATGTCTCAGGGCAGCAAAAAAATGGCTGGTCAACCTGGATTGTGGAAAATGGAAGCCCAATAAAGCAGTGTTATGGCAAACAGGTCCCTGTGGGTGCTATAGTACCCGCAGGGACAGGAACGGGTCTGGCGGTCACAGCCAAAGCCATCATTCCCTTAGGGCCCCAAATGGCCAAACAATTCATTCTCCCGAAGGAACTCCATGGCCATAAAGAAACTTACTATAAAATCTCCATCCCTGTGACTCTGCTTTTGGGGTAGTATGTCGAGCGAGGCCAAAATGAGGATTAAGTCTTGTCGAGCTGATAGGATTCAATGAAAATTAATATGCTGACAGTTTCGGTTCCTACATGAATCTGGTGGGATTAGCTAATGTGAGTCCATGCTGAGATACTGATCGAATTTCTGAGCTTATTCCTGAGGAGGAGGCTGTAGACTGTGGTGAATTCATTCATTCAAGTAACATTAAGAAGCCAGAACGTCTATGCGTTTTCATAAGGCCACATTTTTTTTTTTCTATTTTTATCTTAGGCAAGAAGCCTTTTTAGGAGGGGAGTGACCCAGTGGAATTACAAAGAATCTTAGCTGCAGGGCAGAGAGACTTTGGCAAAAGAAATTCCAGGTAGGAGATTATTGTGCTGCTTCAGGGAAGGCATTAGAGGTCGGAGCTAAGGCAACAGCAGCAGGGAGAGGATGGAAAGCCAGCTGCTGGACTGAACTCGGGTCCTTAGATCTTGATGCCCTATTGATAGAAGAGATGGGGGATTGGCTGGGATCAGGGACTAGCTAAAGAATGTCTTATTTGTCATTTTTCTTTCATTAAATAACCTTATCTGAATTCCCACAAACAATGCTGTCAGAGTGAAATCGTGGCAGTATGAAACACAGAATCTGAATTAAATTAGTGCTATGTCAGCCCATCACACAGAGCCATGAATTCCCTAAGAGGTTTAGCAACATATTGGGTAAAGTGAAATTAATCCGTTAGAGCCACAAGTTGACATATGCATATGCTATGAATCCATAAACTATACTGTGAACATTGGAAAAGGAAGCTAAAAAATGCAAGCGAACACATCTGTATTCTGTCCTGCAAACAAAGCTCACGATGTCATTTGTCTTCTGCAGAGCCAAAGCAGGAGGAGGCCCTGAAACGCTCACACTTGTTGACCTTTGCAGTCCGACCTGTTGGGGATTACGCCCCTGCCCAAACTTGATGAAGCTTTGCACTCAGGTCACTAATATGATTCACTACCCTAAATTTAGAAAAGGCTGTGATTCTAACAGCAAGTGACAAAAACCAGAGAATTTCGAGTTCTTGTTGGCTGCTCCGGGTTACATTCCCTTCTAGGTGAAGTCAGAGCTGCCAGCGCATTCATGAAAATAACCAGCCTGCACGGAGAGTAACTGGAAGGGGCTACAGATAAGAAGTGGCAGAGAACTCAAACTCTCCTTAAACTTTTGGCTTCAGAGTTAAAATATTTGCTTTGTTTTAAATATCTTCACGAGCAAGACCTGCAAGGGAACTTTGTGACTTTTCGTGGGCTTGCATGAAATAAATGGTTGTGTGGTCAGGTGATGAATTTGGGATCGTGACCGTGGCCCATTCTGCCATCCGAGAGCAGGCTTTCAGCTTCAGCCTGGGTGAGACAGTCGCAGATTTGCCAGGAAGTCATAGAATACAGTAGTTCTTAGGGGAGCCTGGATCCCCAGCCGTAGACATTCTGAAAATCAGGCCTCCTTGCTGCGTGGAAGGACCAGAAACTGGTCTTGTCTGATTCCTTCGGGCTTATTGATACTTCACTTTTAAGGGTACAAAGAAGGCTTTGTGCTGTTAAGCTGATGGGCTCTGCCGGAGGGAACGTGGATGGCAGGGAATGTGCCAACAAATGGAAAGAGAAAAGAAACTAAAAAGACAGCATAGATACCACCAAGATATGAAGTGCCATGTTTTTAGTCACTCTACAGGGCCACATCTTTATTGATCGAAATGCCCGCTTTGCTGCTTAAGCTAATGCCTCCCTTCTTCTTTATATTCTCTTCTGATTACCAACCCTACGTTTAACATGCTCCAAGCACCAGGATGCTGAATTTTATTGAGAAACATCACACGTGTCTCGATTTGAGATGTAAAAATGATACCTCCTCTCCTGTTTGAACATATGGGTGCAGAGAGAGCTCATGGGGGTGGGTGGTGGGGTGATTTCCTGGGGACTCAACTTTTTTGCATTCCATGCTGACTTTTGAGTCCCAGAAATCTTGATGGCCAATCTTTAAACACGAAGCTGGTTCTGATGACTCCGACTACAAAACTAGTTTTTGCAGAGTCTCTAAAAGCACCTGCAGTTATGGCAATGGTTGTCATCCCCTTTGGCATGACGTTGCTGTGTCAGCAGACTGTCCTGTCAACCTTCTTTTACATCCTCATGGGGTGAGTGTATCACATTTCCAGTAAACATACTCTCTTTGAATACTCTGCTTCTCTAAACTTGCTCCGTACCCGCTCTGCAAACCCACAAATCTTAACATTCCATCTGGCACGCATTGCTGGAATGGTGAGTTTTATTCTGTTGTAGCAAAAATGAATTATATACAGAGATGAAAACTTGGCAGTGTATTTATGGGGTTCTTGAGCACGCCTTAGCACACTGCCTTCACACAGTATTGGCATATCGGATAAGCTAGAGCAAGTCGCAAGGAGTGCTGTGCCTCGATTTCTCCTTTGGCGAAATCTGAGTGAACGTGGTTTTATGAAAAGAAAAGCATCGTGAGTCCTCTAAAGGCAGCCCTGCTGCAGGTTGGATTTTCTAGGAAACTGATTCTGAGATGGAGATCATCACACTGGGGAGGGGGGGCAGTAGGGGAAGGGGTACTAGGGAATGTTCTTGGGATCAACAAGTGTGGAAGGAATGGGGACAGGAGGACATGGCAGAGGAGAGGCTGGATGTGGTTCCCTCTGATAAGGGCTCAGCCAACCCTGCAGGAAGCCTTGAGGTGGGCATGGTCCTTCAGAGTTGGCCCAGGTTGGAGTGAAGGAGCAAACTCTTTATCTAGGGTTGACCTGTCCTTGAAGAGAGCCCTAGAAGGCGGCTGTGACTTTGGATGCCATGGCTCTCTTGTGTTGAGGCCATTTCCGGAGAGCAGAGAGCTGTTATCTGGCAATATTCCTAGCAGGTGGGAAACCAGTGTTTCATTCCTGATGTGAGGATCTAGGCTGCACAGCACAATACACGTGACAAAAACCAAGCTCAAAGCAGCATACGTGAATAACTTTGCTTTCTTTTACGGTGGTCAGAGGTTTCCATTGGAGACAGAACTATGGCATACATGGTTACAGGGACAATTCTCTCTTCACCTCCAGCACCAAACCATGAAGGTCCAATATACCCTGATGCTGTCGATCTGGCTCAGAGATGCTAATGTGGAAATTGCTGAAGGATTGTTCCGTGAATTGAGTTGATCTCTTTGCCTTCAACAAGCCTTATCATCTTTGTCCACTCAGTACTACGTAATTGGGCTGTATATCCTAATATTCAAAGTGGAATATTTATAACACTATGTCTCTTAAGCCGTGGTTTGTCTATGCAAATGTGATCAGTGGTTTAAAAGAGAGCATTGTATTTAGCTGATATATTTCTTAAATCTTATAAGGTAGGACAGTCCTCCTAATCTCTCCCTTTTTATGACCTTAACATTTCGAAGAGGACAGGCCAGTGATCTTGTAGACTGATCCTCATTCTGGATGTGCCTAATTGGTTCCTCATAATGTTATTTCACTTGTTTCTCTTCAGGGTAAGAAATTAGAGAAGTCCAAAGACTTGATAACATTCAGTTTCAGGGGATGCCTCGGTGGCTCAGTTGGTTAACGCTCTGCCTTCAGCTCAAGTCATGTTCCCAAGGTCCTGGGAAGGAGTCCGGATATCAGGCTCCTTGCTCGGCAGGGAGCCTGCTTCTCCCTCTGCCTGCCACTCCCCCTGCTTGAGCTCTCTCTGACAGGTAAGAACAATTTTGAATATGCTTGTTAAAAGAAAAAAAAGGTTCAGTTTTAGCATTTTGGTAAGAATACTTAATTATATCTGTTTTGGAAAAGAAGAGTTATAAAACACATTTTGGAGCTTCAAAATATATGAAATAAAAATTGACAGAAGTAAGGGGAAATAGATAATTCTAAGATCATAGTTGGAGATTAAAAACTCTCTCAGTAACTGATAGGAAAATAAGGCAAAAAAAAATAATTAAGGTACAGAAGATTTAAATAAGACTATCAACCACTTGACTTAATTGATGATATTTATAAAACCTTATACCCCAATACTGAAAAATAACCATTCTTTTCAGGTATACAATGGTATACTCAAGATCAATGGATCATGTATTGAGCCATAGAGCAAGCCTCAATAATTCAAAAAAGATTGAAATTATACAGAGTCAACTGTCTGATCATAATGGTATTAAATTAAAAATCAATAATAAAATAAGAAGCCGATAACATTTTAGAAATTAAACAAAACACTTCTAAATAACTTATGGGTAAATTAAATCACAGGAGATATTAGGAAATATTTTAAAATAAAGAAAACAGTAGCATAGCATGTTCAAATTTGTGGGAAGCAGTTATAGAAATGTTTATAGAGAAATATATGTCTTTAAATGCTTATATTTGAATAGAAGGGTCAAAAATCAATAACTGAGATCCACTTTAAAAAGCATAGAAAAAGAAGAGTGAAGTAAATGTAAAGTAAGTAGAAGGAAGGGATTAAAGAAGATAAGAGCAGAAATGATGAAAGGAAAACATAGCAGTTGGAAATGTCATGCACTCTGGAGGAAGGTCTGGAAGTTTCTCATAAAATGAAACCTATTCAACCCTAGGAGCCAGCAATTCCTCCTCTAGGTTTTGATCCAAGAGAAATGAAAAGATATGTTCACAAAAAGCATCTACAAGAATTTTCATAGATGTTTTATCTGTAATAGCCAAAGCCTAGAAAAAATCCAGGTGGAATATTCCTCAGTAATAAAAAGGAATGGACTATTGATACAGGCAACAACACAGATGAGTCTCAAAAACGTTATTGAGGGGCACCTGGGTGGCTCAGTGATTTAAAGTTTTTGCCTTCGGCTCAGGTTCCAGGGTCCTGGGATGGAGCCCTGCATCCATCCGGGGTTCCCTGCTCAGCAGGGAGCCTGCTTCCCTTCCTCCCTCTGCCTGCCTCTCTGCTTGTGATCTCTATCAAATAAATAAATAAAAATCTTAAAAAAAAAAAGTTATTGGATGGCAGAGGCTAACTCCAAAAAAGTATATGCTGTATAATTCTATTTATATGAAGTTCTAGAAAGGGCAAAACTAATGTATGGTGAAACACCTTCAAGACAGCTTTTGTGTCAGAATGGGAAGCGTGGAAGGGGATTGTTTGGGAAAAGGTCATGAAAGAACTTCCCGGTCATTCTATTTCTTGATAGGGACTTGGGTTACATAAGTGTATGTATTTGTTAAAACTCAGTAAATGTAATGTAATATTTGTTCATTTCATTGTATGTAAACTTTCTGCCAGAAGAAAACATTGTAAACAAATATCGAATTCTACTTAATGATTGGCATACGGAATATATAAGGGTAAACTACATTGATACATTTTCTTTGAGATATGTCAAAAAATAGAGTTGGTTTGTAGACAAAGAAGGCATATGGATAGATGCGAACGAGTGTGGTAAAACAAGTATAATAAAAAATTAATGGTACCATCTTAGTGGTGGGTGTAGGAGTTCTTTCAACTTGGCTCTTTGAACCTGTCACAATAAGATGTGGGGGTAAAGACATTTGGGGACAATTGGGAGAAGTTCAATAAAGACTGGATATTAGGTGATATTAGGAAATTTTTGCCAGTTTTCTTTGGTATTTTAGTGGTATTGTGGTTATGCACAAGAGCTTTCTCTTAGGATAAGTGAACTAAACTATTGAATAGTGAAGTGTCATGATGTCTGCAGTTCAGTTGGCAATGGTTCAACAAAAATTTAAAAAAGGCAAATGGGGTCCTGTGTTAACCGTGGTTGAATCTAGACCAGGATGACTGGGATGTTTATTGCCCTTTTCTTTCATTATAAAATACTGAAAACATAAAGAGTAGAAGTAATGAGATATTATATCAAAAGGCAGAGAATAAAAAGAATGGGAAATCTATACCTGGGATATCTGCAATTGCCAGTATTCCTTCCAAGGGCCAACCTTAGGTCAGTGGCCATAGGGATGGATTGCTGGACCTGGTTCAGAAGGCCAGGTCATTAGCATTCTTTTTGCCTTCCATCCTACTAGACTTCCCTGGGCTGCTCTTATTTCAGAGTTTGAATGCAAACATCTGTGTGCGTGACCTTGACATTTGGTCCTGATTCTGGACTACATTGTGTATGCATTTGATACCGCATCTTTTCCACCACAAACTAAGATCTGAGTTTTTAGACTCAGTCCGGCCATTGAACCTTAATAACAGAATTTTGCTTTGCTAGACATCCACTACCTGACAACACATGTACTGCCAAAAAGAAACGTAGGACGAAGAGTGGGTGTAATGCAGCAAGGTGTGTGGAATTGCTTAGGCAAGCTTCTGTTGTGTGGCGGGAACATGAGAAATGACAGGGAAACGTAGTCTGTGCACACAGTTCTGGGCCTGGGGCTGAGGTGAGGGAGCAGATATTCTCACAAAGGCCAAGGAATCATGACCACAGTGTTGGAAGTGTATGGGGAAGCAGCGTTTGGCTATCTTCTTGATCTGATTTTATCTTTGTTGTCTGTGTGTCTGGCTACACTTATGGCTGTGTTGGTTTGCACCAGGAGCTGGAAGGTCTTTGGAGAAATTATGCTTTGCTTCATTTCAGTGAAAATTCCTCAGCTAACATAATTTCCTATTATGGAATCTAACTCTCAAAGACTTTCATGGCTGAAAATAGACAAATTTCTAGATAAAAATGTAAATATAGTGAATCTCAGAGTATCTCGAGCTGCCTCCATTTTAACTCTGCACGGTTTTTGAGGAAAACTTGGATGTTCTTTACATTGAATACTCTAGGTTAGTGAGACCCCAAACTAGCTGTCCTCACCAATTTTATGGAGAGCTAATTGAAAATATACATTCCTAGGTCTACCCCAAAAATCTGTAGAATCAGAATCTCTAAGTCATGGGTCCTTGGAAACATTTTTTTTTTTTTCTTTTAAACTACCCAAGTCACTCGGATGGGGAGTAGGATGTTTGTAAACCTGTAGACTGCTTCTTGGACTTTAATGTGTCTGTGAATCGCCAGGCTATCTTGTTAAAATGCAGATTCTGATTGAGTAGAAGTCAAGATTCTCTGTATTTTGAACAGAGCTGCTGCTGCTCTGCAGACCGTACCGTGAGTACTGAAACTAGGTTGTGTCTCAAAACCTTTTCCCTGAACCTAGAGTCTCGTCTTCCTTTCCAGAGAACCTATTTGGCCAGTATTCAGCATGTGACAAACTTTCTTCTTACTTTCTTGCTTGATATCTCTTTGCTTGAGGAAAGACTTGAAAGTTATCAACTGCTTGAACAGTTGATAACTCAGGTTAGGGTGACCATCTCTATCTGCCCACCAGAGCCCTGGTTTATACCTACTATCCTGGCGTAATTATTAAAAGATGCTCTGCCACCTTCACTCTTAGAAATGTCTCCATTTGGAAGATAAATGATAGAGTGGCTCTTTCTCAACTCCAGACATCAAGAAGGATATGGTGTGATGTATAGAATGTAGATTGTGTGCCCCAAATCCTGTGTGGGTTCAAATCCTTCTTTATTATTCCACACTACATCCATGGCCTTAAGCAAGTCAAGCCTCAGTCATCTCATGTGTAAGACTGAAGTGGTTTATTTTTTCCCAAAGATTTATTTATTTATGAGAGAGAGAGAGAGAGAGAGAGAGAGAGAGAGAGAGAGAATACAACTGCGGGGGGGAGAGGCTAGAGAATCCTCAAACAGAGCCCTGCTGAGCATGGATAGGAGATGGGGGCTCCATCACAGGACCCTGAAGTCATGACCTGAGCAGAACTCAAGAGCCAGACGCTCAACCTACTGAGCCACCCAGGTGCCTCTGAAGTGGTTTATTATGAGGATTTATAGAACTGATATAGGAAGCTCCTTAGCACAGTGACTGGCACATAATGGACAATTTGCTTAGGCCCCTATCTCCATATAGTCAATGAAATGAACATCTACTCTACTTTGGAATGATAAAAATAGAGTACTACCATCAAGTTAGTATCAGAAGAAGCTGCAGTATTAAAATGGCACATATGCTATACTTGTATGTCAGGGCGACCCTCCTGAGCCTCCTGCAGAATCTGTCCCTGAACTCTACAGTCCCATATGAGTTGTAGGTTATCATGTACACTTCAGAGTTTGTTGAAAAACCTGAATCCTGAACTAGAGAAAATAAGGGTTTTAACATTTATTGAGTTCCAACTATGTACCAGGTGGAGGGAGTTCCAAACTGGGACAGATCCCTAACAAGGACAAGGAATAGAGAAGTTTGGTCCACCTAGAAACAGAAACAGGTAACAGATTTCCAATGCAAACCTATATATCCAGTATTTTAGACCTAAAAATCTCACAAAAAGACTTTGATATAATTTCAAACACAGGAAGAGAAGGTAGGTTGAAACAGAGAAAACTTGGTGCCTTGTACCTTACTCAAGTAAAATCCTTATGAAAACAGACCCAGCAAGTAAGGACATTTGAACAAGATATGATCAATAATTGTCTTCTAGAACTCCCATCTGTGAGCTGAGCAGGTTCACCCGAGTAATTTCATTACCCTTGTGGATAACATGACTGAGTATTTCAGGGAATTAGAAATTTTGGGAAACCATTTTGTGATGACAGAGTTTTCATTGTTCAGCAAACAGGCATGTGCTGTACATGCATTATCTTACTGAAAATCCAAAATAACTTCATGGGGTGAATGGTATGATTCTCTCCTTTTACAGGGGAGGAAACAGACATAGGACATTAAATTTCATGGGAAGTCACATGGCAAGTGAGAAATCGAAGTCTGAGTGAGATTCAGACTTGGGTATGTCTAACTCTGAGGTCCTTCCTTATTCTTCACCCCCACAGACGGTTTCTGTGTGTTAGTTAATGCTTCCATTCTTTCCACATTTCAAAAATAACTTCTTATTACTCTACAGTCTAGTGTGACCAATTTGGGAACTGGGCTCAGGAACAGGGACCATGTGAGATACATCTAAATATGGAGCAAAGACAGCAGCAACCCACTGCGTTGGCTTGGAGTTGGGCAGTTAGGCAAAGTGCATCAATTTATTTTACAACTTTATGGAGGTATCATTATACTCGGAGTGTACAATTTTATCAGTTTTGACAAATGTATACACCCATGAAACCATCACCATAATCAAGTTAACAATTATTTCTCTCTTCCTAAATTTTCCTCCAGCTCCTTTGTAATCCATTCCTCCCTCTGCCAGGATCCATAGGCAACCACTGATCTGCTTTCTGTCACTATGGATTAGTTTACATTTTTAAGAATTTCATGTAAATAGAATCATGCAGTATACACTCCTTGTTGCCGTGCTTTTTTTTACTCGGCATGATGATTCTGAGCTGCATCTGAAATTTCAATTTGTTGAGCATACCAATAGTTTGTTTATTTTTCTTGCTGAGTAGTTTTGCGTTATATGGACGTACTCCAAGTTGTTTATCCAGTTACCTGTTTGTTGATGGATATTTGGGTTGTTTCCAGTCTTTGTTTATCACAAACAAGGTTGCTATGTACATTTGTGTACAAATCTTAGGGCGGATATGTTTTAATTTCTCTTGGGTAAAAACCTGGGAGTGAGCTAGCAGAGGAGTATGGTGGGAGTACACTGAACTTTTAAAGGAACTGCCAAAATGGTTTCCAAAAATTGTTTTCCAGTTTTATATTTTCAACAGTTCTCCATGCCCTCATCTACACTTGCTACTGTCAGTTTAAAATATATATATATATATGCTACTGTATTAGATAGAGAGTGGTATCTCATGATTTTAATTTGCATTTTCCCAATGACTGCTAATTTGAGTATCCTTCCTGTAGGTGTTTTAAGGTAATATGCTTAAAGTTTTTGCTTATTTAAAAAATTAGATTATCTTCTTGCTATTGAGTGATAAGAATTCTTGTCTGCTATGCTTGGCAAATATTTCCTCCAGGTCTGTGGCTGGCTGCTTTATTGTCTTAGCGGTGGCTTTCAAATAGTAAACATTTTAATTTTGTTAAAGATCAACTTATCGGGGCGCCTGGGTGGCTCAGTGGGTTAAGCCTCTGCCTTCGGCTCAGGTCATGATCTCCAGGTCCTAGGATCGAGCCCCGCATCGGGCTCTCTTCTCGGCTCCTCTCTCTCTCTCTGTCCACCTCTCTGCCTACTTGTGATCTCTGTCTGTCAAATAAATAAAAAAATCTAAAAAAAAAAAATCAACTTATCATTTTTCACCCTCTTATGGCTTGTGCTTCTTGTGTTTTATCTAAGAAACATCTTTCTACTTCAAGGTCATAATTCTCCTATGCTTCTTGTAGAAAAATTTAGAGTTTTGGTTTTAAATTCAGGTCTATGATTTATTTTGAGTTAATTTTTATACGTGGTGTGAGAGGGGTCGATAGTAATTTTTTTCTGTATAGTGTATCCAACATCACTTGCTGAAAAGACTTAGCTTTCTCCATTGAATTACCTTGGTATTTTCGTAACAAAATAAATAAGTAAATAAATAAATAAATAAATAAATAAATAAAAATCAACAGACCAAATGTGTGTGGGTTTATTTCTGGATTCTTTATTTTCTTCCATAAATGTATATGACTAAGTTTTTTTGTTTTTGTTTTGTTTTTACCAGTACCACACTGTTTTGATTCCTGTAGCTTCTTAAACATTTTTGAAATCAGGTAGGGTAAGTCTTCCAGCTTTTTTTTTCTTTTTAAAAAGGTGCCTTGTCTTTGGCTAGTCTAGGTCTTTTGCATTTCCATATACACTTCAGTTTGTTGTCTGCTGGAATTTTGGTTGGTATAGTATGGAACTAGAAATTTTAGAGAAATTTGTAATCTTAATGACGTTGAGTCAATCTGTGAATATGGTCTGTTTTTCCATTTATGTATGTTTTCTTTCAGCAGTGTTCTGTAGTTTTCAGCATAGACCTCTTTTATCAGATTTTTCCTTTTAGTATTACTGTAAATGGAATTTTACAAATTTCATTCTTGAATTGATTGCTGATTGTATGTTGGAATATAACACTTTAAAAAATGTCAGCTGTGTGTCTTGCTAAACTTATTTGTTAGTTCTAGTAGTTATTTTGTAGATTCTCTGAGATTTTCTACATAAACGATTCCATCATGTGCAAATATAATTTTATCTCTTTATTACTTACTCATTATTATTCCTTTCATTTCTTTTTCCTTTTTTCTCCACCTGCCTTTTGTTTATTACTGCAATGGCTTAGATCCCCAATATAATGTTGAATAGAAGCAATGAAAGTGGGTACCCTTGCTTTTACTAATCTCAGGTGGATAACAGTTCAGTCTTTCACCATTAGGTTGATGTCAGCTGTTCTTTTGCGTAGATGCCCTTGTGAGTCTGAGAAAGCTCTCTGACATCCCTATTTTGCTGAGGGTTATTTTTAATATCTTTAAGTGTTGAATTTCATAAAATGCCTTTTCTCCATCTACTTGAAGCCATCATATAGATTTTCTCCTTTATTCTATTAATATGGTGAATTATGCTTGATTGGTTTTCAAATGCTAGACCAACATTGCTTTCTTGGGATGTATCTTACATGGTCAGATGTATTATCTGTTTCAGGTATTATCTGTTGTCAGATATTATTATCTGTTTATATATTGTTGGACTCAATGTGCTAATATTTTGTTAAGAATTTTCTGGGGGCACCTGGGTGGCTCAGTGGGTTAAAGCCTCTGCCTTCGGTTCAGGTCGTGATCCCAGGGTTCTGGGATCGAGCCCTGCATCAGGCTCTCTGCTCAGCAGGGATCCTGCTTCCCCCCCCTCTCTCTTTCTGCCTGCCTCTCTGCCTACTTGTGATCTCTGTCTGTCAAATAAATAAATAAAAATCTTTGAAAAAAAAAGAATTTTCTGAAACTATATTCTTTATTTTTAGAGTCTTTCGTAGTTATTTAAAGTTTTTTGAAGAATTTTTTTTCAGTGGGAGGGATGTTCCATGTACCATTGTAAGACCGCTCCAGAGCACATAAAGCCAAAATGTGTCATTTCTTAAAAATTAAAATATTTTCAAGTGGTTCTTACTGAATGAAAGAATGTGGGCTAGTGATTGCCCAAGGTTTCCAGCTAATCTTCTCAAATATTGGTAAAGAATACACTCTCCTTAAAAAAGATGATATAGGGGTGCCTGGGTGGCTGAGTGGGTTAAAGCCTCTGCCTTCAGCTCAGGTCATGATCTCAGGATCCTGGGATCGAGCCCCACATGGGGTTCTCTGCTCAGCAGGGATCCTGCTTCCCCTCCTCTCTCTGCCTGCCTCTCTGTCTACTTGTGATCTCTGTCAAATAAATAAATAAAATCTTTAAAAAGGTGATATAAAATGTTTGTTGTATATATCTTTGCAGGGTACAAATAGGACCATCCTTTACTGGTGTTTAAAATAAAAGACTTGTGCAATCAGACTGTAATATGCTTAGGAAAGGAGAATTTTTTGTTGTTGTCCATTCACGTTTTATGACTGATGAATGTGGAGATCTATAAACTATTTGGCTTCTCCATTCCAGGCTTTCTTTTTCTAAGAGCTCAATCCCGGATTAGCAGAGGAGCTTGATCTGGCAATGAGAACTCGCTAAGCAAGAAGCAGCTCATTGGGCACTAGTGTGCTTGTGGCATTAGGACCAGCAGACTAGGGAGGGGCGACGCTGTCTTCCCTGGAGATTTTATATAAGGTCGAGCCTTTTTTGGGGGGGAGGGGAGCTCTTACCCAATTATTCTAGTTAGGGATAAAGATATCAGCTAGAGAAACTTGCGTGTTTACTTCCAACAGATGAAAGAGAAGTCTGAAGCAATGTGACCTTTTCAGCTAAGGTGCCGAAGAAGACTTAGGTGGGAATTCAGAGGGTGTGGGAGTAAATGCATGGACTTTGAGTCAGATGACTATGGATATGATTATTGGCTTTATGACTTACAAGGCATGTTTTTGTTCTGGATACTTCCATTTTTTGAGCCTCAGTCTCCTTTGTATCTGCCTATAAAAATTCTTGGATAAAATAAATGAACAATATATATAAAGTCCTTGACATACACTAACAAATGTTAATTCCCTTATTTTTTATAGGTCAGTATTCAAAACATTGAAATAGCATATTCGCTATTTTTTGAGAATTTTTTTTTTAAAGTCCAGACTTCTTGGACAATTTTTCTTCTATTTTTGTGGTTGTGTTTTAAGTTTCCCTCCTTTCCTCTCTCTTTCTCTCTGTCTCGTCAGCTATATGAAGACAGCAAACTCATCTACTTGGCCATACTTGGTTGTATTCCCAGATACTAGCATAGAACTTGGTACATAGTAAGCAATAATATTTATTTCTTAAATAAGCAAATACACGCTGCTTGCAAGTCATTCCTATACAACTTCTGGTCTTTGGAAACTTCTTAATTGCCTTGTTTCCCCACAGAGAGGCCAAGATACCAGAACACATTCCAATCAGCAAAGGCTACGAAAGTGAAGAAATATATACAGATGGCCAGAGGCAGTTCAACTCATTATTCTTTAGCCCAGAAAATAACTCCCCAAACAGAATACTTCTTTTTGATAGGGATATTTTGTCTTGTGGGCTTGCTAATAGTTAAGCTGAAAAAGTCTTAGTAATAAATGTTGTGACTATCAGTTTTTATGAGTTTATTTTGAATGGGCAGTGAATTCCTTTTTCTGCTATAAATTTCTTCAGGTTTAGTGTCTATTTAACTTTGTAAAAGCACCTGATGTATAATCCAACCAAAGCTAAAGCCTTATCCGCAAAGATGAGAGCTATTGAGACTCTGGCAATTTAAAATGTTCAAAGGAGGCTTTGAATGACCACACACAAATCCGATCACTACAGGAGGGACTCAAGAATAAAGGATTGCTTGAGTACAGTGATTGGAACCCAGAAGAGTCCTTCTGAGAGGCACACAGGGCTGGTGACAGGAGGTTAATGTAGCTAACTGGTTTCTTGGCTGGCATGTTAAGCCAATTAATGATAAGGTACTCCTACCTGGCAGATGAATTTTTTTCTTCCCATTTCTTTTTTCAAGAAATGTGTATTTAAGAAAGAAAGCAATTTTTAAAAAAGGCAATTTGGGTGGGGTTTTTTTGCCATTTGTTCTTAAATTTTTCTTTTTAGAAATAAATGCAAGAATGTTTTTAGAACCATCTGAAAAAAAAAATGTGTTTCTATTTCCAGGAGGACTCAAACCAGATTTGAGATCATATTAAGTTTAATTGACAGCTCTTTAGCAGAAAGACTGACAATTCAAATCCTCAGTCCTCTCTCCAAGTGGAGTTTTTCTAGAAGATTGTCAAATAAATATGTTTTGGGAAGACAGTAATTAAGTGTGAACAGATGGCCATTTTTAGCTGAGATATTAAGTCTAGGTATTTAATGGAATCATTTGCCTGTTGGGGTCAGTGGGTGTGATGTAGTGTACTGGTTGGCAAGACATCAGGTTTGTCAAAGCTAATTGGGAACGGATGATAAAGATTAGCTTCCTTATATGGTCTTGAGGACGGGGGAAGTGTAAGAGTTAGTAGGATGACGCCACCACACTATCCTATGCCAAAACCTTACACTGCAGCTCTGTAGACTCAAGAATGCCAAAACAGAAATATACGATTTCCAACAAACAACATTGTGGTAGAGTGAAAGGGACCCCGGATACTTGGTTCCACTTACTACCGTGCTCCTTACTGACCTTGGGGCCAGGGGCATATGCCTGAATACCTCTGTGCCCCCAGGGTCCTCATTTTTCAAGGGGAGAAAGGTTGGAATTAAAATTCAGTTTGGTTATTTTCCAAAGCATTGTCCAGCCAGCAAGTTCTTACTAGATCAAAGGATACTTCTGTGCCTTTGTGTATTGTGGATACTCTTCTCTCTTCTCCTTAGTTAAGTGCAAAATACTACCCAAAGCTTCCAAATGCCAGTTTCAGGGATTTGCAAAGCCCTGGATGCATGAGCTGCAGATTTCTGGAGAATCCAGGATCTGAGCTCATAGCTAAGAATATGTCATTATGTTCGTTATTATCCCCAATATCTTAAACTCATCATTGTGAAGCACACGTTCCTATGATCATTGTCAGGAATGATGTTTGTTATTTAACTAATGGATGCTCATGGACTTAGAGGAAGACAGATGGTAGCTTCTCTGAGAAGGAGCAAGAGACTTGGGAGGTGACATCCTGACAGAGAGCCCCCCATTTCGGTAGAGGGAAGTCAGGATTGTCAGGGCAATAATCCTACACAGTTGTGGCTGATTCATTCTGGGCACTGGACCACCTCCTCCAGAATATTTGGATGCTTTTCTGTAGCCTGAAGAATTGGCCAGATGGATTACAGGTCTGACTCGGGTGGTGTTTCTTATGGTCTTAATTAGACCTGAATTGATCCAGTGCATGGCCAGTGCCCAGAATCAGGCAAGGACGAGATGCCTTTCCCACAAGCATTTTCTTCCCTCATAATCAATGTCAAAACACTTCTTGTTTTGTATACAATCCTTCTGGCTAATGAGTGAGTCTTAAATTGAGAAGTTCCTTGCAATTTACTTTAGAACAAGATTTCCCCATTCTATAATCTCATAGTGTCTCCACGGAGCTACTGAATAGCTTAGGTCATGGGATGGATTGCAAAGGGTGTCTAGAAGATGGTAATTGCTATTTGGAAATTCGAGGTGATTGGAAAAACAAATGGAAATATCAAGGTTTCAGAATTATTGTCTACCCAATAGTCATCTACATAAATTTTTCATGGGGACTGTGTGTCAGATGTATCAAGGACAATCAGGTATGGAATGTAAACATTTGAGAATCTTACCAATTTTAAAAAATTACAGGTAGAGGATAGACAGGTGTGCTTTGGTAGTGAGCTTATATTCAACAATCACATCTTTTAACAATTAACAAAACTAAACATGAATTAAAACTTCAGTGTGAAATATACGCATGTTCATTTTCATCTTAACTCATGGTTGCTGATTTTAACTCCCATGTATGTTACACGGCTGCCTCCTTGTCTTCCTTGACTACTTTATTTTAAAAACTTCCCATCTAAAAAAGCCCCCATCTGCCTAGCACAGGGTGCAATGGGACAATTATGCAGAGACTACAACTTGTGCCTTTTAGTCCTTTATTATTAAAATAATAGAACTGAATTTTGGCTGGGCATCTGACTGCCCAAGTAGACACTGCCTTTCTCAGACATCCTTGGAAGCAGTTGTGGCCCCATGACTAAGTGTGGGTCAATAGGAAACAAGAGGAATGAAAATAGATCACATGTGGGTCATCTCTCTGATGACGAGATGCCCTGGATATTCTCTATCTCTTTCACACAAACTGAAATGTGGACACAGGTTGGTGACCTTCTCCAATCTTATGCATGAAGACACCACCCTAGGGCATAGACAGGGAGATCGAAGCAATCTGGGGTCTTTGAAGCCTTTGTAGATGGAGTCAATTTCTAGCCTAGGACAGGTCATTTCTGGGAGCAAAAAATATATATATTTTCTTTGAGCATCTGATTTCTGATCTCTTCGTTATTAAAATTCAGCGATAACTTCAACCATTCACTCCCTACCCCATCTCCCTATTTCATTTTCTTCATAGCAGTGACCACCAACTTTATCTTACCTGTTTCTTTCCTTGTTTATTGTCTGTCTTCATAATTTCCACAAGAGCAGAAATCTTTTTTTTTTTAAACATTTTATTTATTTGAGAGAAGAGAGAGACAGTGAGAGAGAGCATGAGCGAGGAGAAGGTCAGAGGGAGAAGCAGACTCCCCGTGGAGCTGGGAGCCTGATGCAGGACTCGATCCCGGGACTCCAGGATCATGACCTGAGCTGAAGGCAGTCGCTTAACCAACTGAGCCACCCAGGCGCCCAAGAGCAGAAATCTTATGTTAACTTCTCCATCCCCAGTGGCTAGAACAGTGCCTGGCACATAGTAGTACTCCACATATATTTATGAATGAATGAAAGAATGAATGAGTTGGTCGTAATTAGGAAAGCAGTATTAGTTATAAGAATACATTTGAGGGTGCCTGGGTGGCTCAGTGGGTTAAAGCTTCTGCCTTCAGCTCAGGTCATGATCCTGGGGTCCTGGGATCGAGCCCCACATTGGGCTCTCTGCTCGGCAGGGAGCCTTCTTGCTCCTCTTTCTCTCTCTGCCTGCTTCTCTGCCTACTTGTGATCTCTGTCAAATAAATATATAAAATCTTAAAAAAAAATTTTGAATGGATTGTTATGGGCTGCTAATGTCTGTAAGAATGTGGCTTTAGTTTGAGTCACCATCATTATCCTTTGCTGATAAGTCAGATTGTTTCTACCTTGAGCCATACACATCCCAGCTTTCCTGGAAGAGGCCAAAGCCTAGGGCTAGTCTGCAAGTGGCAATTATTTAGCTCTTCTGTTGTTTCAAATGGGATAGTTTGGTGGGATAGGATGAGATGAGAAGAAAGAGGAACGAGGGTGAGCTAAGTGGTAGTTTTTTGTTTTTTGTTTTTGATCGAAATATAGTGACACACAATATTTTGCTAGAGGTGACACACAACTAATGTATTAGTTCCAGATGTACAACATAGAGATTCAACAAGTCTAGATGTCATGCTGCACTCACCACAAGCATAGCTACCATCTGCAAAAGTAGGATTCTTATTCCATCTAAAACTTGGGGGTCATGAGTTGGGTGACTTATAATTCAATGGCCAAAATGCACACTTTAGGAGGGCTATGAATAATTTTATCAGGGCAATAAGTACAAATGGGGACGGTTTCAGGCAAACCTGAGCTGTTGCCTCATTAAGTATCCATTCACACAAAAACCTGCCTGCCTTCTTGGAAAGATAGACACCCCATTTGGGAAATGGCACTCTCAAGGATTTAATGAGTGCCAAGCTCCTCAGGAAATACAGAAGTGCTCCTGAATTTTCTCCTGTGACTGAAGGTTTTGCTGAAATATGAGTAGCTCGATGTATCAGCTTCCAGAACGTTTAAAAAACTCCAGTTTAAATCCACTTTGATTCATTTAAGAATATGAAATAAAAGTTGACCAGCAGGCTGCAATATGAAAGAAATGATTATTGATTAAGGTTTCAAGATGAGGAAAGGCTTTGGTATGACAGAATTCTTAGAAGATTTGCCTTCAGCCATATTCTAGAGGCAGAAAAGAACACATTTAGGACTTCTATAAGCTGAAAGGAACAGCTGCCAGTTCTTGGGAGGCATAAACATTTGAAACAGAGGGTCATGGAAATGTGCAAAATATGTACACAAAAAAGATGTGCTAGAGAGGAAGATAAGGAAACAATTTGCAAAAGGAGAGATGTCACACATGATGAGAAATTTAGTAAGGTATCAAAGCCACAGGGATCAGTTATGGGTTATGGTAAAGCCCATGGGATTTTTGGAGTAGATCCTCAGCAGTCTTCAGTGCGAGGTAACGGAGCAGCGGGATTCGTTTGGTCATTGACACATTTATTGATGAACTGGGGGTGGGAGGGGTTTTCCCTTTACGGTCAGGATCAACATCAACACATTAATGTACTCTGAGACTGGTCACATAGATTCACACTTGGTAGATCACAAGAGTCGTACAAATGAGGAACTTAGCCAAGAGTGATGTTTACAACTAAATCTGTGATAAGAGGAAGCCACAGAACGGTACGATGCCATGGCAACCTTTATTTACCTATCATGCCTGTTCTGGGAGGTTTTATATTTAAAGGAGAGATGCATTCTTTCTTGTGATGAATCAGGACACAATCTGACCCCTCCAGGGCCATATTCTATTCATAAAATGGTGAGATTTTTTATATCTGGACTTTACGGGCCAGTGAAATCAGTAAGATCCTTTATCCTGAGTTTCACTGTAATTGGGAATCAGAACAATAAAGCAGACGAGAGTTTACTTGACCTGAAATAATGACGTATCGTTGGGAGAAAATTAGGAAAGGCAGACAAGAGGTTTCTGTTTGAGTAAATCCTGCTTGGTTCCAGGGGAAATGATTCATTTCAGAGTAGTCTCCTGGTTACAGTGGTGCTTACCACAAATAAGAACATGCTTAAAATGCAGATCCCTGGGCCCATTCCCAGAGACTGCGATTCAGCGGAGTCCAGGGTTAGGTGTAGAAAACTGCATTTTTAGTAAGCTTTCCAAGTGATTTTTTGAACAAGTCGTTCTTGGACCACACCTCGAAAAACACTGTCCTGGGAAAACCACCCCAATTACCTGGAAACCTCTGATGGCGGTATAGAGACCAGAGACAGGTTTTTGGAACCTGGTACAGACTCCCGGAGGACAAGCTGCTGCTTTAGTTTTCCACCCCTAATTAATAGAATCTGGAGCCTACAGTAGCTGGCACGCGATTTAGAGCTATTTTAAACAAGACAAAACAAATAATGTGCAGCTGGAAACTGCTACCTTGAAATATAAATTCAGCTGCGACTTGTATTCAGTTTCTTACAGATGTGGCACAGTGACATGCTCTCTCTAAGCGCGTAAGGCTGGAATGGTGACCAACAAGCATCGGACAAGGGCAGCCTGTTCTGGGGCCCATGTGACCTTGATTATTTCTTAAAGTTATGCCCATGTAAATATGCAACATGACCAGAGCTGAAATGCCTCAGCATTTCCTTCCAACAGAGCGCTTCCATTCCTCTGACTCTAGCACAAAATCACCATCCATGGTTATACTACTTGTGCGATCTTATTTTTCTTGATGGACAACGGTACAGCGGCCACGTCGCATTAAAATTACATCACAGCAACCTGAACTTTCTTAAGCTGGTTTGCGATTTAGTGAAACATGCTGGTGGAGAAAGTTGCAGAGAATGACCGTGGCTTGGTGACTCATAATTCTCTTGGGGTTTCCTCTTTGCCTGTCACTCACCAAGCGGAACTGCTGCATCTGTCGGTAGACATGTTTATGGAGTGTATTCTCAAAGTTTAGCTCACAATTCCTTGCGTGGTGGTTGTTTAAAATTCAGCTTCCTCAGCGTCATATGCAGACATGCTGATTCAGGTCTGGAGTGGAGTTGAAGAATGAGTTTTTTTTTTTTTAATTCTTTAAGATTTTATTTATTTTGGGGGGGGGGGGGTCGCCTGGATGGCTCAGTGGGTTAAAGCCTCTGCTTTCGGCTCAGGTCATGATCCCAGGGTCCTGGGATCGAGCCCCGCATCGGGCTCTCTGCTCTGCGGAGAGCCTGCTTCCTCCTCTCTCTCTGCCTGCCTCTCTGCCTACTTGTGATCTCTGTCTGTCAAATAAATAAATAAAATCTTTAAAAAATATATAATTTCTGACATATTACAAACATTGATATTTCAAAGAAAATTATTATGTTTCTCTTTTAACTGCATTCAGTGGACTCTAAATGACACAACTCTTGGATAATTACCATGTCCAGTTAAAAACACAAGAACAAGACTTTTCAACCCTTAGAAATTTCATATTTTTAAAAAACCTATCATCTATCATCTCTTGATGTATCTCTTCTTTAAGTCACTTTTCCATTTCATTTCACCCAGGAAAATTATTAGAAAGCTAATCTTTATTGAAAACCTTTTACCGATCACTTATCATAATTCTCAGCTAGAAAAATATGTATTTAAATTGAAATTTAAAATCATTTTATTTTGTGTGACTTAAGGATCTTTGTGTTAAAAATGTCTGGTCAGAATTGAGTTACCATGGCAAATGTTACTGGTATACAATTGATCAAAATATAATGAATATATTATAGATACATAACCAATAAAGCAAAATTTTGTTAAAATTGCTTCTCTAAATGAGATAGAGCATTTACTTTTTTAGTTCCTGATCCCAATGAATGAAATGACTTATTTCCAAAATTAGGAGTTCAGCATTAATTTTTTATTTTTTTAAAGATTTTATTTATTTGACAGAGAGAGACACAGCAAGAGAAGGAACACAAGCAGGGGGAGTGGGAGAAGCAGAAGCAGGCTTCCCACTAAGCAGGGAGACCAATGCAGGGCTAGATCCCAAGACCCTGGGATTACGACCTGAACTGAAGGCAGATGCTTAATGACTGAGCCACCCAGGCGCCCCAACATTAATTTTATTCCTGGTTTTCATTTTTATAGGTGTCTATGTAGAATCTTGTTCTTATAAACAGATAGGTATGGGTAGACTAAGTTTTGTTATAATGTCACTCAATTCTTTAGACTACTTTGACATCTATATCAAAAATCATATGAGCTACCATAAAAATTTTTTTTGATGATCTAGCAGCTGATAATTCTGTTCTACTTCAATTTTGTTTAAAGCAAAGAATTCAAAATAGCTCCGCCTTCCTTCCTTCTATGATGTATTTTGAAGATTATTTTTTGTCATACTTTCAATTCTTTTATTTTAAAAATATAAAAGTTATTTTATATTCTGTATCATAATTCCACTAACAAATTTGTATATCTCATCCTATTGTTTTATTTTCCTCTCTCACTTATGTTACATTCCTTCCATTTCTGTTCTGTGACGTTTTTTAATTGTGAACTCATATTTGTTTTAATCCCATCAGTGGGATATTGTTGAGGCTGAATCTGAGCATACATTCTCCCAGGGAAGATTTTTGTTGTTTCCACAAGGCATCTATGGGCATTAAATCTGAGGCCATGTTAAATTAGTCATTAAAGTACAGTCTGTCTTAAATTATGTCTTTATTTATAGTTTTTAAAAGCATGCAAACAATATAGATCCAGTTCCAAAATGTACATGAAGGCTGGCCTGGGCTAAATTATTCTCAAGGAATCTTTAAAAAAAATTCCCCTACACCCCAGGTCCTGGGCAATATTCTTTACTGTTGGCTCATGCAGATTAAGTGGTTTCCCACCTTCCTCACCCTTTCCCTAAAGGTGTATTCCTTCTTGGGTACCATCTTTTGTGCAGAATTATCTTACCTCTAGCTCCACCCTGCCCTCTTTCAAGGCTGTTTCTTCAGCGCCCTCTACAGGCCAATGCCCTCAGCCACTGGGATTCATACAGACAGGAGGGTCTAACAACTCAGAGTCACAGCAGGCGACTCATACTACTTCACTTAGTAGTTCTCCGTTTCACGTTTGTTTTGTGTTTTTATCCACAAAAAGGATGCAAAAAGGTATTGAGCACTAATGATGTGCTTTGATCCTGTAGATGGTAGAGTTACAAAAAAGAGGCAAAACACTGTTTCTGTTCTGGCGGAACTCATTGTCTAAACAGGGAGAGGGAGGAAGAGGGAGAGAGAGTGTTAATGTAATGGCGGGTTAGATGAAAACATGGAGGCATTGGAAAGGGCCTGTGGAAACGACTAACCAGATGAGAGACGGGGCCAGGGATACCAGGAAAATCTCACCTGATACAGTCTTGAAAGAAGACTTGGGCAGCCACACACATAGGCCAGGGCAAGGGTTTCGCAGGAAGACAGAATAGAGGGGGACAAAGGCCTGGTGGTATAAAACCACCTGGGACATAAAAGCCAGCATTGGTGGAATGTGGAACATTGAGAATTTAGATTCAACAACCAGAACTTTTGACATTAAACAATTGCTAGGAAGAGAACCCAAACTTGCTTTTGAAACATGTAAAGAGTTCTCTCCATTCTGCTTCATGTGGATGAAAGGGAGTGTTTTTGGCCGCAGAGCAACTATGCAGAATTGGCTGAACGAACTTTACAAATGCCATTTCAGACTGTAGGTGTTTGGGGCCTTGTTTAATGGTATCTTGGAACACAATAGAAGTCTAGTTAATTTCAAGCATTTGGAATTGGTCCTAATCAGCCTTAGTATTTCTCTATATTGGCCTCAAAATATCAAAGGGAAATAGGAAGGATAGTTTTATAACTGGTTTATTAAGAAATTGCCCCTCGGTGGGTATAAAGAATAGTTTTATTTTGTTTCATCATTCATCCACGCTCTGCTGAATCTCTTTTGCCATCACCTGATGATATCTTGGCCAGACTCCATAATTTTCCAGTCATCTTTTGCAATTAAAAGCTGTTTTCAATTCTGTCTACATCTCCCCTTCTCACCTCCCTCTGGTGCAAGTTTTACCTATGACTCCAAGGGCAGTCGAGAGAGTGGGGCATGGTCTGTTCATTCACCCCTCCAGGCTCTCCAGCACTGGTTTGGAGTGTGTGGGGGGACACGCCCTCTGTTTCCCTCCTCTGGGTTATAACAGCTCAGCTATTAGGTGAAGGGAGAAGAATAGAAAAACAGGGGGAATATTTTTTCCTTCTGGCTAAGAAGGATACCATCATGTGTCTGTTGGTTTTGCTAGGGATAAGTGGAAGGTGTGAACATGCTGGTCTTCTGTGGCGGTCGTGTAGATTCCTCTGAGGGGACCATGGCAAGCCCTTACAACCATAATTTCTTAATGAGGAAGATCCAGCCCCTGCCCAACCTTTTCACTCTCCTCAGTCCATCTGATTGTGTTTCCTAAAATTTCTTCCATGTCTCTTTGCCTCTGAAGTCCGTGAGAAGAAAGGGTGAGGGAGACTTGGGCATTCGAAGCCCCTTATTTTCAAATCTGAGTTCTAGTCACAAACCTCAGTGCAACAACTACCAAAAGTCCAATTGAACATCTTTCAAAGAAAAGATTTACTTATTTATTTTAGAGAGAGAGCGTGTGGGAGAGAGAGCAGGAGCATAAGCGGCAGAGGCAAAGGGAGACAGAGCCTCAAGCAGACTCCATGCTGAGTGTGGGGCCCCACGTGGGGCTCTATCTCACCACCCTGAGATCCCAACCTGAGCTGAAACCAAGAGTCAAGCACCTAATGACTGCAACTACCCAGGCGTCCTTCAGCATCTTTTCACAGTTATATTTTAACAAATATTTTCTTTGGGTTAAGTAGAAGAACCTCTCCAGTTCAGCTGGATTCTTGTGCTTAGTGCTGGTGTTGGATTTTAAAAGAGATTCTGAAAATCAAATCCCTTTTTCTCCCAATCCCCCTGTTCCATTCAAATTTAGAGGAACTAGTTAGGAATGCCAGAAAAACTAATTGTAAGATTCATTGATGAGATATTCCATGGAGGGTAAAATAAGGTTAGCTTGGAGAATAAAAGATTTCAGGGATTATATAACTGTCTTTAAATATATGATGGATTTTTCAGGTATCATAGGGATTAAATCTTCTGTACCTGGGAAGTTATAGTTAATTTCATTCCATTCAGGGATTCTCAAAATCAAAAGTTTGTAAAGGTGAAATTGACTATCCGAGGAGGCAGTGAACTCCCTGTTATTGAAGCATATTATTAAACTCTAATTTGAACACCACTTGGTAGGGACGTTGTCAAGAGGCCTCAACAATAGTTGTAAATCATGCGTTGGCTTTCATTATTGCTTTTCATTTTTTTGGTTCTTTTCCTCAAGAAACTGACAGATTAGCTAACCACAGGAGTCAACACTTAGGAGCATTCAGAATATTGGTGACATCAATACTGATTTAAGTTCTGATTAGAACCTCTTTTTAGCTTTTCAGTTAAAAACCATAGTATTCGCAGTTTTTTGGCTATCTGGTAAAATGACAATATTCTCATGTGTTAGAATATTTACATTTATTTTAATATGCAATATATGTTTTTAGGAAGAACACTTAGGTCTACTTTTTAGGACACCATTTTATGACATCAAGACATTGACAGAACTAATTCATAATCAAAAGTTTCTATTGAGCAAACACTCAAATCAAGATGGTTTGATGGTTTCAGGAAGACAACTGAAAATTTTTGTTCTTCTAATATATGCTATTCCTGGAGTAACAGTACATCAATGCTGACTCTTTTTTTTTTTTTAATTTTATTTATTTATTTATTTATTTATTTTAAACATTTTATTTATTTATTTGAGAGAAGAGAGAGACAGTGAGAGAGAGCATGAGCGAGGAGAAGGTCAGAGGGAGAAGCAGACTCCCCATGGAGCTGGGAGCCTGATGCGGGACTCAATCCCGGGACTCCAGGATCATGACCTGAGCTGAAGGCAGTCGCTTAACCAACTGAGCCACCCAGGCGCCCGTCAATGCTGACTCTTGTGAAGCAGATTACAATTACAATTCCATTGTATTTTTTTCTTTTGAACCTGAAAAAGTTATTTCTAACATTTATTGGAAGTATCTGGAGAAAAAGACAAAATTTTTGAAAATGAAGAGTTTATAGCCCTGCTTATATATTTTATTAAAATGCTATAATTAAAACACTGTAATGTAATACTAATATAAAATGGGTTGATACATTGGTGGAAAAGAATAGAAAGCCCCCAGATAGATTCTGTTGTGGCAAGATAATTTAATATATTTCTAAGGAAGCATCATAAATCAGAAATGTGAGAAAGATTTATTTAGTTAATTTTAGTTGCACATACCTACTTGGCAATAGAAGATAATGGGGGAAAAAACCAGATTCAGATCCACATTTTGTACAATATTTCAAAATATATCCTATGCTAATTAGTGAAGTTTTATCAATAAATCCATAGAAAAACCTAGATTAAAACAGAAGAATATTTTAACTCATAGGGTTAGAAAAGTTTTTATTTATTTATAAAGATTTTATTTCTTTATTTGAGAGAGAGAAGCAGTCTCCTTGCTGACCCTGGGATCATGACCTTGGCAAAGGTAGACTTTTAACCCAATGAGCCATCCAGGGGCCCCAAGAAAAGCTTTTAAATTAAAAAGTGATAGAAGAAATAACAAAGGGAAAGAAAAATGTTTGTATTATGTACAAATGTAAAACATTAAGAAACAACTTACATAATCAAAGGAAAAAACTGGTAAAAATAATTGGCAGTATATACAACAAAGAAATGCTTAATTCCTTTACCAGAGAGAGCCCATTCAAATTCATGAGAAAAAGAACTTAAACTAATGGGACAGGAAGCATAAATACACAATTCACAAAAGAGAAAAATCAAAAGGCAAGTAAACATATGGAAAAATGTTCAGCCTCATTAAGAAATGTGAATTAAAATGAGGTGTAATTTCACCTTCTAAATTATCCACGATTTAATTGTGTTGAAGAGTAATCACCCTGATGAGAGAGCAGAGGAAAGCAATTTAGTAATATGTGTCAAGAGCTCTAAAATGTCAATATTCCTTGGCCTCGAAATTCTGTTTCCAGAATCTGTCCTGAGAAAATAATACCAGGAGAGCTGAAGTTTTTCATCCCTGCAGAATATTTTAAAAAATGCTTCATGATTTTCAACTAAGAAATAAGGCAATAGTCAAGTGAATCATGGCATTTGCACATTCAGGAATCTTGTGATGCTATTAAGATTGTGTTTATGAGCAGTTCCTAATTATGCAGGGAAATGCTTGCCTTATCATGCTAGGCAAAAAGATAAAAGTATGTAATTCCTTATGATAGGCTTTACAAAGAAGGTTAGAGGGACGGTCATCAAAATATGAATGAAAAATTGCCATTGGTGCCAGGGATAATTTCACTGTATTTTGGACCAAGTTGGATAAATCCCGCCAAATTCTTATTCATTGGCTGTTTTCTCTTGAAGCCTGTGGCTAACCACCCTTCTGGCAACTTGAATTGAATTCCTTAGTCAGATGCTAATCAATTTAATTTGCTCACTTCTTTCTTTTCATTAGTGATATCAGCAGGTAACCTGGATTATGCCTGAGACCTCTTAATCAGGTTTGGGAATTTCCTTAAATTTTTGAAAAACTCATTTACAAACAGATTTGGATGAAGTTCTGAAGATGACTCCTGTCACTTATTTTTAGGGTCACTCTACTAACTTTGGTTTTACAGAATATCACCCTCTCAGTTGGTCTAAAAATCCTGGCACTGTATTTATTTGGAGTCCGTAGCCTTATCTGTGTTGACCACATCCTCTATCATCTTGTAGGCGTCCCCCCCCACCCCCGCCGCTGCTCCCCGACCTAGGTTGATTTTTCCTTTTGTTGGCTGCAATGGTCAAGTTGGACTGTTCGGAGGGCTGTGTGTGTGGGAGGAAATTTTCAAGCAATCTGGTCCAGTTTAGAACTCTTGGTCTTCCACTCAGGAATGCAGGTGGTAAATCCTGCTGTTTTCTCATGGCACACCATAGAACACACGATTTTTCTTTTTTGAGCCATTTCCTGTCCTGTCAAAGAGAGACGGGAATCATGGAGGCAAAAGACCTATTAGCTGTTTCACCGATTGGTAACAGGGATGAAGTCAGCTTGTCCTGTGTTTTCCTTTGTAAACTCGTCCTGATTTCTGTAATCACTGTATGCTTTCCAAGCACTCATTACTTCTGTTTACTAATCCCTCCTAACCTTTTTCTAGGGATACAAGCGATAGTACTTTCATTTTTTGAAAATCAGAAAATCTGCTCATGTCCAGTTTTATTTTTCATGTCTTGCTCTTCATGATTTCTCAAAGGTTATTGTAACTGTAACTGCAGATTATTTTAGTCTGTCGAAACCTCATTAATTTAGGTGTAGAAACCGAAATTCATTTAGCACGATTAGATGATTTCTTTCAAATTTACCTTACATCAACGTCTTTGATTCCCTACCAATGATGTTTGTCCTGTCCTTTTCAAATAGAAGATCATTCTTGATGGAAAAGATAAAGCCACACTAGAATGAAGTAATTGTTTTTCTGTGTAACCTGTTTACATTCAACCATCTTCTCCAACAGATTCAAGACCTATTCTATTGTGTTCTTCCTCTACCCATAGTTGACCTATACATTTTTATAAATCCCGGCTACATAATGCTTCTTGAAGATTTGTGTCTTTTGTATGACATCGGGCAAATTTTTTAAAAAGATGCATTTATTTTAGATAAAGAGAGAGCACATGATCATGGTGGGGGCGGGGTGGGGAGCAGATGAAGAGAGAGAGAATCTCAAACAGATTTCGAGATGAGCACTGAGCCAGACTTAGGACCCAATCACATGACCCTGAGATCATGACCTGAGCTGACATCAAGAGTCAGGCACTCCAGGCACCTGGGTGTCTTAGTTGGTTAAGTGTCTGCCTTCAGCTCAGGTCAGGATCCCAGGATCAGGCTCCCAGCTCAGTGGGGAGCCTTCTTCTCTCTCTCCCTCTGCCTGCTGCTCCCCCTGCGTATGCTCTTTCAAATATCTTAAAAAAGTAAAAAGAAAACTTAAAAAAAAAAGTGTTGGTGCTTAACTGACTGAACCACCGAGGCCTCCCTCCACCCCCTTAGGCAACATTTTTAAGCTTGGTTTCCTCATCTATAAAAAAAGCATAATAATAGTATTTTATATCATCTAGTTGTAATGAAAATTGAATGAGTCAATATTTGTGAAGGAGTCAGCACTACCTGTGTGTTAAATAAACGTTCTTTATAAAAAACTGTGCTCTCTCGAGAACCCTTCACTTTATACCATCTATTTCCTTCGGTCATTGGGTTTATGATGAGTGAATGGTTAGAATTTGTTTCTTCACTAATGGAAGCTATAGAGTCGCCTCAGCTACTTCTGAAAAAACATGATGCGTGTTTGATCACTTGGTACATTACTCATTTGTAAAGTCTTTAAATCGCTTAGTCATTTTTATTGTAGCTCGTTAAACTTTTCATAGTGTTTATGAATGATAACTTTTGAAAATGTTTTTATGACCTCTATGTGTTCTGGCTTTTGAATGCCATTTGTCATTCTTTTTTATTTATTTGAGAGAGAGAGAGGGCCCAAAGGGGGGGCACAGAGGGAGAGGGAGAAGCAGGCTCCCCATTGAGCAGGGAGCCTCACATGGGGCTCGATCCCAGGACCCTGAGATCGGGGTCTGAGCCAAAGGCAAATGCTTAACCGACTGAGCCACCCAGGCACCCCACATTTGTCATTCTTAAAGAGAATAACAATAGTTTAGTACAAGGCTGGGTTTTTTTTTCCTTCTTCACTGATAAGTGTTTGAATGATGGCAAAATGATTTAAATTTCACCCACTCGGTTATATATGATTTCTAGCCCTTATTTAGAAAATGATTAGCAAATTTATGTACTAGAATGTTCTGACACTTTTCTGATTATTTAATATAAATCAATTTCTTCAATTTTTATGTGGAGCATATTCCTTGTCCAGCTTTGAAAACCTGCATATTTAGGTAGATTTCCCCATCACAAACGCCCATGGCTTCAACCTTGATTTTCCAACTTTGATTAAATAACTTTATTTTACAACTAGCTTTGGTTGCCTTTTTTATCTGCTTAGGAAAAGAAGCTGAAATGTGTATATTTCACACATATAATGATGATGCAACCGCTACGTGCGGAAATGCATATGTATTTTGTCTCCTCTTACTTTGGAGGATTTGTAAAACTCAACATTTGTAGGAGTCTCTGAAGTTCCCCCGCCCACCCCTTCTGAGCAGTAGTAGAGAAGCTCTGTAGAAAACGTACAGCGTTTTTAGGGATTTAGAAAATGTGTGTTTCCTTGAAATTCTTTGGGCAGGATTTGGCAAAGTGAAGAACAGAATATTGTGGAAAGACTCAGGAAATGAAATGTCCAGCTCGTCAACGTGGGTGAGGTATATCCCACTTATGGTCAGGAGGAGAGCTCGGGCAGAGGGTGCCTGCTCTCTGCTGGCATTCACAGTCCATCCATATGAACAGCGAAGGGAGGAGTTCCCAACGCTTCGTGCTTGATGCTTACTGTATGCTCATCACCTCTGTGGAGAATTTGCCCAAAAGCGCAGATGGACAGTTAAGCTCTCTTTTCTTGCTTTCACCTGCTTTGCCAGCCTTACAGTCAGAATCCTGGCTAAACCGAAGTATTTCCTCCTTCCTGTATCTATCCTGGCCTTCTGCTATCTATAGCTTAATCATAGAGCTTTACTAGGTAGCATACTGGGTATCAAGAAACTTTTGTTAATCAGCAAAACTAGTGACTTGTAATCAGCATGATGGATGTTGGGAAAAAGAGCCCTTTGGTGAAATTAAAAGCATTCACTGCACGCAGTTTGGCTTAAATCCATGAAAGACGTGGTCTCCATCTTTGCATCTTTGCATGCATGCAGTTTCAGAATCTGGCAAGGTTTGTACCCTGTCCCTTTAGATGGTGCCAGAGACTTGCTCCCTAAGTGCTTCTGTGTCCAGCCATTGGCTTGGGACAGGGTTTCTGAACCTCAGCACTATTGATATTTTGGGATGGATAACTTTCTGCGAGGGGCTGTCCCGCTGTGCATGGCGGGATGTTAACAGCATCCTTGACCTTTACATACTAGATGTCCGTAGTAGACACCTCTCCATGTTGCCAGACATTGCCAGTGTCCCCTAGGGGGCAAAGTTGCCCAGTTGAGAACCACGTGTTGAGATTTCTACTGGCATGCTTCTGATTAGAGGGAGTGGGATCCTGCCTGAGGCACGTGACACTGCCTGAGGGATGTGGCTCACAGACATGGAGAACCTAAGGGATGGCTGTGATTCTCCTGAGTCATGGAGCAGATTGGATGACTAGTTTGTGCCTGCTGTGCTCCTGGATTTTTGTCCAGTACATCTCCGTCTGGCATAACTGGGTCTGAGCATCTCTTGTAGACCCTAGAGGAGTCATTTTGTTCTTCCAAGTTCAATATTCTCTTTGGAAAGTAAAATATTAGTACCTCTTGGTGCTCAGCTTGAGGCTTATGTTGTGGATTCTAAAATGGCTGTTACGTGCATTCAACATTATAGGGATGTCAGAATGAAAGCGCAATTCCCTTTTCTCATGCACCCCCCAGTGTTAACCGCCTCCACTTGGTTTTTCTGAAAAGTTTTGATGGAACTAAAAAAATGTGAGAGTAATATAGCAAGCACCTGTGCGTGAACCCACTACTCAAAATTGCCAGAAGTAGCATATTTTCATATTTTCTCCTGATACTTTAAAGGAGTAAAACATTATAAAGTTGAAATCTCTTTGTCTACTCTCAGTCACACCAGTTGTTTTTTTCCAGAGGCAGTTCCTGTCATGACGTAGGTGTGTATCCTTCATATTTTTTAAATAATACATCAATGAATCAGCAAACAATATAACATTTATTCACATGAATTATAGGCTAGGTGTATTGTTATGCAAATTAGCTTGGGGGGTTTTTACTTGATTTACCTTTTCTTTTTATTATGTTTTTGAGATTTTTGTTATAGAAAATATTTAATCACTTTAACTTTTATGTAGTAATCTATCGTATTAATACGCCAAGTTTTGTTTAACCATTCCCTACTGATGGACATTTCAGTTATTTGCAATTGTTATTTTTGTAAGCAAAGTAACAGCAAACATATTTATCTATTTGTTTTTCTGCATCTATGTGAGATTTTCTGTCATGCAAATAGTCCTAGGATAGCCACATAGTAAAACTGTTGTGTTGTATTCTCAAAGTCACTACCCGTGGCCACATTGTTTTCTAAATTTAAGTATGCAAGTTTGTCTCACATACAAGATTTTACCTCTCCCCATTTGGCGGTGTGAGAGCCTCCATAAGACCCACCTGGTCCCTTGTTGTAAATCAGATCTCCCCCAAGTGACTTGATGTTGTCTAGCAGCTTCTAATTGTGAGCTAGTGGGCATCTTAGTTCAGTATATGGTAGTCTGACTGTCCATGCTTCCTCTTTCCACTCGGACACAGCTGGGTATTGGGGCAGTCCAGCCCAGGGGCCGCGGCTTTATTTTACTCTCCATTCACCACTAGGGGAGTTCTCAATTCTTCTCAAAAGTGACCTGGTCCCTTTCCCTTCCCTCAGACCCATTACACCCTGCCTGACTTGAATTCTGGCAGTCCCTGGGGTTTCCTGTTGGAAACTCAGTAAGTCTGAGTCTTCTCACCTCTGTGTTCTTCTGCTCCTTTTCTGCACCACAAGAATGTTTGTCATGTTTCTGAGCACAGCTATATATTCAGTGCATTAAAGATATTTATTAATGTTATGCGTATACTTGGTGGGAGGCACAGTTGATAACTTTTTATTTTGGCCAGAAATGGAACATAACCATTTTTAAGATTTTAGAGTTTTTAGACCTTTGTCTAGAATTTTTATGCACACATACACAACCCCCCAAGACAGATAACGCATGCATGTGTGTGTGTTGTGTGTATGAGTGTGTGTGTGTGTATATATACACACACACACATCTTAACATAAATTGAATTGTGTTGTTATACAATTGTTACAATATCGTTATATGTAATCATTCAATGTATCTTCCTTTCTTCTTTCTTTCCTTCTCAATTTCTTACGTATTATTCCTTGATATTCACATAACAATTTGTTTAACCATCGCTTTATTAGTGGACATTTAGGTTGTTTCTAATGGCTCACAACTTGAAACTATGCTTTACGAACATACATTTATATACCTATACATTTTTCTGAAGATGTGTGAATATTTATGCAGTGTAGATTCTCCAAAGTAGAACTTATGAAAGAAAGCTCATGACTAATTTTGAGAGACTCTACTGAAGGATCCTTCAAGAGGGTTGCACCAAGTGTGTTTTGTTTCCGCAAACCCTAGACCAGTCCTACCCAGCCTTTATCACAAAGTAGCATTCATATGAAGTGACAATATTTGTACCACATCCCAGAGTAGCCAGAGGATGCTTCTGCACTGGGAGGCAAGGGGCTGGGAGCTCTGTGGGCCTCAGGAATCTCCCCATTACCCTGAGAGTGAATAGAGAAATATCTCAGCACCTGCCACCCATTCCCAGCCCAGCCATGGGTGAGCTCTGACTTGGACATCATCATAATATCAACCTTGAACCTTTGTCCATCTGATGAGTGAGACTATGTCATTAGTATTTGAACTTGCATTCCTCTCATTTCCTGTGAGATTGGTTGTCTTTTTGTGTCTTTGGCCATTTGTCTTTTTTCCTCCACAAATATCCGATTTGCCTATCTCTTCTTTCTTTTTTTTTTTTTAAAGATTTTATTTATTTATTTGACAGAGAGAAATCACAAGTAAGCAGAGAGGCAGGCAGAGAGAGAGGAGGAAGCAGGCTTCCTGCTGAGCAGAAAGCCCGATGCGGGGCTCGAACCCAGGACCTGGGATCATGACCTGAGCCGAAGGCAGCGGCTCAACCCACTGAGCCACTCAGGCACCCCAACCTATCTCTTATTTCTTATTGATGTGTAGGAACTCTTTTTCATACTCTGCATATAATTCTTTTTTTTTTTTTTTAAAGATTTTACTTTATTTATTTGACAGACAGAGATCACAAGTAGGCAGAGAGGCAGGCAGAGAGAGAGAGAGAGGAGGAAGCAGGCTCCCTGCTGAGCAGAGAGCCAGATGTGGGGCTCGATCCCAGGACCCTGGGATCATGACCTGAGCCAAAGGCAGAGACTTCTCCACTGAGCCATCCAGGTGCCCCTGCATATAATTCTTCATCTAAAATATGGATATAGATCTATGTCTCTTTTTAAACTTTCACATAATATATTGTGCCATAAGGAAATTTAGAATTTAGAATTTCTGAATCAAATGTTTTAATCTTTTGGTTTTGTTTGGGGATATAGAAACTTTATTTACTTATGTATATTTATCATTTATTTATGATAGTTGACATACAATGCTATATTAGTTTCAGGTATACAACATAGTGATTGGACAAGTCTATACATTGTAGAAGCTTTTTAAAACCAAATTATTTAAAATAATTATCATTCTTTCAACATTTTTATGGTATTAGAATTCCATATGAAATTTCTAAGGTCCAATTGGAAATAGAAATTTCAGTTAGCCTCTTTTGAAGCGTCCATCCCAAGGTCATTTATCTTCTGATTTGAATTTTACCTTTATGATTAAAAATCCTCATAATACAGAACTGTTTTTTGGACCCCCTCTACTCTTTTCCGCAACTCACCACCTACTCCCTTAATGAGATCCTCGGTTTTATAGTGTATTTTGAAATCTGCTGGACACTCAGGCTTGTTTTTCTTCCCTTCAAACCACAGTCTACTTTCCCTTTAACATATTGTGAAGGTGAGCTGCAGGGAAGAAGGGTAGCCTACTAGTTAGTCTCTTGTTGGGGTGAAATGCACAGGAGAGGTTTGGCGGCTTGTGACAATGCTGAGACCGTGATTCTGATGGAATTGGGGACAAAATGTTAAAAACAAACAAACAAACAAAAAACAACCCACACACCCTTCCCAGCATCAGCAGCTCCTGGGTCCTAAGGAGTATCTAGGTTACAGTTAAATTGACTTCAAGTTTTAACTGACTTGGCCTCTGAAGTTTTCTGGACTTCTAATCATCAGATATGCCCAGGCCTGCCTTCATCTAAAATTGCCTAGTCCTACCCCTGCGCAGAGAAGTTAAGCCAAAATATTCTAGAAAAATCATCATAATTATAGAACCTAGTAGAGTAATGTAGGGTATGGGCTAGGCTGGTGACTTGATCAATATTTTTCTCCTGTATAACAGCCCCATGGGGTCATTCAGTGACTTGGTTCTTTCTTATTTTTCTACCAATGGATGGTGGCTCCATTCATATAATTGAACCTGATTTCCCAGCACCATGTCCTTCTGACTTCCAGGAAAGGGCAAAGAAAAGAAGTTTATGGCTATACTTCTATGCAGCGCATGCTGGGAACTGTATATTTAGCTGGGTAGTCACTGTCCTGCTAAAATTCAGCGGGGGGGGGGGGGGTGTACTTTTATTAAAATGAAGAAAGGGAAATGTATCCTGGGGAGTATTTGACAATCTCTGCCTCACCTAGATCTCAATTTTGATACCCCCAAATGTTAAGAAAAAATACATTTGCATGGTACAAAATTAACACACACACACACATATACATATATCTAGATCCATCTACCTCTCATCATTTCTGTTACCTTATAGCAGCTCTTAAATTGAAATGCGTCTTAACAATTCACGATATCTTACAGCCTCTGTGGCCAAGAAACAGTGATGACGTGGTTTCTACTTAGCTCTACATTCATAAACTTGGTCATTTAAACAGTAAACTCTCCACGGGGAGAAAAAATATTTAAGGACCATTTGAAGAAGGAATAGGAGTATTTGTTTTGCTTTATAATCTTCTGTTGACGCCCGGAAAAGTCAAGAATGCTTCAGCATCAAGATTGCAGAACGGTACAGATAACAATATGGTATCATATACTTAAAAATCTGTGAAGAGGGTAGGTCTCATGTGAAGTGTTCTTAGCAAAATAAAAAAGAAAAAAAAAAGAAAACAAAATTGCAGAATGGATGTCAGCTTCTCTGAAGATGATTTCAGAGAAAAGAGTGGAACGCTCCAAGGAAATACTGCACCGTCCATGCTCTTGATGGTGGGGGAAAGAGTAACGGGTGGAAAAATACCAACTTTGTTGACTTTGGTTGGAAAAATGAATTATTGAGCTTGACCTTGAATGTGAATGCATAGATTTCTCTGGTTTATTGAAGTAACGTACTCCTTTTGATGTATGCACTGACTGCTGATACGATAAAACTTTATTCATTAAAAATTAAGTCCAGGAGAGTTCTACTTGATACAAAAACATTAAAACTGTTAAAAAGTATTATCCCAAACTTGGAAATAGACAAAAACGATCACTAAATGTTCTTCCAGTGCAGGGCTAGGTTTGATTTTCTATTTACTTGGCTGTTTTACAACTCTGTAGGGGCAGAGGTTGCTTTGTAGGTTTATGTCCAGTAGAAATGCGAATAATTTCCATTCAGTGGAACAGATAAGCCCAATGATTTAAGGCAATAGCCTTGTCTGATCTGTGTTTTTTTTTTTCTTAAAGATTTTATTTATTTGTCAGAGAAACAGAGAGAGTACAGGCAGGCAGAGTGGCAGGCAGAGGCAGAGGGAGAAGCAGGCTTGCTGTGGAGCAAGGAGCCGAATGTGGGACTCAATCCCAGGATGCTGGGATCATGACCTGAGCCAAAGGGAACCACTTAACCTACTGAGCCACCCAGGGGTCCCTAGCCTTGTCTGATCTTAACTAGTTTTTTGTAAAGCCTACCCCAGCAACTTATTATATCGCCTCTATATATCTAACTTTTCAAATTCTCTTTGGACTGATTTTACATCTTACTGGTTCCCTCAATAACTGATGAGTAAAATAAAATCTTTGACATGTCTTATTTTAAATTTGCATGATGGTGTTCTATAAACTTTTGGAAACTACCCTTTAACAAATCATAGGTGACTTGACAGCATTTCTTCAGGGCTACATAAAATCATAGCATGACTCACTATTTTTTAAGATTTTTTTTTTAAGATTTTATTTGTTTATTTGAGAGAGAGAGAGAGAGAGAAAGGAAGAAAGCGAGAGACAGTATGAGTGGTGGGGTGCAGCAGAGAGGGAGGGAGAAGCAAACTCCCCACTGAGCAGGGAGCCTGAGGCCGGGCTTAATCCCAGGACTCTGGGATCATGACCAGAAGTGGAGGCAGACACAATCAACTGAGCAACCCCCCCACCCCACCCTCCACACCCTGGCATGACCCACTACTGATGGCATGTTCGATGTGATGAATTACAGATCACTGCATCAATGAGCCAGTTAAAGGAAACTAGAGAGACCAAATAACAAGTGTTGTGGGCAGGTCCGTCTCAAATATCTCAATGAAGCTTTAATCTGGAAATTCCTTGCAGTCGGCATTTGTCAGTATTCCACCCGCCCGGCGTCTGAAACCTAATTCCTATGCTTGGGAATGTCCTATCTGGAATATCTTATGGAACACTGAGCTGCTTTCCCACAGTAGCAGCCAAACATGGCAGTTCCTTGGTTCTCCCCTGTCTCCTGGTATGTGACCCACTGCTCTACATTTTAAACTGGAGACTGGTGCTTCACGAAGTAAGCTTTGCAGGAATCCTGTCTGGTGGTGGCAGTAGCTATTGTAAGACAGAGCCCTCAGGGTGCCCATGGCCAAGCCAGCTACACTGAGGGGATGTCCTCTTCCATACAAACACTGGGAAGCAAAAGGGATATTGAACCCATGGGGAAAATGTATAAATTTACTTGGTTCTCTGGCCTTCCTGACAATTCTTAAGCTGCTCTGTAGCCTTAAAAAAATTGCTCTGCTTAAATCAGCTGGAGCCAGTACCGTCTGAAGTCCTCTGATACAACCATATCTGATCACCTTCCCAGTGACTTCCATAATTCAAATTAAAAAGGAGAAACAAGAAGCTGCCGTCTTGGCAGTTGGTGTATGTATCAAAGGTAAGTGGCTGTGTTTTGCACAGAGGAAGCTAGCGCCTGGGGTAGAAGAGCTGTGAGCTTCTGTAGTCCTTTGGCAGCTTAACCAGCTCGCTAAGGGGCCGGGGTTAGACACCGCTAGCATATGCGACTTGTGGAAACAACGTGCACACACCCATTTACTGGACCACAGGCAAAGTCCTGAGGTTTGACCAAAATTGGAATTCTGCATTATTATGGAACAGGGGCCTGAGGAAGCATAAATAAACCCCAGGTCTCCAGGATGAATCCACGGCAAACAAATAACCGAGCTCCGTGTTGCCTTTCCCGGAAAATAATAACGGGCTTCTAATAGGAAAATAGTTCTAGGAAGAACAGGCATTTAGAAAATACAATTTGCAAAGAGAACAGCAAGCATACATTTAAGGGAACATAAAACCCTCTGTATAATAAATGCACTTTAATAAAAAAAAGAGCAAAATTAAATTATGCTAATGAAATTAAAATGGTCTCTTGCTGCTACGATGACAGAAGCCATACTTTCAGAGACACTGGTTGTCTTTGTTTATATAATAGTTTATATATTCCCAGACAAAAGCAAAAAAAATAAATAAATTGCAGAGGTTTTTTGTTTTGTTTTGTTTTGTTTGTTTGTTTGTTTTAACAAGAATCACCAGCAACTATAGAGGTTTTTCATATTCAGGCATTTGTTCACAACAATTTTTTCAGAAACTCTCTTTTCCAGGCACAGAAAAAACATGGAAAGGCTGGAACTTGAATAAAACGTGGCACATTTGAGCAACTGAAAACAGTTGTTGGAGCATAGAGAGCATTAAAGGGGCTGCAGACAAGCAACAACCCGACGAGACAGTCCTTTTAGATTGCATTAGAGAAATTAGACATTATACAATGTGCGAGCAGGAGACATTGAAATGCTTTAAGTGAGACATGAACAGAATCAGTGTTTCAGAAAGATCACAGCTGCCATATGGCGAAGGGATTGGAGAAGCCAAAAGTGGGTACATCAGCCTCAAGTAGGAGGTGGTCCAGGAGCTCAGTGGGAAGGATTCAAGAGAATTTAAGCAGTGAAATTAACAGGAATTTAAGCAGTGAAATTAACAGGAATGTATGTGTGGATATGGGGAGCCCAGATTCTGATCTGACCAGTAAGGTGGTTGGTTGGTGATACCAATCTCACATATAAATTACACAATAACAACTGGATTGGCAGTGGTGTCAATGATGAGTTCAGCACTAGGTACGTTGAATTCCAAGTGTCTTCCAGACATGTGAATAAGGATGTTCAAAAGGCTGTTGAATACATGAATCACAGAACAAAGATCTAGGCTGAAGGCATAGGCTCTGAAATCATCAACTTCATCCCAGAGGTGGCTGAAGCCAAGGGTTAATGCAGGAGAGAAACTTGAGGATCGGATGTAGGGCTGTGGACTTCACAAAGAAGACTGAGAATCAGAAAACTAGTTGGGACAGGAGATGTTATAAAGGTGGAGGCAAGAGAGATTCGGGAAGGGCCTCGAGTAGGCCATGGGCTAAGAAGCCATCAACGAATTGACCAATCAGGCTCTTGTCTATGAGTTGTTGCCAGGGAAGAGAGTCCTACTATTTGTTGTTAACAAGGAAATTCTCCTCCTCCTTTTCTTCTTCCTCTCCACTTCTTTTGGATCTCCTCCACCCTTTTTTCTCTTCTGTTGATTTCCCTCCTCCTCTTTGAAAGACTCATGGACAGACCTTCTGACTCACTGTGACAGTGTCGTAGGGCAGGTAAGCACAAGTTCCGCTGAGATCCATGCTGTTAGGGAAGATTTCAGAGAGGAACAAACTTCTGTGGATCCTTCTTCACAGTTTCAAGTGGCTCTGTGATGACTCTCTCTCTCTGATGCCCTCTCAGTACATCTTCAGAGATAATGTGTTCTGGAATTTTTATGTTAGTCTTTTTGACCCCTCATTCAGAACCTCTCCATTTGGTATTTTGTTCTAGTTCTCTGTTAGCCGTTTCAAGTTCTAGTCTAGGAACTCTCTTCTTTCTACCCATTTCTTTAACTTTTTCATCCCATGAACTCATGGACTTAAGAGTCACAGAATGAACATTGCATTCTTTGTCTTTTTTCTTACTTATGGGGGAAAAAAAAAAAGGCAGGGAGATTCCTAATCTTTCCCTGGGCCTAACCTGATGACCCCAATGTTAAGCACTTGGGAATAATTAATGAAATAGATTGCCACTTTATGAACCAGAATAACATCTTGCTAGGAATGTCTTCCTGCAGATTCAGAAAATGAGAATGTGGCTCTGAGAATTCTAAAAGTAAACATCCACGTCTCCTGATAATGGGGTGTTTTAAGTTAGTGGAAATCATACTCAGGGAAAAAAACTAGCGCACTTAGAAAGCCAAATGAGTTTATAAAGTGTCTTGGAGGGGTGTATAAAAGGCATTATTGTAAATGGGCTCTGATGAAAACCCGACCGATGGGGAGTATATGCTATCCCTTTGTTTGTCCATAGGGAGATTGCGTTATTATAAATGCCAACTAATGAGCCAATCAGCAAAAGAAAAGATAATGTCTTTACCTCTGAACGGAGCTTAAAAATTATATGAAAGCATTAAAATAAAGAATGAACTAGTACATTTTTAACTATGAACTAGTACAGTTTATAGCTATGATCATATTGTAAAGATGGATCCCTGGTATTAAGATAGGGGATGCTTATGCATTTTTTCCTCAGGAAAGTAAAAACATATGCTCATAATGACAAGTACTGTAAAATTACTGACAGTTTTCTGGGCCATCAAGGAGATTATTTTAAATGAGTAGAAGACGCTAAAATAACAAGGTGATAGACATTAATTCCCAAAATGAGTGTGAAACACATTGTCACATGCAGACTTTACAAAAACAATACCCAAGAAGCAATTCCACAACTCTTGAAACTCTAGATTATCCAATTTACTTTGGGAAATAAAAGGATAATAGAGGAGACATCAGGGAGGGAAGATTTTATCAGCAGATTTTCCTGGGAGAGCATTGTTGCTTTTCATGAGTTCCCATCCATCTTCCTCACAGGGGAAAAAGAGGTTGGAGGAAATATCTCTTAATCCCAGGAGAGGAAGCATCAAAGGGTCACTTGGAGAGTTTGTTGTACATTCTTTGAGGGGAACTGCAGTTGGACTAGGGACCCAATGCCTCGCTCGATCCAAGGAAAGCCAAGGAGCCAGTGGCAGGTGTAGAGAGGTAGCAGTTCTATCCCAGCATTTGTTGGGGTAGAGGATGCCCGAGTGTTTCCATAGGTAGGTCAGGCAGAGAGAGGACATGGAACTGTTTTAAGTCTGTGATAGGCAGATTTCAAAAATGGCCCTCGATGTTCTCCCCCCCTGGTATTCATGCCCTTACATAACCTCCTCCCCTTGAGTGTGGGCTAGACCTAGTGACTTCCTTCATAATGAATAGACTATGACAAAAGTAATTGGATATCTCTTCTGGGATTAGGTAACAGAAGATGGTGAATTCTGTCTTGTTGGACTCCTTCTGTTGCACTCCCGGGTTGTGTGCTTTGATGAAGCAAGCTGCCATGTTGGACAGACCCATGTGGCAGAACTCTGAGTGCAACCTCTAGCCAAAAGCCAGTGAAGAACTAAAGGCCGTCTGAGGGAAACAGTCCAAGGAGGAGGTAGAAAGAGAGCATCTAGACCAGAGTTTGCAACCTGCTAATAGAGAACTGGAACAAAATGCCAAATAGAGAGGTTCTGAATGAGGGGCCCAGAAAGAGCAAAGCCATCATCAAGGAAGACACGTCCCTTGGTCTTTTCTTTCCTCCATCTCTCACATCAGACCCAGAGGGCTCAGACCTGGTTACCAAGCTGACAAGAAACAGAAACTGAGGGACTAGCAACCACACACCCCTCCCATCCCCCCCACCCCCCGCTGCCCCTGGCAGTTCGTTGGCTTAAAGCAGGTTCTAGAAAGGGAGGGGGAAAGGACTGCTCTAACTTCACTTCAGATATGAATAACATTTGGGCTGGACAGTTTCAGCAGGTGAGTTGAGCCTGGGTTTTATGATGTAGAGTGGCCAGGAAAGCTGGTGTTTTCTTCTAAGGACTGAGGAAGGTCACCCCCTCACCCAAGTCCATATTTAAAATAAAGTTGTGTTTTGATACATCGTTAGTCATGTCTGTTTGACACACTGGTTAAAATGATGTCTTAAGGTTTTGAAAACTGATAGATTAGTAATGGTGTCTATAGCCATAGTCCTATGTCATCCCATTTCCCGATAATCTATTATTTTTTGTTCTGTTTATGTGCCAGGAACATATTAAATCTTTTAAAGTTCAGGATATAATCTCTTGAGATTTCTGATAATGTTTAAAAATTAAAATAATGAGTAGGCAGGGGAGAGAGGATTTGGGGGGCAGTGAAAATACTCTGTATGATATTACACATCTCTTAAGACCCATAAAAGGTGCACCACCAAGAGCGAACCCTATTGTAAGCTACGGACTCCACATGATTACTATGTATCAGTGTAGGTTCTTTGACTCTCTGGCCCAGGGTTCTGATAGTCAGGGAGGCTGTGCAAGGTAGAGCCCAGGGCATATGGGAAGTCTCTGTACCATCTCAATTTTACTATGAATCTAAAACTGCTGTAAAAATAAAGCCCATTTAAAAAAAATTTTTTTTATTTGTTTGAGAGAGAGAGAGAGCATACATGAAGTTGGGAGCCCCAGGAAGTCCAATCCCAGGACCCTGAGATCGTGACCCGAGCTGAAGGCAGACCCTTAACCAACTAAGCCACCCAGGCATCCCAAGCCTATTTTTAAAAAAATTGAAAATTAAATAAAAATCTCTCCCTTCCTGGCCATATACATGAGGAGTTAGTAAACATGTAATAAGTTTGTAATATCCCTGGATAACAGACAGAAGCACTTCCTTATTTATATTTTAATTTGTAAATTGGCTTCTATTTTTGAGCTCTTTTGGATTCAGCAATTAAAGTAAAGAAAATTGGAGTCTCTTGAGAGTGAGAGAGAATGCTCAAAGGTCAGCAGAACAGAACTAGTCTGGCCAAATACAGAACCAAGAGAACACATTTTCATAGAGGTACGGGAGAGCGGCCCAGCCAGCCAGATCTACTCTCTGCCCTGCTCTGTGCTCCGAGAGCCTGGCTTCAGTGAACGTGTCCCAGGGTCTCTTGCCCTCTGGGTTGCAGTGGGGTTTGGCCACTGGGGGACAGTGTGGGGGGGAGGTGGGAGGCTGGCAATTAGAGGCCAGGAAGAGACTGGCTAAGCCTACTCAGGTGTAGGGATGGTAACAACTTCCTGTATTGCTTGTCACTGGGTTCTCCAACACGCATCGTGGTTCCCGAAGAATTCCATCACTAAAACTGCCTTTCAAAATCTCAGCAGAATGTGGTGTTTGTTTCCCGCCAGGATCCTGACACAGGTAGGAGCCAATACCTGCCTGAGAGGTCCAGAAACTCCAATGAGATCATCTGAACTTCCATCTGGTTCATTGTTCTTTTGCTTTCTACATCTTAGAATGAGATGATCTGCTTAAGTTTGCTATGGAATTATTTACCAAGGGAAGTGTCCACACAACCTTTTTATCAGCACTTTGTGATCAGAGGAGTTTGTTTTTAGGCTTGGTCATGAGAGTGGATTCTGAGCCTTTCTCTCCTTGCTGGCCTCCTCTTGAGCTGACACTTGCTCTGCACAGTACAGCAAGGCCTTGAACCTGGCCTCTGACTTCCCGGGAATCATTGGCAGTGGCTCCCTTCCTTTTGTATATACCGAACTCTGCTGGGTCCAGGGACTTTTATGCTTTGAAGCTTGGATTCAGCAACTCTAAGCTGGTTGTAGAAAATTAATAATAGGGAAAAGAAGCTGAAACCACAAAATCACCACTAGCCCAAATTTGCTAATGAAATTTCCTCAAAACACCAGTGTTAATTCAGTCCTCACATGAACGCCAGGGTGACAAAGGAAACCTCTGTGCTGTAGAGCTGACAGGTTCGGACCTTATGGAAAAAGGAACTAGAGCCAGTCTCAAGCCTGAGCCCTTTCCAGAAAGAAAGCTGTGTCTCCTGGCACAACGCCAAATTACCCAACCAGGATTTTGCCTAATTCATTTTTATGGCATTTTGCCCAAGGTGAAGGCACACACACACACACACACACACACACACATGCACACACACACTGTATTTGAAGTTTCAGATGAACAAAGTTTAAATAGATACAACAAAATCTATACTTATTCTAATCTAATGAAGATGTACCTGGTTGGGCTGCCTGAGTGGCTCCGTTGGTTGGGAGTCCGTCTCTTGATTTGGACTCAGGTCATGATCTCAAGGTCATGAGGGACTGACCACTCAGCAGCGAGTCTGCTTGTCCCTCTCCCTCTGCCCTTCCCCCAGCTCGTGCTCGCTAGCACTCTCTAACAAATAAAATCTTAAAAAAAAAAAAAAGAATAAAATCTTTTTTAAAAACAGGAGACCCTACATTCCAGAACAACTTTTGGTAGCTGCTGGGCTTAATCATTAATATTCTCTCTTCTTTAGAATTGCACTTCCTCTCTCCTCAAGATTAGGCATCGCCACATGGCCCACTTTGTCCAGTGAAATGTGAAAGAAAGTGGCATGTGTCAATCTCAGGTAGAAGTTCTGTGTGTATGAGCCACACAGCACATTTTCACGTGCTACAACACCCAGCAAGACTCCGGTAATGGCTGCTCCACAAGCCCCAGCCCTCCATGAGGGAGAGGTGGAGCAGAGCCCCCACCATGGAATGAAGGAGACATGCATGCAACATTGCTGTTTTAAGCCACCAACTTTCTGGAGTTTTTGTCCACCGTATCACTGATCCCACGCTGACTGATACAGATGTAGCAAGTTCCTGAAGACTCCACTCGAAAGCATAAAAAATACAGTCTCGAAGAAATATTAGGTGGACAGTTGCACTGTTTCTAAGCAAGGGTAAGTTGGGGAGGGAAATAAAGAATAACTGCTTGTTTAATTCAGGGCTTCCTTTTGGGTCCTGAAGATGTTTTGGAACTAGACAGAGGTGATGGTTGTACAACATTGTGAATGGAACAATTGCCACTCAACTCTTAATTTTGAAATGGTTAATTTCATGCTGTGCCAACCTTACCTCAATTTAAATAAATATGTTCCATATAATTTTTCATTAAAAAAGATTTTTTTAAGAAATCTGAGGTGGAGAATAGTATAATTGGAAGTCCCATTTCTAATCATGGACTAAGCAGCAAATCAATATAACAACACAAATAACTTATAGATGTTGTAGTTAGAAGCAATTTTGAGACAGATGTAGATATTTATACAAATAAAAATGCAGTAACTATAAGATTTCATTATAATTTAAAATAGTCTTAAGCCATGTGCCCTGATTCTATAAGATACCCACACTCTTCTGACATTAATTTACCCACCAGAAATGACTTCATTTTGGAAGCTTGATTTCAGGGATCTTTTGCTTGTTTTCTCAAGCTTTGAACTGCTCTTTTGGGGAGGAGGTGATGGTGGTGGCAGGGAATGGAAAGGATTCAGGTGGTCCACATCTTTTTTAAGAAGTCGACTTCTTTATTTGATGATAAATCTTACTGTTGTTACATTCAACCATAGAAGTACACCCAAAATTGCAGTTGTCTGTTTCAAAAAAGTGCTACTTAGCATCCAAGTAGCACTTCAGTTCTTTATGCATTTAGGACAGGGGTTCTTGATAGGATTTTGGGGGGACCACTTCCTCATCGGGTTTGCTTTCCTCTTTCCTTGTTCCCATTCGTGTAACTGCGTTATATTTAAGGTGAAGAAATTTGGCCAAGCAGTGTGGAAGCAGGGAGATAGACCATTGTAGCTCTTAGCATGGAGGATAGCTGTAGACATTTGTTTACTGATTAAAAACAAACAAACAAACAAAAGCATTTAACTGCTTTTTAGAGCAGTTTTAGGCTCACAACAGAATCGGGGGGAACACACAGAGATTTCCCACATGCCTGCCTGCCACCAAAACCCTACTTGGAAGGGCACATTTGTTACAGCTCGTGAACCTGTGTTGACATGTCGTAATCACCCAGAGTCCATATCTTACATCGGGGCTCCCTCCTGATGTACATCTGTGGTTTGGGACAAATGTGTAAGGATGTGTATCCATCATTACAGGAGCACACAGTATTTTCACAGCCAGAAAAATCCTCTGCGCCCCACTTATCCATTCCCTCACAAACTCTTGGCAACCACCGATCTTTTCACTGTCTCTGTAGTTCTGCCTTTTAAATGCTACCTGAGGAGATTTTGCTCCTATAGCCCTTCTGAGTCCATTCCTAGTTCTGCCACCAGAGGCTGATCAGAAAGTCACTAGTGACTTCAAAAGTAGCCAAAAGGGAGTCCTGAGTCTGAGTGTTTTTCCATGAAGTCCTGGGTTTAACTTTCTAGAAGTTGCCTATTTTAACCCTCCATGAGGACAAAGGATAATTTTGGATCATTTCCAAAAGAGATGCCAAAAAAAAAAAAAAAATTTCCCATCTCATGGAAAAGGTAACCCAAAATGTTTCTAGCCCCATAAAACATCAACCAGTTTTTTACATATAGCTATCTTCTCAAATGTTTTTTGAACGCTTTCTTACGTCTTACTGTTTACCTCATTAAAGAGTTAAAGAAAATATTTGACAAGTGTTCTTTTAATATTTGCCTGAGAGTCATGATTTTACCTTTTTGAAAATGGTATTTTAACAGATCCTATTCATGTTAAAGGCATCGGGAAGGAAAGCATTGATGGCGCTCTGGGAATGGACAGGTAGCTGAGCGTTGACCCTCAGCTCTTACTCAGACCCTGTTCTTCCAATGGGACCATGGACTGTTGTGTTTTGAAGCAGACAGCTCTCTCCAATGGTGGCAGCTTTCATTGAAAACAAAAACCAAAAACCAAAAAACAAAACGGCCTTGGAAAGACCCTGATCAATGGATATGGATTTTATAATCAGAGAAGAATGACTGTCAGCAACCTGCTTGGCCCCAGCTCCCGTGGTCTTATTAGATGGTAGGAACTCTAAGTGACACAGGCCAGGGAAAACAAGGGGACCAAGACCCTGTACGTCTGCTCTGCTGTCCTCCCTCCCTGTACCAGATGCGTACACATGTTACATATGTTACAAACATTTATGTGTGCTCTATGTCCAAAGCTACTTGATGAAGTTTCCTTGTTTTACCTGGAGGGAACAATGGCTTTAAAGCCCTTGCTTTAAGAGATTCATGGGTAGCGTAGAAAGAAGGCAGAAGACACATGTAAAAATTCTATGAAAATGGCAGTGGCAGAAGGCCTGCAGTTTAGAGTCAGAAGTTGGTAGGGGCGGGAGACCAGTAGGCTCTGAGCCTCTGAGGGAGCTGGAGACCTATTTCTCTGTACCCTCCTCGCACAATGTTGGGTCCTTAGAAATGCAACCATTGTTCTTGAATGAATGATTGGCTCAGGTGCCCATGGGAAAGAGAAGGCTGGAAATGAGAATGAGCAGAGAAGGAAAAATGATAGGAAAGCTGTGTCTCAGGCAGGCGTGGAGGCTGAGCAGAGGACAGGGGAGTGCTGGAAGGGAACAGTGCTCGGGAAGACGGGTCTCCAGACCCAAACTCAACTCGGGGTCCTCTTCAGCTCTGGAAAGGGTGCCATGCGGAGCACGCCCAGGTCTGTGCTCTGTCACCTGTGACCCCACTGACAGGGAGGAAATCTCAGAACTTCTCCCTGGAGGACACCCAGAAATAACTGCACCTGCTCCGACTTGAAGGTTGAGACTTGAAGGCAATCTGTGTGGAAGACCCCGGCAATTCCAAGCACCACTTGGGTCTAAGTACTTGTACCATCACGGGTGCAGCAAAGGCGGGGAAGCCGGCATGGCCGGTCTTCACGTTGGACTGCAGTGGAAATGTAAAGCCCAAATCCTAGGGTCTCTAGGGACTGGGAACAGTTCTCAAGGGATGAGGTACGTTCTAGCAACAGAACACTAAGCTCCTGGAGAGCAGTTTGGGCGTCCCTGGACAGCAGCAGCACCCCCCGGGGTTCTGACTATTGTGGGATAAAGAAAGGTGTTTGGGAAGGACACGTCAGTAGGCTCTCCCCTCCCCCAGGATCTGTCTCCCCCCAGCACCCCCCTATCCCCCCACACCCCCCCATCTCCGCTGAGATCTGTTTTATTTGGACTGAGTTTGCTGATACTCTGTGACAACCAGTTCCGGATGGTTTATAAACAATTAGGCTGACAGTTTGATGGACGAAGGTAACATTTGGGTATCATCTGCACAGCAATGAAAGACAGATGATCATTTCTGAGGGGAAAAAAAGGGCTGGTGATGGGGAAATGGAGACACCAAAGCGCTGAGGCTCACACTGCCTTAAGATATGGGGCTAGAGCAGGAGCCACCGGAGCTGAGGCCCTACAGCTTGGGTGACTGTCCTGGTCTGGACACTGGGCAGAGCCCATGTTTGCAGCTCCCCGTCTGAGAGAAACCAGGAGAAAGGAAAGCAAGTTCAGTTGTGGCAATGGTAAAATCCATAGGCCAGTCTGGGATCTGGGATTCACTTTGACTCACACCATTTTTTTCCTGTCCCCCACCCCTCAAGTTTTATGTCCTATTTAGTTCTGTAGGCATTTTTTTTCCTTTTTTTTTTTTTAGTTTCAGAGGTAGAATTTAGTGATTCATTAGTTGCATTTAACACCCAGTGCTCATTCCATCAAGTGCCCCCTCTTAATTCCTGTCACCCAGTTACCTCATCCCCCCACCTGCCTCCCCTCCGGCAATCCTCAATTTGTTTCCTAGAAATCAGCATCTATGGTTTGCCTCCCTCTTAATTTCCATCTTATTTTATTTTTCCTTCTCCTCCCCTAGGTTCATCTGTTTTGTGTCTTCAATTCCACATATGAGTGAGAGCATATGGTGTTCGTCTTTCTCTGACTGACTTATTTCACTTAGTGTAATACCCTCTAGTTCCATCCGCATCATTGCAAATGGCAGGATTTGGATTTCCTTCTTTTTGATGACTCAGAGATATTCCATTGTGTCTATAATTCCATAGCCAATTTTAAAATTGATATATAATTCACATACCATAAACCTCATCCATTGCAAACATAGGATTCAGTGAGGTTTTTTAGTATATTCCCAGACTTGTGCAACCATCACTGCTATCAAGCTCTGAAAACCGTCTTCACCCCAAAAGGAAACCCTGTGTTCAGGAATGACCACTCCCTATCCCCCTTTCTGCCCCAGCTTCTGGCAGCCACGAATCTGTTGTCTCTTTGGATTTGCCTATTCTGGACATTTCACATAAACAGACTCGTGTATTATGTGGTCTTTTGTGTCTGGTTCATTTCCCTTAGAGTAGTAATTCTGAGGCTCACTCATGCTGTAGTGTGTTTCATTACTCATTGTTTTTAGGGCCAAATAATATTTCATTATATGGATATACTGCATTTTGTGTATCTAGTCATCAGTTAATGGACTTTTGGGTTGTTTCTACTCTTTGATTAATAATGAATAATGTTGCTGTGAACACCTATTTGCCTTTTTTTGCATAGACATACGTGTTCAGTTCTCTGAGGTCTATACCTGGGAGACCATTGTTGTATACATGGTGACTCTACATGTAACTTTGGAGGAATCATACTCTTGGTTTTTAAGTGAACCATGTAAATGTCAGTGTGTCTCCTCACCTCTGTCAACTCTGGATTCTTTTGGAAGAGGGTGGAGCCAGGTGGTGTGAGGAAAGGCATGAACAGGAGCTGCCCGTTCAGGGGTCTGGGTCTTTGAAGACAGCAAAAATGCTGGTTTCTCTTTCAAAGGAAAGCCTGTCTATGTTGTGGCTGAGGAACAGGCAGTCCCCCCAGGACGGATGGCCAGTGGGGCTGAGGCCCATGATTTGATAGCTGGAGTGACCGGTTTCCCTATTTTCTTGTTCACATCAGGCTACCTGAGGAAATAAGTTCACACCTACTATGTACCCAGCACACTGTGGGTTTGCTCTGAAGGGCACACATGGCCTTGGCTTGACAGGACTGGATCGGATAAATCAAGGACCACGTCAGGCAAGAGCTTTTCAACAAATACTGTATTGTGTGGTACGGATTATAACTTATCAGGGAGCAGCGCATTCAGTGTGGGCTGTGAATGTATGTGGGAGCCTCTGCATTCACGGGCTCCCTGGGGAGAGGGACGTGAGAGGAGGTTGGCTTCAGTCGCACGTATGGAATTCATCTTGAGGTGGAAGAGGCACACACTTTGCCTTTCCTTTCCCTCGACATTGTCTGGCACAAAAGCTGTTAAGACCATGAACTCTGCTGCGGTAATGATAGGATTTGTTTTGGTCACACGATAATCCTGAGCAAAAAGGCCTGGAAGACATATGGGCCTTGTTCTAATTGTCTACAAAGAGCAATGAGTCACCTGGGCAAGTCACCCAACTTTCTAGATTCTGGCCATAGTCAAGAGTGGGTCTTTCTGGATACCAGATGCCTCTGTGATTTGATTTCTTTCTGGTATATGACTCAAGTGGAATGATTTTTAAAATTGCTGTGGACGGAACAATCTTTCTGTTCTTGTCAGAGCTAAATCTGGGTACATGGAGCTGGAGCTGAATCAGTATTTTTTCCCACGTAATTCACTTCAGCACAGCAGGATCTAGATGAGGCGATGAGGCAAGAAATCAGGAAGCAAAGGATTCCAGCGTGAATGTGAGAAAGGGAAGTTCTGGCTCGGTTTAAAGGTAAAGCAATGCCAGGGGTATACAAGGCAGTACGCTCATTGACACTTTATTTGGGAATCAGAAGCATAGACATTTGGAGTAAGAGCAATAGGGGGCGTCTGAACAGCTTAGGGGAGTTTTGTTCTAAGGGTCAAATTTGAATTTCCTAGAAATCACAGTTGCTATCATTTCCCTAGAGAACACAAAGAGTGAGGGTTTGGCCTTCTAGTCACAATTGATCAGTTTAATACTAGGTTAACAGGAGTATAATTGTTTTGTAAGAGATGAAGACAAAATACCATTTTGGGAGTTTTAATAACACAGGAATTTAGAGCAGATACAGTCCATACCAGTGTTCAAGGGCAGATACATATGGTATAGAAAACATGTGTTAGGTCAGTCAAATCCCACACATTTGAAAATAAGTGAATTTGGCATAAATCTCTGAGAGGGGCCGAGTCATAGGGATGGGCCCCCAGCATACTGGAGATTGCACACAGGGTAGCCATCAAATCACTAGAATTTGAGGTGCCTGTAGAATGAACCCATAGGTCTAGAAAGTTCTTTATTTTTTAAGATTTTATTTATTTGGCAGAGAGAGAGAGAGCACAAGCAGGGGAGAGGCAGACAGACGGAAAGGGAGAAGTAGGCTCCACGCTGAGCAGGGAGCCTAACATGGGACTTAATCCCAAGACCCCAGGGTCATGACCTGAGCCAAAGGCAGATGCTTCACTGACTGAGCCATCCTTTAAAGAAGGGCCTTTATAGATCAAACATAAGAGCTCATATTTTATAGAGCATATTATGTGGGCCAAGCACTATTTTGAGTATTTCACATGTATGAATTTAATTCTCAGAACAATCCTGTGGGTATGATGGCTGCAAGTTACCCTCAGATACATCAGAAAGAAAATCATGCAGAGGGTAAGAAAGAGAATGACAGAGCAAATGGGGAAATCCTACAAGGGGGTAATCCAAATAAAGAATAACAGGGGGGCACCTGGGTAGCTCAGTCCATTAAGTCTCTAACTCTTGGTTTCCACTCCAGTCATGATCTCAGGGTTGTGAGATTGAGCCCAGTGTCAGGCTCTGTGCTCAGCCTGGAGTCTGCTTGAGATTCTTTCCCTCCCCCACCCTTCCCCTCTGCCTCTTCTTCCTCTCTCTCAAATAAATCTTAAAAAAAAAAAAAAAAAGAGTAACAGGATTTCTTTGATTCCAGCAACTTTTCTGTAAGCTTGAAATGATCACAAAATAAATGTTTAGCAAAAATACCCCTCTGAAGAAAATATCTTTTTTTAAAGATTTTATTTAATTTTCAGAGAGAGAGAGCAGGTTCCCACTGGATCATGACCTGAGCCAAAGGCAGACGCTTAACCAACTGAGCGACCCAGGCATCCCCCAAAAATATTATTATGAGATGAGAAAACTGAGGCACACAGAGGTTAAGTAACTTGCTCCTGGTCACCTGATACTAAATAGCAGAGGAGCCAGGATCCCAGATTCTTACAGAGTGTGACAGAGATAGAAATACTGATAGTCGTTCAAGTGGTCGTTTTGGTCTTTGTGGCTCCACAAGCATAATGTTGACCTTGCCACCAAGCTCGGCATTGGGTGCTGGGGCCGCCCAAGCAGAGGAGCAAGGCAGGAACTGGGGAGGAACACCAGTACTATCAAGTTCAGTGTCCCTGAAGGGAAGGAGGAGCCACTGGTCCATGCCCTGTTCCCTGCTCAAGAGGAGGTAGATAAGGCAAGTGAGGGTCAGCCCTGAGAACATTTATAGCAACTTGACATTGCTGCTACATCCAAACATTATCATTTTTCTGGAAATTCTTTATTTCATTAATTTCATTAATTCGAATTTCATTAATTCAAACATTTATTAAGTGCCTACTGCATGCTCAGTATTGGTTGAAACTTAAGCTTGTTAAAGACTAACAGAGTAGCAAGGACATAACGTCCCGTGTCAAATATGATAGCAATTTCAAATACATCAAGGTTTTCCTTTTTTAAATTTTCTGTCATGTGGTTTTTTTTTAATTGAGATACACTTGACAGATAACGTTATGAGGTTCAGATGTACAGCATATTGATTCAATATATGAGTATATTGCAAAGTGATGGTTAACATCCATCTCAATAGATAGTTACAGTTTGGTGTTAGTATTTTTTCTTGTGATAAGAACTTTCCAGATCTACTTTATCAGTCTTTGTTGAATTTAGGCTCCAGGCTTAGGGATTGAGGGGATCTCTTTGGAAGCATTGCTGCGAAACCTCCTTGTTCCCCAGCCTCCTCCTCTTGCTTGTTGTAGCTTGGAACAGACTGATCATGGGCAAGAGTAAATAGGAATCCAAGTTATTAGGATTGTTTCCCAAGGATATCACACCTTTTTAATCCCAAAGTAGGTCATAAATTGTCCAGCTGTGCTTGAGGCACGTGGTTGCAGAAGGTGGGAGCCAACAGGTATTCTAAGTGGAATAAATGGAAAATTTTGGCCGTGGAAGCCAAAGGGAATTCTTTATCTTAATTAAGAAAAACAAAACAAAACAAAACTCTGCAAAATTGAAAGTCTAGGTAGAGAAGGATTCTGGCTTCTGACTTCATTAAAATGAACCCCGCTAGATTAGAACCTAGCTAATGCAAATTGGAAAGAATCAAGGCTAAAGCCCATTGATGTTGGTCCAGTTCGGGAATTAAAACCCCACGGTTCCACTCCTGCCTTTGAAAACTGTCTTCCACCTTCTTAGCTTATAGGTAACAAACCTGAGTCCCTTCCTAAGGGAGCAGGAGTCAGTTACCTGCTTTCCTCCAGGAATGAACTTTGGTACCTCTGAAATATTATGTTTAAAGGACAATTTTACAGCAAGTTCTCTAATTCAACAAATGTGGAGCTTCACATCAACCAAGAGCTAATTGGGAATCATTTTTGCTGTTTGGCTGCTTGCAAAAGTCAAATTAGTAAACTATGTGGGACAAAATGTTACTCAGGTCGAGTAACTTCATATTAATGAAATGTAAATAAATCCAGAGAAAGGGAAATTTTAGAAATGCAAATAAACATCCTTCATGCGACTTGTCTCCCCAAACAGTTCCTCAGATTCTCTTTCCTCTGTGCTCATGTCTCAAGTGCCTTTTAGTGATAACCCTGGACACTCCACATTTCAGCACGAAACAAATCTCCCTCTCTTGTGTTCTTGTTTGCTATTTCTGTCAGAAACATGAAAGCCACATCAGCTAGATGGAAATCCTAGAGGGATTTAGGAAGAAAAGATCAATTGTTTGACAATAAACATGGCAAATCCCATGTGATTAAATAAATGCTTATAAACGAAAAGCAAGAAGATTGCAGTTTGGGTTGTTAACCATGAAGTGAGGACCAGAAATGACTGGGCAGGCGATCTGTTGGTTGGGGGAGGAGTTGGGGGACGATTCGTATTTCAACACAAAATCTGAAAATTCTGGACAAAGCAGAGATCAAGAGACATGTGAGAGCTGACTTGTTGTATCACCAAAGTTGTTTTGTTCTTGGCTTAAAAAAATAGATCTGGGATAATCTAGTTTTTATAAACTCTTGCAAATGACATGGCTTCGGTAGTGTTGCCATTGTTGAAAGGGAGTGACCCTTCTGTGTCACCTTGCAAATTTGGGAAATGGAAATTAGGTTCTTCTTTCAGTGCTGACAGGCTGGAGGTGCCACTAGCCAGGCCCACGTGCCTGTCAGAATAATCAAATCTCTTTGATAGAGCTCTGTCTCAGGATCATGTGAGATTCACCACAAAATGCTCAGAAAACATGAGATCATCTTTCTACAGTGAGAGAAGGAGAAGGGGCCTGATTTCATAGGTTTTTTCCCACAGATTTTGCTTTCTATTCCTGTCAGTCATATCTGAAGGGCTGACAGTTACCAGGGGCTGTGGCTGGCATGAGGGAGAATGTGGCATTGCTGGCTATGCTGGCCATAGCAACATGTCTGCCTCGGGGAAGATCCATCGCGGACAAACAGAAAAATGTGTCACAGGGTACGCAACTGAAGTAGACCAAAGGTGAATGCTGGGGCCATCCATCAGAAACTTCCAATGACCAATAATAGAGTATTCACCCCGTCATTTCACTTTTCAGTAAGTTATTGAGTTGGCCAAGAAAATAATTGATAGTGGCTTATCACTAATTAGCCATTTCTCAAAATGTCTATGATGGAGAAGAATCTTCATTTCTCATAACCTCAGTCAGTGTTGGATTACATCAATCAACAAACGTATCAAGAACCAAGAACAGCGTGCTAGTGGCATCAAATACCAATAAAACATGTTTCTTATTCCCAAGAGCAGCTCAGAGCCAGTGGGAAAGATATGTAAACATGTTTCTCCAATGCAGTAAGATGAGAGCCCTAATAAATGTATGGAGAAGGTACTCCAAGAACACAGATAGAGGATCAAATGGGTTCTGCTTGGAAAAGTCTGAGGGAGTATCAAAATGGAAGAGAATTTAGTTACCTGGAAGGAGGAATAGAATTTACTGAAAAAGAAGGATCTAAGTAAGAAATACATGATGTGCGAAGCAGGAAGTCAAGGGTGTGCTGAATGTTTTCAGTGGGTAAGTGCAGAGCAGTTTCATGGCCATGATTTCTGTGTGTCAAGAGTTCTGTTCTCCCAATAAATCCAAGTTTCAAGACCATTGTCTCACTTTGGACTCAAAAAGTGAATTCGGAATGCAATGACCTCTTGGTTCTAATTATCTCAGACTGTCCCTTAGGAGTGATGAATGCACTGTCCCACAGGTGGAATTATTGCTGGGGAGATGGAAGACTTACAGAGAAGCCCCCCGGAGCCCTGTGTCCAGCCTCGAATGGGAGCAGAGAGAAGCAACTGCTCCAGAGTAAGCATCGCATACAGGGAAAGGGGGAGAGCAGCGGGCTTCTTGGTCAGCCAGGTCCAGGTCTCCACAGGGAGGTGGGGTCTTGCCAACCCGAAGCTGAAGCCGGGTCTGTGGTCATCAGTGTTGGGGCCCAGTGCACAAGACCAGTGTGGCCTTCACTCCAGGAGATACCAGAATAAGAGTCCCTCTGTGGGCCTCAGACTCCTTTTTTTGTAAAATGAACTAGATTGACTAAATCAGTCATGGGCAAACTTTGGTTCTTAGAGCTCTAGGGTTCCATAAAGGTCCCTCAGTGGCTGGAGAGGAGAAAGAGCAAAGCAGAGTTGGAAAGTTTAACCCTTCAGGACACACTTACTTCAACAGGAGTATTTTGATTCCATTTGTTTTCATATTGGCAATCCACACGAGATATGATTGGAAAGAAGTATATTTTGCTGTGCAAAAGAGTATTCAATATCTTGGACTAGAGAATTGAGTTCTGACTGTAGTTCTAAGCCTCCCTTATTTCCTCTGCAATCCCATAAAGCTTGATTTACGTTCCTCTATAGCACTTGCCCAATTTTATTTTGTATTATTCTTTATGTACCATAGGAGATGCACTTCTTTTTCTCTCAGGAATTTTTTTGCTCCATAAAAGCAAGTTCAGGCCTGTTGGACTCTTCCTAGCCATACTGGCCTCCTTCCTGGGTCTCAAATTCACCCAGCTTATACCTTAGGGCCTTTGCACTTCTGGTTTCTTCTGTCTGGAGTGGTTTCCCCCAGATCTCCCTAAAACTTCCTCCTTAGCTTCCTTCAGGTCCCTACTCACATGTGACCTTATCTGATGGCCTTTCCTGAACATCTTATAAGTAAAACAGAACCATATTCTCTACACACACACACACACACACACAAACACACTCACTCACTCCAGGGGCTTTTTGTTAGGTTTCATTTTTCTCTGTAATACTTATCATCCCTTGCATATTTTATATCTCATTAGCTGTTTCCATTCGGTCTCATCCCACTAGAATGTAAATTCCGGGGGGCAGGGACATTTTGTTTTGGTCATTGCTCTGTGGCTGGAAGAGAGCCTGGCACAGAGTAACCACCCACTCACTGGAGGCATTCGACACTCAGCTCCTATGCAGCCAAGACCTCCTGTTTTATAAAGATAAAATCCCACCTGCAGTGATTTACAGTTCAGCTGGGTTTTCTTTTTGCCTGAAACATCCAAACCAGTGACCTCACAAGACCCACTGAACAGTAACTGAGCAGAGTGGTTTTAAAAAAAAAAAGGCATCCCATGGGGTTTAGAACTGTAACACATGCTTGTGGGTTGCTTGTAGATAACCTCTCAGAGATTCAGTCTCCCTATTTGTAAAAGGAGGTCATAATTTACTGCCACACAAGTTTGCTGTGGGGATTATACCAAGTCCTAGGTGTGAACAGCACTTTGGAATCTGTAAAGGACCATGGTAGGTGTGGCTTTGGAGAAGGAGCTGATAGAGGACCAGAGCCCTACCTGACCCTTTGAGCCAATACAGGTGACTGCAGGAGCTCACCTTCTTTCCCTGGAAACAGACAGAAGACCACCTCTTTCTGTCTGAAGGTGGGAAAGCGAAGCCGGTTATCTCTTTGAAACACCTTTTGACTTTCTCATCCACCCTATGATTTTGGTGAAATTAATTAAATATTCAGCAAAGGAAATGTTTTCGTTGGCTACAAGGTCAAACTAATAGTTTCTGTAAGCTGTCCCTTTCAGCCCTGCAGCATTGGCTGTTGCTTTTTGGAAAGACCCCTTTTTTGGAATGCATGCTGATTTCTGCCTCCCCACATTTATACCATGTGCCTCAGCCTCCCAGATTCGAAGAAAAAAAGAAAAAAGAATTCCACGTATTTGTGGAATGCTTCTGACACTAGCTTGAATTGCCTCCCTCAAGAAAGTACTTTATATTTATTACCATTGATCCAAACTGCTTGAACACGAGGGAGGCAGCATGTGTTAGGACACTGACGAGAGAGTTAAGAACTTGAGATCTTGTCTGGTTCTATCACTGACTAGTTAAGTGGCCTTGCGCAGATTGCCATTTCTGTGGGCCTCAGTCTGCATGTGTGGTGTGTGTGTGTGTGTGCATGTGTGTGTGTAACAGGGATGGGGAAATCATATGAGCCAGCTACAGACTCTCAGGGAGCGAGCTGGCCTTCCTTCAGAACACACCTTCCAAGGGTGTTTTGGGTTATGGAAAGGAGACCCACTGGGCACAACTTCACGGGGCTAGGACGGCAACACAAAGGATTCCGCTTCTCGACCTTACAGAAGAAGACAGTGAGGTGACCAAGAAGACAGAGATACTAGAAGAGGGGCGGTGAGCAGGAGGACGGAGCAGGAGAGAAGATCCAGCAGTGGCCACAGAATGGGACCAAAAGGGAGAAACACCATGGAGAGGCTCTGAGTGATGGGAGAGACTGATGGAGTCTTAGAGCGGAGACACCAGATGCCCAGTGAGGAGACATTTTCTGGAAGGATGGCGAGCAGATCTACTCGATTACAGACACATGAGACAAGGGGAGCTTTCCTCTTTACATATGCGTAGCCTCCCTTCTCTTGGCCCTGTCTCAGCTGGGTCTTTTCTTTACTTCGTCTTCTCATGGCTGTGCTTGGGGCACCAAGTCTCTGACCCTTGGCTTACTATGGTCTTTTTATGAAGACCTTTCAGGGTGAGGAGTGGACAATATTGGTGTTCCTGCCCAGATCCCCCCAGCTTCCTTTTGGGGTTCCTTGACCATTTTCACACACACTCTAATTCCTTTGTTGTGCATTTGATTCCAATTGACAGCATTTGAAGCTCTTTGGAAATCTGCCCTTCATTACCACCAGAGCCAGTGCAGAGAGCCCTCAGCCCATGATGCCTGGGAATTTTCCATAGCCTTGTGCATGGCCCTTGAGCAAAGTAAGCAGGTGTGAGAGCCCAGCTCTCTTGCCTCAGTTGGTCCTACTCTGAAGTGTAACTTACACCCCAGGGGTCTCCTGCGGGCTTAAAGCCCCCCTCCCCATAGGGCTTTGCCTGAGACTACAGTCTTGCTTGGCTCCCTCCCCAACTTTCTTGCCAGTCTCCTCTAGGAGCACTTTTTAATAAGTCATTTGCTCTCAAATCTTGAATTCTCATCTCAGAGAGCCCAGCCTAAAAGCACCGTCTATCTCCTAAAGCTTAGGTTTCTTTAAGAATTGGATGAAGGTTCTGGGCACTTTTCCTAAAAGAAAGTGTACAATATGCATGTAATTGACTTGCCTTTGCTCCATGATCTTGGAAGTATAAGAAAGGTCTCATCCTTAATTTTTCTAAATCCTATCTGACTCAGCCTTCTACCCACCAGGTGGTTGAGAAATCTGAGTTCAATTCTTTGTGGGATGGCGTTTCTCATTCTTCCTCTCTATTCACTTGAGACCCTACAGGAAACCTGGACCAAAATATTGGAGGGAGCCTCAGGATTTCAGTCCAGTACTCTTGGGGATTTTGTCCTTCACTCATAGGTGCAGGTGATAATGTCTGCTTCTGCTCAGATCTGTGCTGAGCTCCCTGTCTGCAGCACTCATGACCAGACTTTGTAGGTGCTTCGGCAGGAAATAACACTTCCAACCATTGTCACGTGAGGCCCTGATGCCTCTGGACTGCTCTGTGTGAGCCCTATTGTCAGAAGAGCTTTATTGACAGCCCCTCCCCCCTCACACCTTTCCTCCCACTTCTATCCCTGGGAAGTAGCTCTTTCTACCACCACTGATCCGTCCCAGCCCCACCCACCTACCAGATTTTCCTTGCCTTTCCTCTTCCAGGCAATTCCCAGCTCTGTCCTCTGTCCTCAGCGAAGAAGTGGGTGGAGGTGATCTTTAGGGCAGAAATGAAGAAGGAAACTTGTCTATCTCTCCAGGAGAGGCAAAGGAGAAATGATCCTTTAATTCATTTCCATCAGGCCAAAACCGATTAAGGCAGACTTTAATAACTCAGTAAAATACCCCCACTCACATGCAATATTGCATACAACTTTAGGAAGTTCATACTGCCCAGGACTCAAGGTTATAAACACCTGACCTAAAGGAAGGTTGTATGAAAGCAAGCTGTCCCACATCTGACCCCTATCTGCCAGTGATGAGGATACTCTCGAATGAAACTTTCTTTGATCTAGAATCTCTACCTTATGCCTGTGTCTTCTTGCTCATCAAATCAAAGCTGCTTTAGCTGAAAGATAAAGGGAGGCAGGGACGCCTGGGTGGCTCAGTTGGTTAAGCAGCTGCCTTCGGCTCAGGTCATGATCCCAGCGTCCTGGGATCGAGTCCCACATGGGGCTCCTTGCTGGGCAGGGAACCTGCTTCTCCCTCTGCCTCTGCCTGCCTCTCTGTCTGCCTGTGCTCGCTCGCTCTCTCTCCCTCTGTCCCTGACAAATAAATAAAATCTTTAAAAAAAAAAAAAAAAGATAAAGGGAGGCAAGAACACCAGTAAATAGAATCTTTGGTTTTACTAAAGGACACAATTAGTAAACAAGAACAGGAACCTTGAAATCAGTGTAGAGGCTGGATTGGGGGGGGTTGAGGGTCAATGCTCCCCCAAATCACTGGGTTCGATGCCTAGAACATGATGTTGGTGCCATATTCTTACCATAGTTGACATCATTTGCTATTGTGACAATACTTGACAAATCTGTGTCAAAATGACTGTCATTCAGCGTTTTGGCTTATGAGACAGTGACAAGGCTCAGGCAAAATATTTTGGCCAAGTGATGCCAATGGTAAACGTTCCCAGTGGCCAGTTTTGGGGACCATTACCTTCTCATGGATAGGGATCGTGTATTATTCATCTTTACATAGCTAACATATAGCATAAGTGGCACTTACATTATTCATAAATGTTCAGTTGATTTCATTCTTGTATAAACTGTGCATTGGCTAGCAGGAAGGAATATATTGACAAATTCTATATCCTTCTTTTGGAATATCATTACATTTTCACTTGATGTGTACTTTTACCATCTTGAGGAAAATATATGTCACATCTTAAATATCCAAACTAAAATGTCTTGAGTGCCTGTCCCATTATTACACAAGTGTTCTTCTTTACTAGAGTCCCTCCCCCATGTGAATTCCTCAGTTTACTTAATCCAGCCACAAGGTGGCTGCTTCCATCCTGTGCAGTGGGAAATGGAGTGGGAACCAGAAATGAACATCTCTTTGAGGGTAGAGGACTCAGTCTGCAGGACCAGATACTCCAGAAAGAGCCACTCTGTGTCTGTTGCTGCTCCCAGTTTGGGAGGCCCGTTATGTTGGAGGCTGAAATGGGCAGTGGGCAGGAATGCCTCCAACCCCCTGCGGCAGAGGGCAATGTGAGCACGTCCCTTCCATGGCTTCCGTCTGTCCAGAGCGTTACTCTTACTGTTCTTGACTCCTTCCTAGGGTAAGAACTCAGATGCGCCCTTTGTGGCTGGATGACTTCATAACCACTGCTTGACCTTTTTTTTTTTTCTTTTTTTTTCAGATTATTTATTTATTTATTTGAGAGAGAGGCAGTGAGAGAGAGCATGAGCGAGGAGAAGGTCAGAGGGAGAAGCAGACTCCCTGTGGAGCTGGGAGCCCGATGCAGGACTCGAACCCAGGACTCCGGGACCATGACCTGAGCCGAAAGCAGTCGTCCAACCAACTGAGCCACCCAGGCGTCCCCACTGCTTGACCTTTAAAACAGCCAAGGCATTAGAGGAGGAAGGGAAGTATGTATCTATGTGGGAGTATGTATTTAGGACTCCTTTCATAATGAGAACACAGTCCATACCAGGCAGGTGAACCAAGCTTGCACATGTTCTTTGTTGCCCTTCTTTTGTGGCTGAGGTTTTATTAGAAGCCACTCATCCAGCTACTCATCTGTAGCAGAACCTGCTACAGTGCGAATTTTATTTGTTCCATCACAAGAAAGGAAGAATGGCATCTTAATATTCCAGTAGAAACCCTTACAACATATAAGACAATAGCAGTGATTCCTGCAAAACGAGGTCTTGTTAGTCTTGGAATCAATGGGGGGACGCTTTAGGGCTTGATAGAAGTTATTTGAACTGAAGTCTATTTTTAAAATCTGATTCCAATTTTGATAAAATGGAAATTTGTTTGCCACTCGTGCTCTTCATAGATCTGGGGCATGTAAAGAAAATATCGCAATCTGGTCCAGTGCTTGGCCATTGACTAATGTAATGCCAAAGGTCATGCCTGAGTTCCTCCCCCACAGGGTGGGTGCTTTGTAAATAATGTTGTATAAAACATCTCCATTTAATTGGGATATAACCTCCACTTCAAGAGGCACAGTGGTTGAGAAACTTTTAAAATCATACAAGCGAAATGTTACTTTAAAAAGAGAATTCCAAACATTTGTTACATTTTGTTTGCTAGTGTCATTTCTTTCTAAAGATTTACTTGTTTATAGCAAACCTTTGCCAAAATGGATCAAGTGGTTCAAACAAACAAAAAAAATAATGAACTATTAAGACAGACACAGAAAATCAAACCCATGTAAGGGAATCAGTGGCAAATATGCCAACTAAGAGGGCTACGCCAATTATTGTGATTAAACATTAAATTCTGACCCAAGGTTTCCAGTTCACAGGGCAAAAAGGGTGGCGTGAAAAGTGACACAATTTTTTATCTGCTTGGATAATACGTGCCAGTTCATGAAAGAGAACCCTTTTCTAGTAATACATTTGAAAAGGAATCTATGGTATGGAGGAAATTCAGGCTGAAATTAGCTCTCTTAACAAGATTAAACAATTTTTTTTCAAGGAAATTAAATACATTTTAGAATCTGTATCTTCTGTATCTCACTCTAGTAACAAACCTTCAAATCTCAGTGGCTTACCCCACGAACTTACTTCTTGCTCACACTATGCTGTGATGTTGCCAATGTCTGTTTCTTGGGTCATTCTCTTTTAGACAGAAACTCCTTCTATCTTGTAACTCTACCAATGAGCAATCCTTCCTTTCCAGGATACAGACAAGAGAGATAGAAGAGAAGAATGTGGAGGAGCGCAGGAGCAATTGGAGAGAGAAGACCTAAAAGAAATGCATCTTATTTTCACTCCTATGCCTTTGACCAGAACTGTCACATGCTTCTAACTTGTTTGCAAGGGAAGCTGGAGTACGTACTATTCCTGTGTTCCCAGGAGGAGGGGATGGGGTGACGAGCATCTGGCTGATATCTGCCAAATTCATCTTGGGGCTTTTCCTCCTCTCATCTCTAAGTGTTTTTGAAACACTTCAGTCCCTAGGGTCCCCAGGGACAAGGAAGTCTACCAATTATACAAATGTAAAGTAAGATTTTTTGGTTAATGTAATTTATAATGAAAATACATTTATCTGTATCAACTAAATAAACATTGGGACAATTTTTAAACACCATTCCTATAAATGATGAGGTTTCTATGCACCTAAAATAAACTTGACCTTTGAACATGGGTTTGAACTGTAAGGGTCCACTTGCACATGAATTTTTATAAACACAGTACTATAAATGTATTTTTCTTACGATTTCCTGAAAACTTTTTCTCTAGCTCACTTTATTGTAAGAATGCGGTGTATAGTATGTAGAACATACGAAATAAGTGTTAGTAGACTATTCGTGTTGTTGGTAAGGGTTCTAGTCAACTGTAAAGTTTTGGGGAGTCAGAAGTTATATGCAAATTTTCAGCTGCACAAGGGTGGGGAGAGAAGGTACTTTGACCCTCTGTGCTATTTGAGTGCCAACTGGATACTTAGTATAGTCTAACCGAGGGGGCTTTGTGTCCTCTCTTCCTCCTCCAAAGTAGTCCGGATTTTAATTATGTATTGGGGTTCCAGATAAGATACTTTCATACAAGAATTTCCCTTCTGAAAAAGAGGTTTGAGAATTACTAAATTTGGACACTTTGCTCCCATGGCTCACACTACTTAAGGATCAGAACCTTCTTCCACCAGGATGTGGGAGCCAGAAAGGATCTTCTCACAAATGCCAAGAAGGGGTGAACAGAGACCAATAGGTACAAGAGTTTTTCATCATGTCCCTATCATCCTTGCTTTGAGCCTGGAGTCTACAGCAGTTTGAGCTGCAGCGGTTCTGAAACAACGTGCTCAACGGAGTTTTGGAAAATTGATCAGCTTCCCTTCGTGAACACTTGCATTTCCACACTTCCATTTTATGAAGTTTCACACCCAGACATTTGGCTTTGAGGTTTGCCTCATTCAGATCCGTATTGGAAAGGCCTGACTTCCTGTCACTGCCAGGATTTTCGTTAGCTCCAGGGATTTGTTTGGTTCTGGGCCATTTTATCCCAAGTTTTATTCCTTCCATCTGATTCAGATGTTTCATTACCAACGTACAGTTGTTCTTAACAAGAAGGAAAAAAGAAAAGAAAAAGATAAAAAAAAAAAAAGAAGAAGAAGAAGCAAAAAATGGCACTTCTCTTAAAACAGGGAAACACTCTAGTTTAAATTTCCTGTCAGGTTTTGGGCAGGTTAGTTGGCAACTGGTGTTTGGACATATTTCAGATTTCTCAGTAAATTTCACAGAGCTTTATTGCCTTCCCCTGGACCCCTGTTCCAGAACAATAAGGTTAGCTTTAGCTTGCTCACCCCACTTTTATTAGTCAGCTGCTCTTCTGGTGCACATGGAACAGGGAACATGGAATGTGCTTTATCTTCCTCATCTTCCGGCGCTTTACTCCGACAGCGGGATTGGGAATGGACTCTGAATCACCTGCGGCCATTTACGCTGGGGGGCGGATAGGGCTTAGGAAGGAAGAGCGGGGTGTTCTGACAGCCCTCGCACCCACCCCCCGCAGCCTCTGCTTTTCTATCGTTGGTGTGGTCTTCATAACCTTTTTATTTTAGAAGAGTCGCAAAGGGAGTGCAGAGATTCCTGCGTGCCCCCTTCCCAGTTTCCCCCAGTGTTAGCAACTTACATTATCATGGTACATTTTTCATGAACCAATAACTGATACATTACTATTATCTCAAGTTCATGTTTGATTTGAATTTCCTTCACTGTGACCTAATGTCTTTTTCTGTTCCAGGATATGTCCTTCTGAATCCCATATGTTTCGTTGTCATGTCTTGTCTCTCCAGGATCCTCTTTGGTTTGGTTTTGTGTCTGTGTGTGTGTTTGTAGTAGCCTGTGATGTAATATATAGGTCGTGGTCCCCCAAATTAAAAGTCACTGGTATAGAACAAACTCTCGTTAGTGACTCCTTTAAGCTCCCACCAATAACCAAAAGGACAATGTTAAAAAAGATGCCAAATATTACAAGTATTTCTGATGCTAATCTGTTACAGTTGGAAAAAAAAAAAGACAGGAGACAGTTCTATTTATAGAAAATCGAATAATAAATAGAAGGTATCCTAGAGATGGAGAGAATTCAGGCCTAAATACTGTTCAGGTCTGTAGGGATCTATAGAGTTTTCAAAGCAAGCATTAATATTTTCCTGCTAGTGATGTTCATTCCTTTCAGGAATGCTCTTTGTCCTTAGTGACTCATAGCAGCTGCTTTTACAGATTTTTTTGAAGTGTCAGATGTGGTGAGTTGCCTGGGTCTAGAAAGAGTTTGGTACATAGGTTTGGGCTTCATGGGCTGTTTCCCATGGGAAAGTGGCTTGATTAGATGAAAGATGAAAACTGTCCCGGTCAGCTGTTTGAGGCCATACCCAGATGAAAGGAAACAAGGGTGGCTGGGTGAGCACATTTGTTTTAACACGGAGTCCAGATAATTTCATATGGATTTCCCACCTTACTGTCGGTGCCCGGCAGGGAGGCGGAAGTGGAAGGAGATCAGAAATCTTAAAGCATCTGTTAGTGCTGAACGTGTAAATCCCAACAGATTACTGCACTGAGGGTGTCCTTACAGGCTTCGGAAGGCTGGCAGAAGAGAGGAACAGCGACAGAAGGGATGCAGTCAGTGTTTCTGATTACCTGAGAATGAAATCTCTGTGGGGAAAAGAAAGAGGATTTGACCTGGTGACTTGCCTTATGTTTCAAGCCAAAGTAGACTGAATCCATACACTCACTTATTGGTTGCAAATAAATAGGATTTAAGGGAGTGTTGTAGTTTTTTAAAAATTAATTTCCTGCCCTTAGAGTCCATTGTTGGAAGGAATCTTCAGAGACTTTTAATCTTTAAGAGATTTATCTTAGAGAGTGAGAGCGAGTGGGGGAAGGGGGCAGGGGAGAGAATCTCAAGCAGGCTCCCTGCTGAGCTCAGAGCCCCACACCAGGCTCCATCTCACGACCCCGAGATCATGACCTGAGCCAAAAATCAAGGGTCAGAGGCTTCACTGACTGAACCACCCAGGTGCCCCAATCTTTCTTTTTACCTCCAGGTAGGTAACTCAGTCTCAACCACCTGTAGGAAGAAGTGATTTTTACTTTGATCTCCTAGGTCTTTTTCATTTTACTAATTAGAATGAAGTTGGATAGATTACTTGGAAAAATTAAAATTTAGATTGTAGTGATAGCTTGATTAAATATTGATTGAGGAGTTTGTGGCTCCTTCAACTACTTTGTATTTATTTTTCCTCACTTTCTCTTCACCCTATTCACCCAGTTCAATGAGTTACGAAAAGAAAGTTATGAAAAGTTATGAAAAGAAATGCAATAAAATAAAAGTGAATCCATTCTACTACTTGCCGAGTGATCTGGTAGCTTTGGGGGGTTAAGCAAGGGAGTTGAAAAGGTGAAGGAGCTCATCTATATTCATTTGTTTTCTCTTATTAAAATTAGGAGGAGAAAGTTCTGAGTTTGGGATATTTGCCGCCTTCTCCTCCTGCAAGTAAGAACCAACACACACATACACACACGCACTCACATCTTTGGTTGGGGCAGACTTTGCCCTAACATCTCAGCATCTTAGCACCTCCTTGGCTTTTCACATTTTCCAATCATTAGGGATAGTTTGCTGGTTCCATTCTGCTCAGGCTTGGTGTTTCTGTTGGGAAGTAAATGGCAAAAGAGCACATGACTGCCATGGGCGAACACTGAAGGCCACGGCTGTTGCTTAGAGGGGAGAGCAAGGGCTGGCTGGAAAAACAAGGCAGCGTGTGGAGGAGAGTTTAGGGATGAGGAAAGGGAGAAAAAGCTCTGCTCTTTCTCCATTGCCTCCATTTAGGTCCTCCAGGAAGCAGATGCCAACACAGGACTAAAAATGTAATTTGTTTCTTGGGGGAAGATGCTTGCAAAGGAGAAAGGGAGGCCTGGAGGCGATGGGGAGAGCCTTGGATCATGATGCAAGTCTGACATCCGTGAAGGGAGAGCAAGAAGGGGGACGAATTGGGTAGAAAGGGCAGCTCTGAAAAGTCTTGACGAGGCTGGTGGGAAGCCCCAAAGCAGCAATTCCCACTACAGAACTCCCTCCACGGGGCAGGAGTGCCTGTCTACGGTCACCCCCACCCCTGCCCCATTCCATGCTCAGTCACTGGCTAGGAGCTGCTCTGGAAAAGCATGACTTTGGTGAGAAAGCTGTGGTGGATTCCTCCCAGATATTTGGAAGGGCAGGTGAGCACTTGTCACCGAAGGGTCTCTCTTAAAGGGCTACCTGAACAGCGTCTTTCCGTGCCCACCACCCCATGGATCATATCAGTATCAGAGCTCAAAACAGGCAAAAATGGGTGAAATTCCATCTCGGATATCTGATCACCCTACTATGGCAGGGGGCGGGGGTGGGGGGTGGCTCCTAACCATAGATGATTACAAGAACCATAAAATTGAGTTCCAGGGCCAAGAATTTTCCTTTATCTGCTAAAATTCCAACACACCTTGCAAAAGTGAACTTGACCCAGTTCAGTTCCTTCCAGCTACCAGATGTGGTCCAAAAACCACTTCGAACAATTTGCGGCCTGCTGACTCAACTTGTCAGAGCCGGAAGCCCCTTGGCAGAAACAAGAACAATCTCACCTCTCAGATCTGTACAGAAAGGGAAATCAATTCACGAATGTTTCCATTTTTTTTTCTCTTTGTGGTGTTGCTTCTAAGTGCTGGAGGGCGTTGGCTTTTCTGTGACTCAGGAAGCCTATATGCTTTTCTGAGGCGAAGGATTGATTTTCAGAGTGGAAGAAAGCTGGCCTCATTTTGCTTTACACTTGGAGAATTGATTACACAGAAGGAGTTGATCCAAAATATTACCGTGGGGGAAAAGGACAGAAACATAACCGAGTGAGGAACCAGAAGGCAGCTCCGAACACCAGTCTGTAGGTCAATTCAGCTTTGCAAGGAGCTTTTCGAAACCATGAGGCCCCCAAAGTTCAGTTGAACCCATCATGAAAATCTGCTTGTTCACTTTGACCAACATGTTCACGGCTCCTCTTCACACTCTGTATCCCGGAGTCTGGGGAATCAAATTCTTTTCATCTGAAAGATACGCTGGGGGGGCATGAAATACCACCTTTGGATTAACACTTGGTCTCTCCAGAGTTTCAACTTTTCCAGATGCAAATTCCAGAGATACTCCACAGTGGACCTCTTGGCTGTAGCCCATGGAGGCACCCAAGGAATGTTCATGATGCAAGGAAGGTGGCCAAGCTTAGGTGAAGAGAGGGTGCATGTAGGTGTTGAAGGCTGGAAACCTCTGTGGAGAATGTATTCTAGATGTTAGGCCTCCTGGTACCCCTCTACACTGAGCTTTCTGGGAAAACCATACCTGGCAGAAAAGGAGAGCCAGGATTTGCTTAATTTGTTTCAAACCCACTGCTTGACTTTTCATAGGCTGTTCTACGTTAGGGTCGAGGTATATAGCCCTGTCCTTTGCTTGCTCCTGATTTCGATTTTAATGACAGTATGATGGAGCACAAGAGTTTGCAGTGGTTTTCAAAGTTATTTTTCGTAGTGGTGCTCTTGCTTCAAAAGAAATAGAAAATAAAAATCAGGATCAAAGCTCAAGAGCTCTGAGACAGCCCGGCTTCTCCTTTAGGCACTTCCCAACCCCAAAACTCTTTGGGAATGTAATTTGAGAAGTCATTTTTAAAGTGGAAAGAGGGGTGCCTGGATGGCTCAGTCAGTTAACGTCTGCCTTTGGCTCAGGTCATGATCCCAGGGTCCTGGGATCGAGTCCCACATCTGGCTCCTTGCTCAGTGGAGAGCCTGCTTCTCCCTCTGCCTGCCACTACCCCAGCTTGTGCTCTCCCTCTCTTGCTCACGCACTCTCCCAAATGAATTAATAAAATCTTAAAGTGGAAAGAGGTTTTTAAGTAAGAGTTTTAGGTCTGGAGTAGAGAAGATTCTAGTTTGAATCCAGTAACTGTTGCCCTTCTGTGACCTTGAGAGTGCCCCCTTCTTACCATTACTGTTTGGTAATGGTAGGAAGGGGGCACTCTGTGAATCCCCATTATTACAATTAGAAAAGTTTGTTATTCTAATGATGAATAATAATTATAAAGATCATTTTTATAGGGCCTGTTCCATGTGCCAAGCACTGAGCTCATATGCATTAGTTCCTTTCAACACAATAAACCCAAGGTTTAGGTAAAACTACTAGGAATAGAGAAGTTGTTTGCCCACAGCTAGATAGCAAGTGATGGGCAGAGAGGGACCACAAACCTTGGTACGTTTAGCTTTGGAAGCAGGGCTCCAAGCCCAGAAATGTTCAGCTTTGCAGACTCAGAGTCCTAATCTGTGAACTATAGAGATTAGATTAAGTGATCATTAAGATCATTAACAGTTCAAAAACAAACCAACACCACCACAAAACCATTATCTCCATGACAGCTGGGAGCCGAGCTTTAAAAACAACAAAATTGTAACCTCTAGGTATTATAAAAATCTCCTGGGCCCTACCTTAGTCTTTCTGCTTCGTGAGATGATGGCATGCCTCACCCTCCATTGTAAAGCCCCCTGGTGTGAAACCCACTATAATTCTCCCCAGTTCATAAATTTTAACCTGCATCCCCAGGAACTTGACTCTCTCATTGACACTCTTGCCGTGTTTCCTTCTCTGCTTTGGCAGAGAATTCAGCATTTTCAGAACCCAAGTGAAAGTCATGAGGTCATTATTCACAGAATGTTAGCTCAATGCAAAGGGTGTGTGGCATTGTGGTTATTTTCCCAGTTTTGTCAGCTGGAAGTCTCTAGAACTCATGGCATCCCTCTGGCAATGAAGCCCAGAACTAGATTTAGGTTTCAAAAGACCATTCTCTGCCAAAATGAGTATTTATGACTTTGATATGTGCTGTTGGCTCCTGAGCGTGTGGGAAAGGCATTGTGACTAGTGGACAGAGGGCGCTGGGCATGGAGTTTAGCAGACTGATTTCCTGTCTCTCTAGCTCAGGGAACCTGAGCAAGTCAGATTATTTATGGGTGAGTAAGGGGGTGGAGGGTCGTTTTTGTTTGTTTTGTGAAATGAGAGACTTGAACTTGCTTCTTACAATCCATTCTCCACCCCTGAGTGGAGTGGATCCTCCTGGAAGATGAACCATATCGCTCTTTTGCTTATACCTGTTCATGGGTCCCCATTGTTGCCAGGATAAAGCCCACCCTCTAACGTGACAGGAGATGATCCTGGTCCAGCTTTCTAGGGCCCCATCTCCTCTGCCCTTGTGCTGATTCTCCTCACAGCTGCTCCTTAATCTGTACCATTGCTCCCCCTTCTCTTTTGTCTGTCGATCTCTTCCTCATCTGAGCTGGATGTCACTTCCTCCAGATGCTTTCCTTGAGCCCATAACTGGATTAAAGGCTTCTTCTCTGTGCCTCTGCAGCATGCGTTCTGTGGTGCAGTCACCTGGGCTGTCCTGGGCTGCCCGCCTGGGGCCCTCAGCAACTAGAAACTACGCCTTAGTCGTTGCCATATCTGTAGGGCCCAACACAAGCCCAGCGCCTAGTAATAGGCTCCTGTCTTTGTTATCTTCTCTGAACCCCATGTGTCTTACAGACTGCCCCGGGGAGGGGACGAGGAAACGCTCTGCTGACAGGAATCGCAGCCTCATGTAGGATGTGATGGGAATTGTTGCCTTCTCTCTGGCAAATTGGAAATGGTAGGAAATGCAAATTTCAAGGGTGGGTGAAGAGTTTATCAAGACACGGCCATGCTCATTGGTTGTGAGCTGGGGCTGAGAAGCTGTGACAAAGGCCCTGTGGTCCACAAAGCCTAAAAGGTTTACCCCCCAGACTTTAATAGAAAATGTTTACCAACCTCTACTCTGAGCCTCAAACTTCTGCTGTCCCCTCATTGCCCTACCCCTGTGTTCTGCTTTGATGTCTTACCCTTAAAGATGTGATATTTCCTCATGGATTGTAGAGAGAAATTTAATTATTCCCAAATAACTGTATGAGTATCTACACACAACATGGCAGGGTGTTTCCCCCCAAATATTTCATATTTGGGCATGTATAATGTGGTGAATTTAGGAATAAAAATCATCAGGTCCCCCCGCCTCCCCACTGCAAACTGTCTCATTCCTCACGTTATTTGTTGAAGGAAAGGCTCCTTCTGTTCTACTCAGATTAGGATCAGAGTTTGAAATTTGTTCAGATGTGTATGATTTTTTTCTCTGCACGGGGCTTCCTTTTTATTTTTAAAAAGCAATTAATGGACAGAAAATATAAGCCAGAAGCAGTTCCCACTTTAAAACTAGATTCAGTTACATGGTTGGAAGTAAAAGGAGAGACAGAGACAGAAAGCAGCGAAGAAGTGCACTGGTCATCTAATGGGAAGTCAGACAAGCTAGAAATCCTGTTTGGGAAGCAGGGAGCCCAGGGAGACGAAAGGAGAATACCTCAGCAGTCAGCCCGGCTCTGTGAGGACATTTTTGTGGTAGTTAAATTGCTTCCTGCAGAATCTCCAAAACCCTTTGGCATCCAAGTCTCTCCTGTTCTGTCTCCCCTCTGTGTGGTATAGCCGCGCTTGTACGTGAAAGGGAAAACCTAAAACAGCCTATTACTCAGAGGAACATGGTGTACCACCTTCCAGAAAAGAATCCAGCCGACTGCCTGGATTCCAAGCCACATTCCTGAGCTCCTCCGAGGATGTAGTAAACAAGTTGCCGGGATCCAAAGATTCACGAAGAGAAGCTTCGACATTGTGAAATATTTCTGACATCCTGGTCGCTCCATTTGGCACCCCCCCATGCTTTGTGAGGAAACAAGTATTTTGACAATGTTGTGGACTGGTCTAACCACTAAACCCACCACCTCCTCCCCGCTCTGTCTTCTAAAATTGCTCCAACAAAATAAAAAAAACCCAACTAACACCAGACTCTTGGATGATGGAAAACCAACTCTTCGGGGTTAGAGAGGATGATATAAAAATTCTTGTGTGAGCTTCCAGGGTGAGCAAGTTCATAACACATGCCATGGGTGTAAATTCACAATTTGAGCCTATAAACTGGACATAGGACGTTCTGAGTTGGTTTTGGGAAATTGCAGAACTTAAAGAGCCAATGCCTAGCTACTACGTATTTTTTAACTCTTCAGTTTGGTGGTTTTTATTTAATTTGGGAGACTGGTTTAATTTGCCTGGATAATTCAATTATTATTCCTCTTTTTGGGTAATGCTTTTATTTTATTTCTTATTGTGCTATGTTAGTCACCATAAAATACATCGTTAGTTTTCGAGGCAGTGTTCCAAGATTTATTGTTTCTGTACAACACCCAGTGCTCCATGGGTAATGCTTTTGAAGGAACAAGAAACGTGTGCTTCAATTTGATCTGGGATTGGTATTTCTCTTTATACAGGCGTGACAACGTTTTGGTGCCTAGTAAACATTTTCCTTTTGGGGGAGGGACTGGATTTATGGTACAGAATCCCATTAACCATGTGACAGAAATATCTGGGAGATGCTTATCATATAGCATACCTGTTCACTGGAAGAATTTCTTTTTTTATGTTTATGGGTCTAATTACAATGTAGTTTAATAAAATGGCCTTTCTGACATCAACTTTCCAGAACCTACTTTTTCCTTCCTATAAATGTAAACAAAGCAGTATGTACTTGGCTGATGATTAATTGGCAATTTGTAGATATTATTTCTTTTTCCTCCTAAGCTAGGGGAGAGCCACAAGTATTTTGTTTTTTGTTTTTTAATGAAGAACCACAAAACCATGGAGGAAATATCAAATAAGACCTCAAAAAGTTTAATGAAAAAAAACTATATAGTTTATCAATGTAATTTTTCTAAATATAAAAATGTACAAAAAAATACCTATTTCCTTCCCTGTGATATTTATCTTGTGTATTTGAATGGTTTTTTAAAAAATGCATTTAAAAAAAGATATTTTATAAAGAATTTGACATTTGAAAAAAGTATAAAAATGATGAAAAAAAGTCATCCCAGATCCTACCAGCCTCCCCCAAATCATTAACATTGGGCATTGTTTTGGAGTATTTTTTTTATGCGTATGTGAAGACAGACCAACTAGAAATGTTTATTATGATGAAATCTTATTATAGGAGACACTTTATTTATTTTTTTTTTTAAAGATTTTATTTATTTGACAGAGAGAAATCACAAGTAGGCAGAGAGGCAGGCAGAGAGAGAGGAGGAAGCAAGCTCCTGCTGAGCAGAAAGCCCGATGTGGGGCTCGAACCCAGGACCTGGGATCATGACCTGAGCCGAAGGCAGCGGCTTAACCCACTGAGCCACCCAGGCGCCCCTATAGGAGACACTTTAATGAGAAAAGTATATTACTTGAATTTAGAAGAAAAACAAAGGCTGGTTGAATTTCAAATAAATGTTCTTTAGACAATACACATTCCCTAGAAGTTCTCTCTCAGATTAAAAAGAGAAATTTAATAAAACAATCAGAACAAAGTTAAAGCATTGTATTATAATTCTAACATTCTCAAACTTTGTTTCCCAAATGTTGTTGGTATTTTCATGTAGTCTAGAAATAGAACATTTAAATTTTTTCTGTTAACTGTAGTTCTCTTAAATTAGTTCCATATTTAGCTCCATGTTTAGGTGGATTTTTCAGATTCTTAAAAATATGGACTATTTCTATGCTCTTTATTTTGATTTGTATTTGAATATTCCTCCCCCATGCCCTGGAAGGGCTTATGTTGTATTCCCTGGACTCTCATGTTTGAGGAAGTGCGCCCACTGGTCTTCAGTTAAATAGGGTCTGCACTGCATACTATGTTTTTGGATCACAGCTTTTCTTCAAAACACTGACTATTACTCCATTGTCTTTGGAATTTGCTGCTGTTATGAAGAAGTCTGATTCCCCTCCCCCCGCCCCAGTGTACATGATTTACTTTCCTGGCTGGTCACTGGAAGGATTATTTATCTTTTAAATTTAATGATATAATTAGGCACTGCTCAGTGTATTCTGTATCAAACATTTCTGGAAAACAGAGGTCCCTCTCAGGCTACGGATTTAGGGTCCCCCCCCTTCAAGGAAGTTCTCTCACATTATATATTCAAATTCATTTTCTCTGTGTTGGTTTTGCTACACACCAAGGACAACAATTATCCTTATGTTGGTTCACATTTGTCTGTCTTCCATACATGTTAGTTAATTTCTCAATGTTTTGATTTCTTTGAACTTTGTTCATCATGAGCAGCTCATCTTTCTTCTACGTCAGTAATTGATCTATAGCTTGAACTACTGTGTTTCTTCTGGTTTCTAAATTATTTGTTAATTCCTTAATGCTGTTGTTGGAAGTCTAGTTATTTCCTTGGGTCGATGGTCCTTGTTTTCATCTTGGTAGGGTTATTGTTATTATCAAGCCTGTGAATTCCTCTTTTCTGGACCACATACTTATCAAGTTATTCTATAGTGTGAGACAATTTTCCTTCTGATCCTTGGTGTTTTCTTATTTGTCTTTCCTTTCCTTTTCTTCCTTACCATCGAATACTGAGATAATTGCCATGGCATTTCTTTTTACTGTACTCATGTTTAGATCATTCTGTCCAGACATTGTTTGTTCTAACGCACTAAAGTTTACATCTTGATCTTTTCCACATCATTTATAACTAATTTGTTTGCCCTTCCCAGCTATAGCTTGATGGCTGAATTTTGTGTTCTATATTCTTTGATAACTCAAGGGAATGACAACAGGAGAGAATCCAACTGGGCTATTTATAGTCTTTGTCAGATAACGTAGGCCCTGCTCATTGTGTCAGGATTTTGTTAATGGTCAAGTTCTACTTGATGGGTGTGCTCCTCTCCAGTGAGAGTGTAGCCTTGGCCCTTAGACTATACACCATGGAAATTTTTCTGTACAGCCATACCAATTCCACTTCCTTTTCCTCTAATAGCCTCTCCGTGCCCAGTACTCAGATTGAAAAGGGTAAAGATAATGATTGAGTTGGTTTCTTTCCATATTTGACTTGATCAGTTGACTCAGCCATACAACTTGGGGGAAGATTGGGCCAGGGTAAAGGTATGTTTACCTGTGTGCTACCTCTGTTTCCATTTCATGATCATATGTATCTTTATTTACCAGTGTTAAAGTCAATAGCATCAGGTAACCCCCTTTTCTTGCTTTGTGGCAGTTAGTAATTTCCCCCATAGCCTTTAGTTTTTTCTTTCTCTCATTTTATTAGATAATGGGAAGGGAAATACCATGAATCAATCACAATCTATACTCAAAGCTAAAATAGGATTAGAGAAATCATATTCTAGAAACAGAACAGACGATTTAATGTAAATTCCATATCGTGAGTAGTTAAGATGGAGGAAGTTGGGAAGAAATATATGATAAGAATTTAGAACTATAGCAGAGGGAAGCCAAGAGAATAAAAAAGTGTGTTGGAGGAATAAAGAGGGAAATCTGGTTAGTTCTGATGACAGTAAAACAGTGACACTCTGTTGGTGGGCAATATTGTTCTTTTTGGACTGAGGGCATTGGGAAGGCATTATTACTGTGCTTTGAAATTTTGGTAGGCTCTCAACTTCTGAAAAATGGTCCTCTCTGTTCTGGGAAGTAGCTTAGATGTTTTTATTTTCAAACTCTAAAGTTTATGTTTGAAATACAGTCTTCTTTTCACACATAACTTTGAAATCTTAACAGATATTGGAAGCAATGACTGGGGTTTTAACATTTATTTTGTAACCTGACAACTGCTGACCAATGTGCCAACCATTCTGAGAGCCCCAGTCATCTTATGTCACAGACTGTAGCATTAGAAGGGACCAAAACAGAAGAGTCTCTGAACATTGGGATGGAGAAAAGGGTTATGGCGATAATGGAAGCAGAATCAGGGACAGAAGAGAAGTGGGCCCAGACCCTGGGTGAAGCTGAGGGTGGGGGCAGGGACAAAAAGTCCTCCCAACATACTAAGGGATGTTGTAGAAGTTGCATAAAGCAGGAAGTGTCCAGGTAAAAGCCCACAACCAGGAGAGCCAGAGAGAGCAGGAGCAAAGTGGAAGGGAATCCGGGCCCATTAACAGGAATGGAAGCAGAGGCAATTTTTTCTCAGCCCCTTTATTCGGTATTGACTGTAGGAACAGCCCATTGTGAGACTGGAAACCTGCAATGATGAGAAGTGATAATTCTGACTGAGATGAGGGGGAGGGAGAGAGAGAGAGAATGAATATGCATATCTTATCCCTTTTACATTGCCAAACTGTCTAGTTGACCTATTTCTCTTTTGATTCTGTAGATCTGCCTCAAGATTGCAATTATTTTGAGTCAACATTTGCCACTTTCTAAAAAATTTTTTTTCCAAATTCAACTTTGGAATTGACTCCAAAACTTGATTGAGGTAAAAATCAACACACAATAAATGATTCTATTTAAAATATGCAATTTGATGCATCTCAACAGATGTACCTCTGTGAAACCACCAACATGATTGAGATACTGTACTTTGCCATCAAGATAAGTATTTCCATTTCCTTGGCAATCCCTCTCTCCACATCCTTCTTAACTCATTTTATTCAGCTTTACTGAGATATAATTGACAAATAACATTTAAAGTGTGCTACACAATGATTTGATATATATATGCCTTGTGAAAGGATTCCTACCAATGAATTAATACTTTCATTATGCCACATATTTATCACTTTTTGTCAGTGGACACTTAGGTTGTTTCCACACCTTAGCTATAGGGTTGCATGTATGTAGAAATACAGATATCTCTTTGATACTTTTTTTTTTTTTTTTGAGAGAAAAGCTGGATGAAGGGGAGCAAAAAGAGAAAGAAAAAAAAGAATAAGCACTCAAAGCCTTAGATCTTCATAAAAAGTGAAGACCTAGGGTTGCCAGATAAAATACAAACAATATTTAGGATAAACTTATGCTAAAAAATTTATTGTTAACCCAACATTCAAAAGTAACTGGATATCCTGTATTTTATTTGCCAAATCCATCAACCAGTTGCTAGGTTGAAAAGGATTAAGAGACTAGAGTATGGAATGTGTAAAGACAGTATCTTTATAGATCTAGATGCAGTTATAAGCATGGATATAGATAGGGAAGAGTTTGTTATTTAGGAACTACATTTATAGACCAAATGAGTGCATAGATATGACCAAAACTGGATCTTCGGGGCCTATCTTGTAATTTTGAATTTATGCAGACATCCTGCCATCCCTTTATGAAGTTATGCTGTCATCTATTAAAATTTTCCCCACGTAATCTACAGCAGGTTTACGCTAAAGAAGAGCATCAGTGTGAGTTCAGAAAACATGGTAGTGGGCCGATCTCTACTTGCACAAGCTGATGAGCATAAGTCATTTTATCAGCTCAAGACCCTTTCATGAAGACTAACGAACGGGTAACTCGGAACAGAGGTTCCCCAGCAACATCCACTGTCACCTGAGTTGTTCGAGTTGCGCCCATGTCTATTTTGGTAATGGGAAGTCCAGCGAACAGCTCTGGGATTTCTGACACTCTTATGGCTTACTACAGTGGATGGTGCAGAAGGAACCAAGGAGCTCCGAGGGAGTTCTGAGCAGGCCTCACAGTGACAGTCAACTTGTGTTTGGAAAGGCACTTCTGCCTCTATCAGGGTAGCAGAAGCCATCACCCCTGCAGAGGCCCAGATCCTACTTTAGGGGTTACTGCCAATCAGATATTGTTTTTAGTGCACTTGTAAGAAAACTTTCCTGGAAGACTTTTGCGAAACAGAATCCATTTAGAAGGCACACCACTCCAAATTTGGGAGAATACAAAGAAGGAGAATTTCAATGATCTGCCAAAATCAAGTTACTGTCTGGATCAGGAATAAATAGGGTAATTTGTCCTTTAGTGAGGGAACCAACTTGGTTAGGGGGGGTGGAAATCGGTGTCCTGGGAGCACCTGGTTGGCTCAGTGGGTAAAGCCTCTGCCTTTAGCTCAGGTCATGATCTCTGGAATCTGGGATCCAACCCCGCATCTGGCTTTCTGCTCATCAGGGAGCCTGCTTCCCCCACTCTCTCTGCCTGCCTCTCTGTCTACTTGTGATCTGTCAAATAAATAAATAAAATCTTAAAAAAAAAAATTGGCGTCCTGAGTAGAAGGTAGTTTCTGGTATCAGTAACTCATCTCTGTCCTGGGCTAACTTTATCGTCTCGTTCAGTGGGGAACCAACGGGGAGCCTTGAGGATGCAGACAACTGAGCGTCGGCAAATTGATGGCTCCGTAAGTGACAAGAATTTAGAGCAGGGTTTTTCAAACTATTGCTGCACATGGGAATCCCTTGTAGAGTCTTTAAAAACTCAATGCATGATGCCCAGTTTTTTTTTTTTTTTTAATGTATTTATTGGAGAGAGAGAACGTGGCCATGCGAGTGATTGGGTGAGGGGCAGAAGGAAAGAGATTCTTCAAGAAATTAAAAATAGAGCTTCCCTATGACCCTGCAATTGCACTACTAGGTATTTACCCCAAAGATACAGATGTAGTGAAAAGAAGGGCCATCTGTACCCCAGTGTTTATAGCAGCAATGGCCACGGTCGCCAAACTGTGGAAAGAACCAAGATGCCCTTCAACGGACGAATGGATAAGGAAGATGTGGTCCATATACACTATGGAGTATTATGCCTTCATCAGAAAGGATGAATACCCAACTTTTGTAGCAACATGGACAGGACTGGAAGAGATTATGCTGAGTGAAATAAGTCAAGCAGAGAGAGTCAATTATCATATGGTTTCACTTATCTGTGGAGCATAACAAATAGCATGGAGGACAAGGGGAGTTAGAGAGAAGGGAGGTGAGGGAAATTGGAAGGGGAGGTGAACCATAAGAGACTATGGACTCTGAAAAACAATCTGAGGGTTTAGAAGGGGCGGGGGGTGGGAGGTTGGGGGAACCAGGTGGTGGGTATTGGAGAGGGCACAGATTGCATGGAGTACTGGGTGTGGTGCAAAAACAATGAATACTGATACGCTGAAAGTAAATTTAAAAAATTAAAAGAAAGAAAGAAAGAAAGAGTCTCCAGCGGACTCAGCACTGAGTGCAGAGCCTGACACAGAACTTGAGCTCATGACCCATGAGATCAGGACCTGAGCTGAAACCAAGAGTTGGGACGTTTAACCAACTTTACCCCCCAGATGTCCCCCTCCCCACCTAGGGGCTTTAAAAGCTATACCTATTAATTCAGAATATCTGAGGCTTTGCTCTCACAGTTCTAAGCAACCCCAGGTGACTCGAGGGCCCAGCGCTGGGCAGGTTAACAAGCCCTCAGAGGATTCGGAGGTATGCTGAGGTTTGAGAAACACCAGTGCAGGAGATAAGAACCGGTCCCTGGAATGGCCTGCCTGGGTCCCAATCTTGCCTCTGTTACTTACAGAGTAACATGGGCAAGTTACTTAACTTTAATGCTCCTCAATCTCTTCTGTGGCCCAATGGGGAAAATAATCTTACTCCCCTCAAAGTGCTGCTATATGGGGTGAGTTGCGTTTGAACAGTGCCTGTCACACAGTGAGCTCTGCCTAGTACTTGCTCAATAAGCGTATTTCTGTGCTGTTCCATAGAGATGGGAGTCTCTGATAATATTCAGGAGATATTCTCAGTTAGTGCAGCAGAACCTGGGAGTCCGCTCCCTCCTGGGATTTCCTTGCTGGTGTCTGAAGTCCCCTTCAGCCACTGGACTGGCGAACTCACAGGCAGGAGTTTCTACCAGAAACTCCAGCCTCCCTGCAGGCTAATTTCTGGGAAGATGCTCTTTCGGGGGGAAAAATAATACTTAGGTGATTTCACAGTCTGTAGAGCATGTTTACTATTTATAAGAGATTTCTATTTGTAAGAGATATATATTTTTTTAAAGATTTGACAGAGGAGAGAGCACAAGCGGGGGAGCAGCCGGCAGAGGGAGGAGCAGACTTCCCGCTGAGCAAGGAGCCTGATGTGGGACTCGACTCCAGGACCTGAGCAGAAGGCAGCTGCTTAACTGGCTGAATCATCCAGGCACCCCGTATTTATAAGTGATTTTTAAATGAGAACTCGGGTGGGGATGGCAAGGTCCTAATTCGGGTGACAGAAGCAGGTCAGCCTTTGCTGCCTTTCTGAGAAGGTGGAGGGAACGGCTTTTCTGAGCAGCAGCTGGAGCTCATGGAAGTAGTAGAAGGAGCCACTTCATGCAAGTACGTTCCCAAGGATTCCCTGGAAGAATGTAAGACCAGCTGACTCACGCTGGATTGTGTCGGGTCCTGGGGGAAATGTAAAAATCTTGCAGCTCTTCTGGAATTAAACCTTCTAAAGGAAGAGTGCATTTGGCTGTGAGGCTACCTCTGTACTCTTAAGGAACATTCCTTGAAAAGACAAAAATCGGGGCGCCTGGGTGGCTCAGTGGGTTAAGCCGCTGCCTTCGGCTCAGGTCATGATCTCAGGGTCCTGGGATCGAGTCCCACATCGGGCTCTCTGCTCAGCAGGGAGCCTGCTTCCCTCTCTCTCTCTCTCTCTGCCTGCCTCTCCGTCTACTTGTGATCTCTCTCTGTCAAATAAATAAATAAAATCTTTAAAAAAAAAAAAAGAAAAGACAAAAATCGACCATGCACATTCAACTGTCTTCTAGAAGGCTCCTGTGGATAGAGTCTCTTCCTGAAGGCACTCCACTAATCTGTTGAAAGGACTCCCAATCCCCCCTCTCTCACTTCACAAACTGTATTTTCCCCCAAAGACTACTTGAAATAGGTTTCTTTTTTTTTTAATTTTTAAAAAGATTTGAGAGAGAGACCACAAGCAAGGTGGGTGAGGGAAGGGCAGAGAGAGAGAGAGAAGCAGGCTCCCTACTGAACACGAGCCCATCGCCGGGCTCGATCCCAGGACCCTGAGATCATGACCTGAGCCAAAGGCAGATGTTTAACTGACTGAGCCCCCCGCCCAGGTGCCCCTGTTTGAAATGAACATGGAACCGATATAGGGAACACATGGAGTTTGAGCTGGCATGATCACCAAGGGATATTTTTTCATGACTGCTCCGGCAAACCTGTTGGGTCCTTTCTCCTGACTCCCACCTTTGGGTGAAATATCACATAGGTGCCATCATCTTTTTGGTTTTTCTTAGATAGTAATGAAAACCTGTCAAACACATCTTATTTATAATATGAATGTGTCCAGGACCTAGAATAGTCACAGCTGGGGCAGGGGCTCCACCATCCTCTGCCCAGGTGGGCTTTAGCCTGGAAACATGCACGAGATGGGGAGGGGTGGCATGCCTGCCGCTTTCTGCAGAGCATGTCCATGATTCCCCAACCCCACCCCAAGTCACTGGGCTGCCCTGGATGGTAGGGAAGAGGAAGAGGAAAAACAGGGAAAACTTCTTGCTTGGTGGCCCATGTATGCTCTGGCACTGGTCTCCTATGCTCTCCTCCAGCCAGTGTTCAAGAGATTCTCCTGTGGGTTCCCCTCTAACTACAGCTTCTAGATTTTCCACAGTGGTCACCCTGTCCCTTCCTGAAAGCATGCCTGGGTCAGATTATTTGAGTGATCCAAACTGACATTCCTACCATGAGTTCCACATTGGGGAATCCTGTTCCTGTAGTCTGGGATTTTAATCTGAGAAAGCTTCAGCTAACCTCTTCCAGGTGGTCACAGAGGCTCAGCAGCCTCAGTGTGGGAGCAGGGAGTGGGGCTGGCAGGGATTTTGCTGCCAGGGGTTTAGAGGAGGTGGGGTGGGTGTAGAAACCTTGCCCCATTCAGCAGCCTTTCCTCCCTATCCCGCTCGTCACTCTTCCTTTGCTTCTCTTAAGCCTTTGCTCTGTCCTTGTAGGGTCTAAGGTCATCAGTTCCCTTTTCATAGAATCTTGGCTTCTTGGTAGCACCAAGCTTCCTGGTCCAACTCCACTTCCCACCGTTCACACTTGCTACGTTCCAAGTGCCTGAGCAACCTTGCAAAATGGAGCAGAGGTTCTCCAGGCAAAATCTGCATCTGGGGAAATTGACTGGGGCTTTGGGAAGTTCGCCCGAGCCAATCTGCAGACACAATAAGGGGGTCTTCCTGGAGGAGTGAGCAAGGCCAGGAAGACAGATGCCACCAGGACAACAGAGGGAGGGAGGATATGATCTGGGGAAAGGCAGCAGGCCGGCTAGGAGTCCACAGGCTCCAGCCCAGGTGCTGGGAGGTAAGATTGCCTTCAGGTGAGGCAGTTACACAGAGGGAGGACCCGACTACCGTAAGTTCTAACGCACTAGAAGATTCTGAACAAGACTGCAGGGCTGTGGATACGGGCTCCATACTCCCTCCGTGCCCTGGGACCCGTTTCCACAAACTGCCTGTGCAAAGTTTCTAAATTGCTCAGAAAACAGTACCTGCCTGAAATACATTCCATCTTTCCTTATCAACAGGCCCACGCCGCCGGCGAAGGTAACACTAGGTTTTCCTCTAAAATTGTGTGAGGTTATAGGTGGTGGCACACGTGTCTGAGGTTTATGGCTGCCGCTGGTCAAGCCCGATTTCTTCTAAAACATCTTTTAGGCACCTTCTAACAGCACGGGTTGCATTTGTTGGAGGCCTCTAACACAGACTCAACCCCCTTCCTGTCAGCTAGGTAGTTCCAGGAACACTTGGATTTTTGTGAAGTCCAGGTCTTTGGTTGGGGCCAAAACTAGGCCAGCTGTGCTCGTGGGGTGTGTTGGAGGGGGGTGACATCACCCAAAGCCCACTGTTGTTGTGCCTGTTCTGAACGCCCCGTTTCTGGTTAGAAGGCAACGCTGTGCTTTCCCTCTGGTGGGCTGGATTCCTGGAGCTAAGTCAGGTTTGCGGGGCTGAGCTCTACCTCTTCCTCCCCGGCCCCCCAAAAGGAAAACAAGGACAGGTGGTTGCGTCTGGGCCCTTCGAGTAAAACTTAAGCACCTGTGAAAACTCAACGCCAGTATTTTCTTTAAAGGAGAAGAGGGCACACAGGTGCAGGTCATCTGGCTGTGGGCGCAGCCAAGAGGCCCAGGACAGCAAGGGCTGAGTTCTGCAGCCTCACTGTGTCCTTAGGGTCACAGAGTGGGGCAATGCCCTTTGCCAACTTGTTAGTAACAAGACGTCCCTGTATTTCTAACAGAATTGCTAGTCTTCTATTTCCATCCCAAGGAAAACAACGAGGCTATCCCCAACACTTTTTAAAATGTTACCTGGGCTCCTCCCACTGAACTAAGTATTTTACACCGATTATTTTGTTCGACCCTCAGGACAGCCCCATGAAAGAACCCCTCTCCATTTCATGCAGAGATAAGGGCACAGGCTTAGAGAGAATTCATTGGCCCACAGTCCTATAGTTCGTAATGGATTCAACCTCTGGCTGTTCGGACACCAAGGTCACCGCGTGTCGTGCCGCCCTCATCAGTGGAGTAAAACTCAGCTCCTAAATTTGTTTTCTTTCTCCTTCCTGAGTGTTTCAGTTATTTATTGATAGTTTGCTTGTTTTAAAGATTTGAGAGAGAGAGAGTGCGCTAGCGCTAATGCAGAGAGGAGCAGAGGGACAAGCAGACTCTTCTGAGCCTGGGGGACCCGAGGCCATGATCCGAGCCAAGGCAGACATTTAGCCAGCTGAGCCCCCCAGGGACTCCCGTGATGATTTACTCTTTTTTTTTTTTTTTAAAGATTTTATTTATTTATTTGACAGAGAGAAATCACAAGTAAGCAGAGAGGCAGGCAGAGAGAGAAGAGGAAGCAGGCTCCCTGCTGAGCAGAAAGCCCGATGTGGGGCTCGAACCCAGGACCTGGGATCATGACCTGAGCCGAAGGCAGCGGCTTAACCCACTGAGCCACCCAGGCGCCCCTCCGTGATGATTTACTCTTTCTCACAATTCTAAATTCTCTCACTCCTTCTGCTCTCTGTGGCACTGGCCACACTCAGCGGGTGCTCAGCGGGGACACCTCCATTCTGCTCTACATGGTCCCTCCCTGCACGTGGCCTCTCTCCAGCCGGCCAGCCTAGACTTCTTCTGACCTGGCCTCTGGGATCCCAAGGAGCTTTCCAGGAAAACAAGCCTCACCCCTAAGTGCTTTTCAAGCCTCTACGCACGTGTTGAGGCCTCATTGGTCAAATCAAGTCACATGATCAAGCTAAGTTTTTTTTGTTTGTTTGTTTGGTTTTTTTCCCCATATAGGAGGGGGTTTTGCAGAGGGTTGAATGTCCTTTATTGGGAACACCACAACATGACTTTCTACCACACCAGTGATAATAGTACTGAACATAACGATGGGCCTTGGAATTTGGAAGGAAAAAAGCAAAGTACGAGTCAGTGGTCTTCCATGCCCGGTGCTCTCCTGTGGATGGGGCCTTTCTGTCCCCCGATGGCCGTTGACCATTGGCAATCACCCTCTCTCATTCTGGCATTTGGAATGGAGAACACAGTCTGTGAGCAAGAGCGGGTATCATTAGGCTAATCGAAATGTTAAAGAATATAATGCAACTTTTCTTTTCATCAGCCTCTTGTTTTAGTCCTTAGGCAAAAAGAGTCTGCCTTTCCTCTGGCTGTGCTTTCCAAAACTTCTCCCTGGAACACTTTGGGAAGCAGAGAGCTGGAGAAAGAATGAGGAGTGGAGGGAGCTCTGTCCCGTAATAATGCCGATTTCAAAACATAGCTTAGATTTTTGGAAAATCCCCTCATGAGCATGAAAAGTGCAACAACTCATGTTCGGTTGCTCCTGCCAGCAGAAAACCACCATGACACTTGACTGTGGTGGCAAATGTTCTCTTCTTAGCCACCAGCGCCCAGGGCCGTGTTCCAGGCGATGAACACAGTGTTTGGCCTGTCTCAGGGCTAAGAGCGTATGAAGCGTGGGCATTGTTGGGGGAGCCTGGTTGGAAGGGCCTTCCTTAAAAGCAAGGGAATCATGTGGAAAGATTAATGGAAACTTATATTAAAATATGATACCTCCAAAAGTAATTTCTTGCAAGCAGTAAGAATTAATGCATTATGAAACAAACAGAACTTTCACTATTAACCTCAGGGAAGAAGAAAAAAAAGGGGGTGGCCAGCTCAATGGAAAATATCGCCTGTGATTTTTTTTTTCCTTTTCCATGCTAGATGGCACTAATTGATTGAAGGGCTTGGTTGTTTGGAGGGAGGTGGGGTGCCCTGAGGGGAAGGGATAAAATTAGACCATGTGATTTTTGATATATTGTTGGGAGGGGGTGTCTTTATTTTATTTTCAACCCAAAGTCTTATTACTTAGCTTTTGTTTTGGTCTTAGAAGTAATTTTTATTTTTTTAAAATTTCTTAAAAAATATTTTATTTATTTATTTGACAGACAGAGATCACAAGTAGGCAGAGAGGCAGGCAGAGGGGGTGGGGGGAAGCAGGGTCCCTGCTGAGCAGAGAGCCCGATGCGGGGCTTGATCCCAGGAGCCTGGGATCATGACCTGAGCTGAAGGCAGAGGTTTTAACCCACTGAGCCACCCAGGCGCCCCATTAGAGGTAATTTTTAATTTTAAGTAGATTGCTTGGTTTTTCCTGCATGTTGGCACCTGGAAGAAAAGCTGACTAAGGTTCTGCTGAATCCCTGGGGTGGGTGTTGACAGATCTGACTGACATTTGCGTGGCATTTCCTTCTGTCCTCTCCCCACACCCGGCTTCTTAGTGGCAGTACTTCACTGGTACAAAAATCCTGGAAAATGGCATTTCTTCACCAATTTCTTTCAAAGAGGAGCCCATAGAGAAAGGACTCATTTTATCTGCGCAAATAACAAATTCTTACAGAAGCTTGTAATTGCTATCAACTCTCCCCCTCGAGTCCCCAAAAATAGACCTTGTGGTGTGACATGAGGACAGCAAATGATTCATACGTCAGTGAGTTTGCAATTCATTTTAGAAATAAAGCTGAGCCCCGTAAAGTACAGTCCAGGAAAAATAGGGAGAATGAATAGCCTTAAGGACGCATCAGATACTTGGGCCAAAATAAAAATATTTGGTATAACTTAAAATAGGTCTGTATTTATTTTTTGAAACATAATGTGCAATTAAAGTTCCTTCTGTCTATTGAGTAACTGCGTAAAAATAGTTTTGCAGCATTGATGTAACGACTTCCAATTTATGTAAGGGCTAGATGCTCTGATCTCATCCGTGCTTCTGTGAAGAAAGGTTTTCACGTAATGTTGTTGACAGACGACAAAACAGAAGCTGAGAGATTTTGTGACTCTCCTCAGGTCACGTGGTTTGTAAGTGATAGAGCCAGGACTTGAACTTGGATACTGTGGCTGTAAAGGTCATTCTTTTCCTATTAAATTGCTCTGAATCATGTCCCACAAGGCTTTGTAGCAACAGCAACCATGGGCCTGCTCACCTGCTATCTGGGGGGTGGAAAGAGTTTTGGACACAGAATTAAGAGCTAGGTTAGAGTCTCACCAGATAGGACTTGGGCTAAGCGACTTGAAGCACATCTCTAAAAAGTCTTCCAAGGCTCAGTTTGATCATCTGTAAATTGCAGGGAGATCTCTATCTACAGGACTATGGTGAGAACAAGGATCAAGAATGTAAAAGTTCTTGGAAGATGGTAAAGTGCTCTGCACAGATACACCACTGTTATTTATTAGGCACAGACTCTTTATCTGATAATGGGCTAGGAGCTATGAGAAATTTGGAAGATTTTTTTGTAGTCTGTCTGACATCTGCTCCTTCCTTACCTCTTTCCCATCCATTCTAGAAGCTCCATGCCCTAGTCACATTGAACTTTTTAGGTTTTCACATGTAACTTATGTTCTGCATGCTTTTGCATGTTTTAATCTTCCTGCCTACCATAGCCCTTCCTCTAGGAACTCCTACACATCCTGCAGAGGCCCTTTCCAACTTTCCTGGGTAGAGTTCATTCTTCTTCTTCTGGGTTCCCATACACTGTGCTTACATCTCTATTAAAGCACGTCCTGCAGCATGTTGTAATCCGTCTGTTTACATATCTGCTTCTCCCCTTCCTAAGCCACGAGCTCCTCAAGGGCAGGTGCTGCCTGGCACATAGGAGACACCCAAAGGCTTGCTTGCGGGACGAATGGTTAGAGACATAAGAATTACTGCCCTAACCCGCAGATACATTCCAGCCTAACTGAGGGACAAGACAAATACATGAGAAACATGAAGAAAGCAGGCTGGACAATGGATTATACGATACGGTACATACAGCCCTTAGAGGTGCATAAATCCAGATGAACAGGAAATTATTGAGAGCTAAGGGAAGCAGGGCAAGTTTCAGAAGTGTGTGGAATTAGTTAATGGTATGAAATGAGTGGAGAAACACTAAATTCACCAGAATTCCTGTACGGAGGGAGTTGGTTTGGAAGCCAAGCTACGGTGGACACTAAGGGTCCACCACCGTAGGACCCCTAGTCTGGGGACTCAAGGGCTCTGCCTGTGGGCAGGACTGTTCTTCAAGAGGGAAGGGGTGTTCCTGAAGTCCCAGGGAGATCAGGGATAAGGCAGGGATGACAAAGGGAAGGGTGGAGGTGAACAGAGGACGATAGCTGAAGACCATGTGCTAATAAGTCTCAGTGAGATTGCCTAAATCCTGGAAAGCTGGAACCAAACAGATGCTTCTTTTCATGAAGTGATGGGTGGATTTGAACAAGAGACATTCCATGTGAATACTGGAACAGGGAGACAGAGAGAAAAGCAAGACATAGGTGTTACTAGAAGCCTGCATGACAAGGACTTCTGAGGGTCCGATGACATAGATTTGGGGTTTGGGCTGGGTTTAACCAAATCTCTAAGGAATGGAGCTAGAGGAAGTGTGCAGAGGGAGGAGAAAGCTGACTTCCTGATGACAATATCAAAATGAATTGTTCCTCCAAAGCAAAGAATTGGCCAGGAAGTGTTGTAAGAAATCATGCATGTTAAAGCAAAATGAGACTTCAGTTCTCCTTACAGACATTTCTGTAGCCACGGACCCTTAGACCCATAGTCCGTAAATGTCAGTCTTCCAACCGGGCTGATGATATAGGAAAAATTTTCACCTGCCTGTCTCTGGCCATGGGAAGAAAAATGGCAATGGGAATGAGTCATTTGTAATACTAAAGTCATTTAATTTCAAGAACCTTTTTTGGAAATCCTGTTCTTGAATATATATATTTTTTGTTATAAATATTCTTTCTTTTATAAATTAGTGGTTATTTTTGGATGTCCTGACATAGTAAAATTAAAATGTGTCAACTTTATGCTCATCTCCTAACTCACTTGAAAATTCACTGGTAGAGAAAATCCAAAATTGTAGGAACCACCTCTCTTAACATGACTGACTCTTGGTATAATTTTAATTCACTAGTGCGTTGTGAATGAAATGTTCGGAAGGAGACTGATTTTCATTTCCTAATTCCACCATTCCTGGTCTTGGTTGGTGCTGTTTAAGATGATGGCTTTTTGAGTCACAACATCCAGGCATCCTTCGAAGTAAAATGTGTAAGTGGAGGAATTGCCATGAGGCTTCTCTGAAAACTGCCTGATTATGAACAGGGCTTTGTTCTCCAATTAATATGCCATTCAACGAAGTAAATCTCACACCTAGTGCAAACAAGACCTGGCATTGTATTATTACAAAGCAGTGTTTATGTAATGATTACATATTTTTACTCACATAATTATGAAATGCACAACTGTTATTATGCTGCATGGTAATTAACCACAAATGGTACACATTTCATGTACATGGCTGTAATTCATGTGACTTTCAGAACAGGTCCAACTTCATGGGTATGCAGCTTGTGCAGTCCCACAGGACCCGTCCTGAGCCGAGGCTTGCTCTTGATTTAATGATCTGAGGGCACTGTCTCAAAATTACTAATAATTTCTGAACAAGGGGCCCCACGTTTTCCCTTTACACTGACACTGCAAATTACAGAGACCTCTGACCCTGGCCTCTGCCTTATTCTTGACGCCAAGCTCAGCTGGCTTTAAGTCTTATTGAGTCTATACCTAGTAGAGGGATGGGCACAACAATCTGAGTAGTCTGGTTTGTTGCAGAAAGATTATCACTGCAGAAAGATACTATGCCCTAAATATCTCCCTGTGGTCTAAAATCCCATATGATAGAGACCATTGAGGTCAATGCAGACCAATCCCTCTGAAAGAGTTAAGGGGTAGGTGGGGAGCCCTTCTGTGCCTGCTCTGGTATAACCCTTGTGCTGGAGGTGGGCTCCACTGGGAGAGGAATAGAGAGGGTAATTAACAGCGCTCAAGCGACTCCACAAAAGGATTTAGTGGGGTCAATTGTAGCTGTGGGATATCTAAACTATCTGGGTTCCCCCAATTCTTCTGTAACACCTTCAGTAGAGGTGACATTGACAATTATGGTTTTGTGTTGGTGAATTTCTTTGGAGAACTCAAAAAAATGGTCAAGTTTTGAAGACAAGTTGATTCAACATGAAAATTAAGATTGTTCATGTGGGCTCAGGAACCAGAAGACAGAGAGACAGTAGGCACCTAGCTTCTGGGTGGGTGGCCTCCATGAGAATTTCAGTTCTGCCATGATCTTCCTGGTGAGGTCATGAGAGTGAGTGCATGTGGCCGTGAATTTGGGGTGTAGGAGAACAGAGGGCTTTTTCTGCACTAATGAGCAGAGGGAAGCCCAAATGTGAATCTGTTACCTTTGGGGATTGATTGTCTTTGCCTGGGCTCTTCACAAGATTTTTGTGTTTAAAGATAAAATGTTTCATATAACTCATATAGTAGATGTCAGACATCATTAGAAACAGTATGTTTGTCCTTCACTATGTTGCTGCTTTAATTCTTTTTCAAGTTTCTTTCTTTTATTCTCTATCTCTGTATTCCTCCATACTACACAAAAGTACACTTACAGCTTTACCGTTGCTATGATGTTAACCTAAGATAGAGGATACGTTGCCAGCCACAGGCCAGAACACTGGGCAGAAGTGCAGAAAAGAAATATTTTGGCAGCAAGAGGGCTTGGGAAGCCAATATTTTTTACCATAACTTACAGTAAATATTTACAAATTCAGGCTCATGTGGGTGTTCAGAATTTTAGTGAAAAGCAATCTTATGCGCTTTTATTTACTTTGAATGTGTTCTCCTCTTTTCAGTAACCATGACTAATTCCCCTTTTCCCAGGGAGTAGAAAGTAAGTTAGCTCTTGTTCTAGACACACACCCCAAACAATTTATTATGCACATTCTGGTAGCCAGCACACAGAATGCAGGAGTGAGAAAACAAAGGCAACCCCTAATATCATAGTACCAATCAATAAAGGAACTGAGGAAGCACTGTTGCTACAGGGGTGAATCACTGTTCTGCTGATTTTTACTTGGTTTTCACTAGGAAAGCAAAGAATCTGTAAACTCTGAGAGTGATGAAGCCAATGAAATAAGTCCAGTAAAGACACTTACTGTGTATTGCTGTTGATGCTCTGAGAGATGTGAGGGAATATGACAAGATCTTTGCATTCAAGGAAATTATATTTGTAAAGAGAACACACCAGTAATGCAAAGTTAGGTGACCCTAAAAGATGTGAATGACACTCGAAGATAACAACCCAAGAGAGGCAGGGATGATTACTTTATAAATGGAATGTATGGAGTTGTCTTGGAGAGTCAAGAGATTATTCGGGTTTGGCAGGAAAGGGAAGCCTCCATGGAGGAGGAAGATTTGAGCTGAGTATTGAAAAGGGACATTCCAGGCAGCAGAAGGCATGAGCAGAATCACAAAGGTGACAAAAGATCCAGGTCCAGGAGAGTAGGACAAATAAGCCAGTCTGGCTGAAATGGAGTTTCAGATGGTGAGTAATTAGAGCACTGGAAGTAGCCCATGTGTTGGCTGTAGAAGGCCTTGAGGTAGCTGACTTTGAGGTAGGAGACTCACGATGCACCATGAACGCCTTGCTCTGAAATGGTAACCATCTCTTGGATCCACATTTTCCTTAAGCCATTGGGGCGGGCCTTCTTTCCTTTTCTAGTTTTATCTTGAAGCCAAGAGTCTATTACCATGGGCTAGGCCTGTCCCTCCTAACTCCATTGGTCTGAGTCTGACACAAATCTAGGCATGGCAGATGAGTGCAGAAGGCCATGTGGGAGCTCCTTAAAACTCATGGCTATTCCAGGGGCGCCTGGGTGGCTCAGTGGGTTAAGCCTCTGCCTTCAGCTCAAGTCATGATCTCAGGGTCCTGGGATCGAGCCCCACATCAGGCTCCCTGCTAAGCAGAGAGCCTGCATCCCCCCACCCCAACTACTTGTGATCTCTCTCTCTCTGTCAAGTAAATAAATAAAATTAAAAAAAAAAAAAAACTCATGACTATTCCAACTTGGACAAGCCTGGTTTAGAAAATGGAGTGAGTATTTTTGGAGCATCAGCAGGTGTGGAAACTTCTTCTGTGTGCGCAGTAGACACAGAGAAAGCTTCTCCTCACTGCCCTTAAAACCCACTCAGATAGCCCTCAATAGAAGAGCCTGAGAAACAGGTGTAAAACTGGGAATTTGCTCAAAGGACATGTATTGCCTAAAGATTCAGCAGAATCCCTGAGCAAGGCTTATGCACGCAGACCTGATAATGCATTACTATAAGATAGTGAAAAGCACAGACTTTGTGGAGATGTCTTCAGAGCTAAGTAATTCTAGCGAGTAATTATGAAGCAGGAGAATGATTGTACAAACTGCAGACTAAACATTTAAGCCCTGTGTGTGGGGCCAGCTGACAAGCGGACATAATTAATAGGCAGTTACAATGTGGAAGATTCCAGAAAATAGGGTTTTGTCACTTGAAATTCACAGTTTCTGACAGAAGAATATTCCTAAGACGAATGTAGTTGGATCAGGTAATCTTGAGAGGAAGGGGACTCTCCAATCCCTTTTGGAAAGAATCCCTGGTGGTGTTGGGTTTCCTCTGTCCCTTTGTGAGAAAGTGTTCTTGAGTATTAGGGTTGGCAAGCAGGGAGCTAAAGGAGATGTCACAAGCAACGGGTACAGCTGTACAAGCAAACTGCTGGGAGGGTTAGACACTTGTTAGTTTTTATGAAGTTAGGTGTCTGGTCTCTGTTTCTTTGCCTTCCAGAGAGACTTCCTGGCAGAGAGTTACAATCGTGCCTCACAGAAAAGCCCAGGCCAGCTGTATCTGCTCTGGAGCTTGGCAGACTTCAGCCAGCTCTGAGCATGGCTTCCTTATTTTCTGGATCAGGAGTCGCAGCGGGGACAATGGGCCTCAGCCAAACAGTACCCTCTAACCTCTGCTTCCCTTCTTCTGTCCCAGGTGTAATGATTATTAGAAGGCGTGACAGGGATTCCTGCCTGCATTTGTGCCACAGGGGAAAGGAAGGAGCGTAAGGAGCTTTTGGAAGCCAGGAGCCCTGTCTCTACAGCAGATTTTTAGAAAACCGTGAAGCTGACTACTTGTTTTTCTCCTGCATCCTTTTGCGACCCTTCCTTCCTGACCAGCCTATCCTCACTGCTGACAGAGAATTTGCCCTATTTCCTAAGTGTCCAGTTTAATCTTCTTTTGCAACACCATCAAAGTCTCGTCTTTTACTACATGCACCTCATCTTCCAAAATGATCCCCAGCCCCATCTCTTCAGAATGTCTGTTTCTTCAGGGCTAATCCCAGAGGAAGCAAACAGATTGATTACTTCACACTAAGATGTGAATGACTGATGCCCTGGAGGGGGGAGTAAAAAATTAAAGAGATATTCACAATAGAAGATCTTTTAGGCCCAAGTGGTTAAGAATATTTCATATCTATCATTTCACATGTATTTTCCTGTTCATCTGTATAAAGCAGATCGTCTTATAACCTCAGTTTTATAGAAGGGAAAACTGAGGCTCAAAAAACTCAAGTTACCTAATTAAATATATAGTCTAGACAAGGCTTGAACCCAGGTCTCTGGCTCCAAGAGGACTGTTCATTCCCTCTCATTCTGTTATCTGTACAATAGATGAAAATATATTTTGATAGTTAATTCTTCTTAACTTTTAGGATGACCAATAGGTTAATCTCTAAAAATCAGCGGCCTAAGGGGGCACAATGGGTTGAATTGTATCTCCATTAGATTCATATGTTAAAGCCCAAACTCCAAGTGTTGGTACTTAGAGGTGGGACTGTTGGGAGATAACCAGTTGTAGATGAGGTCATGAGGTTGGGGTGCTTATCACAGGATTAGTGCCCTTTTAGGAAAAGCTATCAAAGAGTTGGTCTCTTTCTCTCTTCTGGCCATGTGAGAACACAGTGAGAAGTCAAGCCAGGAAGAGAGTCTCATCAGAACCCAAGGCTGCTGGCACCCTGATCTCAAACTTCTAGTCTCCAGAACTATGAAAAATACATTTCTGTTTAAGTCACCTGGTCATTGGTATTTTGATAAGGCTGTCCACACAGACACTGGGACCATTGGGTCAACCAGGAGCCATGTACCCATATCTGCTGTTTGTTTAGCAAATGTCCATGTGATGAACCCCTGAACCCAGGGAAGAACTAAGAAGAAAACAAAAAGCAAAAAAATGAAAAAAACCTGAGAATTCTTTTTTTACTAGGTTTTCCTAAAATTGTGTTTTGCTACAAAACCCTTAGTACGGGCCACTTGTTATAAAATAATCCATAATTCCTCTTAGCCCAGTGATAAGAGCTTGGAGTTTTCCTTTAGAAAAGTTTTCCCTAATTGGGCACAGTGTTCTCAATTGTATTAGTTATAAAAAAATAAATGCAAAAACCATGCCCAGTCATTTAAAGTAATTCTCTTCTGGACCTAGTTGGTTCCATCTGGTCCTCCAGATGAAGGAAGTGCCCTCAAATGAGCTTTATTCTTTGGAAGTTACTTTTGATGATATGAAAGCCACACATCTGGGGAATGGCAGATGGGAAATTTTCCCTTGGGATAAACCAGATGGGGATGATTCATATCACCCAAGGGTGATATCATCACAGTCCAAGATCAGCTGAAACTTGCTTAAGCAAAGGGGGAATTCATTGTCTCTCATAAACAAATTAGGGAGAGGATGGGGTTGTGGCTAGGCTTTGGGGGTGAATGGGTGAAGACTCAATCCTTCCAACCCTTGACACTGCTATTCGCTACTCAGTGATTCCACTCTTTCTGACAAATGTCCTCCTGGCAGCTAGAAATAAGACCAGCAGAAGCAGCTCATTGCTTGGAACCAGAGCTCACCTCCAAAACCAGCTGGCATTGACGGTAGCTATTGTAAACCACATTAACAGAATGGAGGAAGGGATCATATCCCAAAGTTAAGAAATGCTGTTCATTAAAGAAGTGCAGGAAGGGGCTATGTAGATTCCAAATAGATGATCCTATACATGACCACGGAAATCACAAATGAATGATGATGAAGCTGATTATCCATTCATCACATGTCTGTCTCCCTTCATCCCTTCTTCCTTTCCTTCCTTTTCTCATTGACCATTAGTGATTGAACTGGATCTCCTCCCCAGCCCCTGTCTTCTCCCTGGAGATCTGGGTCGGACTGAAAGTTCCAAACCTCTAATCACTTGGTTGTTTCTTCTGACTCCCAGCCTCCATCCTTAGATGGGATCCCAAAGTCACTTCATTAACATATAAAGACATCTTTAGGTCTTACCACTTAAGAAATTACAAGGGGTTTAGAAGCCCAGAGCCAGGAACCATGGAAAGATCAAATATATAAGAAATATATTTTTTTATAATTATTTGAGAATAATTGACATACAGGGTTACATTAGTTTCAGGTGTACAACATATATATAACAACTAATACATGATGCTGTGTTCACCATCTGTCACCATATGACATTACTGCAATATCATTAACCATATTCCCTATGCTGTGTCTTTCATTCCTGTGATTTATTTATTCAATAACTGGAAGCCTGTATCTCCAACTCCCCGTCAACCATTTTGCCCAACCCCCACCTCCTCCCATGTGGCAACCATCAGTTTGTTCTCTGTATTTATAGGTCTGATTGTGCTTTCTGTTTGTTTATTCATTTTTTGTTGCTGTTTTAGATTCCACTTGTGCATGAAATCGTATGTATTTGTCTTTGACTTGTTTTACTTAGCATAATAGCTTCTAGGTCTATCCATGTTGTCTCAAATGCATGATCTCATCCTTTTTTGTGGTTGCATAATATTCTATTGTGTGTATATACCACATTTTCCTTATCCACTTGTCTATCAATAGACAGTTTGCTTCCATATCTTGGCTATTGTAAATAATGTTGCAAGGAACATAGGGCTGCCTATATCTTTTTGAATTGGTGTTTTTGTTTTCTTTGAATAAGTACCCAATAATGGAATAACTGGATCAATGTATTCCTATATTTAATTTCTTGAGAAACGTCCATACTGTTTTCCACAGTGGCTGTACCAATTTGCATTCCCAATGGTGCACAGGACTTCCTTTTTCTCCACATCCTCACCAACACTTGTTATTTTTTTTTCTTTTTGAGTCTAGTCATTCTAACAGGCATAACGTGACGTCTCATCGTGGTTTAGGTTTGCATTTCCCTCATGGCTATCGATGTGGGGCATCTATTCATATGTCTGTTGGCCAACTGTAGGTCCTCTTTGAAAAAATGTCTATGTGGGTCCTCTGCCTATGTTTTAATTGGATTATTTATTTATTTAATTTTTTTGGTGTTCAGTTGTAGAAGTTCTTTATATATTTTGGATATTAACCCCTTATCAGATATATCAGATATACATACCATTCAGTAGGTTGTCTTATTGTTTTTTTGATGCATTACATGTGCTTGTAAATTGTAGGTTTCTTTTTTTTTTTCTTTACAGAGAGAGAGAGAAATCACAAATAGGCAGAGAGGCAGGCAGATATCTATATATCTATATCTACATATACAATATGTATACAATATATATACTATATATATACAATATAACTGTAAAATAAGGAGACAAAAAAGTGACAGGCATACTAGAATCTTAGAGTAACAAGTTTACAATATATCATTTTGTTGGTATAATAAGTTAATATTTATTGAATGTTAATATTAAGTGTGGGTAACTTTTATGAAACTTTCACTGGCACCATCTCAATTAATACTCAGAGCAAGTAGTTGATGAAGAAAGCCCTGTGTGGGCCAAAGCCAGCCCACCATGATTGTATCGAGTTCTACTGAGACACAGCAACAGTCCATTCACTTATGCATCAACTATGGCTACTTTCATGCTGGAGAACAAGCAGTTTCAACAGAGACTATATGGACTGCTGAAGGAATTTATAATCTGGTCCTTCACAGACCAGGTTAGCTGATTCTTGCAAAACAATCCTGTGAAGGAAGTCCTATTATCCCCATTTGTCACCAAGGTCCCATACTGGTATTGTCATTGTGGCACGTCAAATCCAGGTCTGTCTTAATGTTAAGTCTATAGTCTTTTTAGAGATTTCTATAGCAAAGAACACAGGTCCTAGAGCCAGACTGTTTGGGTTCAAATGAGACTCCACCACTTAGAAGCCACTTATTAGACATTTTGTTTAATTGCCCTGTGTCTTAGATTTTTTTCCACAACATTTCAGGTTGTTAATAGATGTCACTGGTCATCATTGACATCAGCACAGCCCTTGAATCCCAGCATGTTTGTCCCAGGACCGATACCTCTGGGCCCCTCATGCTCTGGAATGCCTTCCTCAACATTTTCAAAGTTCCCTTTAGGTACCTGGGAATAACTGGGATGACTGTATTATCCAGGCAAGATCTTAGGATCTTTGTGAATTCTGATCCCCATTTCTCCCTTTTGGCATGTTCTTTGATCTTTACTCCCCACACACCATGTGGAACCAACCAGATGCCCCAAAGAGCTCCAGGCCTCCTATCTATAAGATCATTCTGGGGCCCCTGGCCTGGCCCTGATTCCAAGAGGGCGGCCTGACAAGCAATTGCTACCAGGATAACCCAGTTTTTCTTCATTGAGATTTCATAAGATTGAGCCACCATACAATGCAGACACACTGATTTTGATGACTCTTAAGTAGGAGACACAAGTTCAGGGCTCTGGGGTACCCATGGAACACTGCCAACCCTTGGGCAGCCACATGTTGGGTCCATGTGTCAGCTCTCACCCCTCCATGTTCCTATATATGGCAGCCTCTGGTCTATAGCACCCCAGGACAGTAGATGGGGCAGCTTACATCCTTTATCCTGCTTACCTCTCATCACAGGCACAGGATGGTCAAACCCTTCCTTGAGTGGTCCTCCAGAGGTGGCTTTGTCATTGTCTTCTGACAGCTTTCAAGCTATTGCTCTGCAACGGCAGCAGAACCTTCTCTATGAGCCAGTCGATGTGTTGACAAGGAAATCCAGTTTAAGCCATTTTGGTGAGACACAGACATTCCTTGCACCAACGGGACCATGCTTCTTTGTCTACTCACAGCCCCTTCCCTCCCCTTCCCCCCAACTGGAGGTGGAAAGTGGAGGTGCTGTCAGCATTGAAAGAAATCACATTCTAGGAATTCAGTGAATACCCAAAGGAGTTCAAGAGAAGATAAGGTAGAAAAATGCATGCTGTTCTATGTTTTTTCCATATAGTTTCAAACAGCAAATTTCACCCGATGACAAAGTAAATTAACATTCCCGTTTCCCTTCATATTCCGGGTGAGACCACAGGGTATAGTCCTCACCCACAAAGCCAGAAGGAACTGTTGAGAGTTTCTGGAAACTGGGATTCATGGGTGGCAGGATGGATGGGGTGTCCTGAGTGTGGGTTGATCAGCATGAAATAAAGGGGATGAAGGAAATGCAGAAGCAAGAAGACCTAGGCTGTTTCAGTGCATACATAGTCTGAAGAACCATGGTGTGTACGATGACAATGTCATTACCCTTTCCTCGGGGAGGGGGGAAGGTGAAATGAGCATATTTAATGATAAAGAACACAAATAGACACTTCTGGTACCTGCACGGAAAGCGCAGGTGCTCAGGCGCTGTGAGTACTCTCCACACACGCTGATGGGACAAGAAGCAAATATTAATAATAAGCTACCCATTATCCTGAATCTCCAGTGATAAATCCTTATGCCTTACAAAGATCCATCAATTTGTCAATACTTTTTTTTTAATTAAAGATTTTTATTTATTTATTTGACAGAGATCACAAGTAGGCAAAAAGGCAGGCAGAGAGAGAGGAAGGGAAGCAGGCTTCCCACTGAGCAGAGAGCCTGATGCGGGGCTCGATCCCAGGACCCTGGATCATGACCTGAGCCGAAGGCAGAGGCTTTAACCCACTGAGCCACCCAGGCGCCCCCAATTTGTCAATACTTTAAAAATCAAATTGTTGGCATAGACAAGAGCCCCACAAAAAAAAAAATTGCCAGGGGGCACACAGTCTAGGGACAGTCCTGCTTGGGGTCACCTTATTTTCTTTCCAATGAAGTCACTTTTGATTTTCATTTGTAGTTTCTCCTACATCTTTTGTGTTCCCCCTGTATGTTTTCTGCTCATTTCAGTTGCTCTTTCTTGTCTCCCTTGCAAAAATCAACTTGGGCTTTGTAATATTACATATCCTTTGACTTCTTTGCAAGCAATTTGCCATCCTTTCTCAGTGTCTCTTTGATCATCTGCCTTAGCCTGTCAGCCATTCTCTCTCTCTCTCTCTCTCTGTGTCACACATGCACACACTCACACACACTCTACCCGTACACACCACGTCATGTGGGCACGCACAATGAATGAACATAAGGCTTTGATGTGTAGGCAACATGTTTCTGTGGGATTTGTTCTTGCTTTTAGAACTATGAGACTCATTAAATAAAGGGCTTCTATTTGATACAGGGAAGAGAGTCCAGGGCTACGTTCCCTCATTCTCGGGTCTAGCATTAGGACAGTGAGGTCATATGTAGCATTCCAAGAATGCCAAGGTGTCAGGATAGCACAAGTGGGAATTATTTCTGATACCCTGTTGTGTGCTCCAGTCTGTGGTAAGAGCTCAGCTCTGTAAATCTTTACTTGCCTGTGGATCAAGTGTCCTGTGACTCGTGACAGCTGCAGCGTTGGGGGAGATAAGGGGTGTTATGTGTAATTCATAGCTGTGTGTCTACCTTTTCATGATAGAAAGCTATTGAACTAAAATCACATTTCATGGCACTTAAAAATACTTGGATAGCCCAAGATCCAATTTTTGCTTTCTACCAGGAGACAATACAATCAATTTTAACATGTTGTTTCTCTTTGTTGCTATAATTTATTTGTCTTTATTATACATTAATATAATATATTTTATTTATTATACGTTACTATATTAATATTATTTATATTTATTATATGTTACTATAATTTATATGTCTTTATTCCTGGCACTATCTGACTGTCCTAGAAACAGCCGATGCCACCAATTAGGAAATAAAATCAGTTGCTGCTGCCTCCCTGTCCTGTTATGTGTTCATGCATCAGCAGGGAAGGGCACTTGAAATGCATTTGCTTCAGCACATTTCGATAATGTATGGTAAAGGTGACAGCTTTTTTTTTTTTCTTTTTTGTCAACTTGCACATTAGTGTCTCTTAAGTGGCAGATTAAAAATTTCATAAAGCACTAACGCTGATTAAAAAGGTTTGTTTAGGCTTGTTCAGGACTGTAAGTGCCCACAGGCTCCAAATCACATTCTTACCCTTCTTTAAACCAACACCATTTTAAAAGCTTGCTGTAATGGTTCTGTCTTCTTGTAGCAAACAATAATAAATTTCTGTAGGGCTATATTCTTTTATAAGGTAGATAACAAAAACGTGTAAATATGGAAAAACAATCCAGATCCATGGAAACACTTGCATTATATACATTCTTTTAAAAGTCTCAGTCCTGTTAGTCGGTATCTCCTTTTAACACATTAGAGACACGCATCATACCTTGTTCTCTTTTTATCAAAAATTATTTTTCAGAATTTATGGCATGGCTCTCATCTAGCTAAGGCTCCTGAAAAGTCTGAACTTCTTCTGGATTTTACATCTTGCGGAATAATAAAAAAAATTCTTTGGCGAGCATGAATTTTTGTTGTCTACTTCTTATCTATTTACTCCTTCTTTCATCTTTTCCTTCATGGAACCACAACTCCCGCGCCTGACTGGGGGTCGGGTGTGAGGATGATGTCATCCTTTTATGAGGAAGGACTCATCTGTAAAACAGTGGAAAACCTGCATAAAGAGCCTACGCAAAGTGTGATGGGCCTCAGGGAGAGAGCAGTCTCCTGGACATGACCTGGTTCCTGCTTGACTTTCTAAGAGAGGGAAGGAAGATGAGGCTTCTCTATAATCATAAGGAGACCCCAGACCCATTTATCCCAACAAAAGCTAGAGGAAAGAGAAGTGATCTAAATTTTAAGAAAGTTGAACTCTGGGGCGCCTGGGTGGCTCAGTGGGTTAAAGCCTCTGCCTTCGGCTCAGGTCATGATCCCAGGGTCCTGGGATCGAGCCCCGTATCGGGCTCTCTGCTCAGCAGGGAGCCTGCTTCCTCCTCTCTCTCTCTGCCTGCCTCTCTGTCTACTTGTAATCTCTGTCAGTCAAATAAAATAAATAAAATCTTTAAAAAAAAAAAAAGAAAGCTGAACTCTATAAATTTATTTATTTATTTATTTGAGAGAGAAAGAGAGCTCACACATGAGCAGAGGGAGGGGCAGGGAAAGAATTGCAAGCAGACCCCACCCTGAGCACAGAGCCTGACAAGGGGTTCGATCTTGTGACTCTGAGAGCATGACCTGAGCCGAAACCAAAAGTTAGATGCTTAACTGACTGAATCATCCAGGTGTCCCGAGAAAATTGAACTTTAAAGGAAGAAGTCCTGACTGAGGAAGCCACCCAGAAGCAAGGATGTTTATGTTCTAAACCTAACAGTTAGCAGCATAGATCCAATTTTTACCCCCTTGGATATTTGGATTAAGGTGTTGTGAAGGGGGGGGTGGTGGTAAGCATTAGACTTTGATTTGCGTAATTTGCTCACAAATCTATGCTTTTTTATGTTCAGGTTCTGCCACTAATATAGTGACTTCATGGAGGGCCTTATATGCCTGCCTAGGAGTTTGGGTTCTGTGTGGTAAAAAGGAGTCTCTGAAGGTTGTTAACTTAGAACTTCAGGGTTTAGATATTCATTTGGAGAAGTCTAAAAGATTTGTTTAATATTAAAAAATATTTTGAAAACTCATCACCAGCAAAATAACACAAAACCATTAGCAGGGAAATAGGAGCTGTTGCTCTAACAGAAGCAAGGGATGACAAGGAACTGAACAAAGTTAGTGGCCGGAAGAATGGCAAAAAGAGGTTGGACATGAGAAATAGGAAGGGAGTGGAAGAAGAGGGTTGTAGGAAGGAGTCAACATCCACATTCTTGTCTTGAGCAGCTGGATGGCTGGTAGTCTCATTTCCTAGGATGGGAGAAGGCACCATATTGTTGGTGATGGTGAGCTCGGTTTGGAAGACAGTAAATTCAGGGCTCCTGCAAGACAAACAAGTGGAGGTGTGCAGTGTTCAGTTGGGTATTCAGGTATGAAGCCCAAGAGGTGAGTCTGGGCAGGAGATGCAGATCTGGGAGTCATCAGGAAGTAGCTGGGAGCTGAAGCTATGCCCCAAACAGAGGGATAAAGGGAAGCACAAGGACCGCCCCAGGGCCAACAGTAGTGACAGTGTTATTGATCTATCACAGCCACTAACTCAGGAATGGTGAACCCTGGGTGGCCCTGGTAGGGATGCCTGCTCCTCCTGGGGAATCCTAAGGGGGCTGGACAAATCAGAAGCACAGCTCCTGGCTGGACCCGCCAATGCTGTTGCCAAACAAACTCAGATAAACTTGTTGCAAGAGAAGCCAATAACGCAAGAGATGAAGGTCTGGAGCAGAGAAAGGGAGAGACTTATTTCAGGTGCCAGCAACCCTGGGAGGTGGTAGGTGCAACGTCTAACCACTGACCTCTCCCCCCACAAGATGGACGCTAGAGTTTTACAGGAGAGGTTCAGGGAGGTAATGGCAATAGAGCAGGCTGAGACCGCTCGGCGGGGGAGGTGGGGGTGTCAAGAGATGTTCAACTAATGATCTCGAGCAGATAAAGGGACATGTGGAGTGTGGGTTTCTAGGCATTCTGTCACTATTGGGGCTTTTCTATCGGGTCAGAATGTTCCAGTCATTGTGTCAATGTCTCAACACAGTGCAATAACAAACAAGCACCCTGGATTTTAGAGCACAAGCAGTCTTGTCTATTTCTGGTTTTGACCGTTGAGATCTGTAGTGGAGTGAGAGGGCTGGCTCTGACAACAGAGCAGTTTGAGGAAGAGGGACCAGAAAAGAGTGGAGGGAGAAGGGGAGAGAACAAGCAGGGGAGCAGTTGAGTCAAATGCTGTAGAGGAGGAAGGAAGGTGAGATAGGAAACAGCCATGACTTTAGGAACAGAGATCACTGGTGACGAGGTTGAGGCAGCTTGGGTGGAGCGTGGTGGTGGAAACCAGAGGACAGTGGCTTCACTGAACTTGAGGTGAGGAATGGGGTCAAGGGTGCAAACTATCCTCTTGAGGCTGTGGGAAGAGATCACAGTTTCAAGGCAGTGTTGTTTGGTTTTCAGAGTGAGAACTGAGCACGCTCTCCATCTCATGTTCTCCAGTAGTCAATGACATGGATGAGCTATTTCAGCCATGGGCGGTCATAGGCAGACCCAGGACCGCTTCTCCCATCATCAGATGGAAGGCTTTTTGCTGTTTAGATCTTTTCAGCTCACTGGGCTCAACTCCTAAATTCCCTGTCCTGGCTTGGCTCCCCATTCCCTGTTACAGTTGAAGGGTTTGAAGGGTGTGTCACCACATGGCAGTCAGGGCTCACCTGGCACCATGTTTGATATCCCTCAAGGGTCACCTTTCTCTTTCATCTGCTTGTGCCACACACGGGTCCCAGGTCTTGGAGTCAAATGAAGAGCTCAGGGGGTGGTCCCGTAGTCAGAGGGTCCAGTGAGATGATAAGTTCCCTGGGGTGGGACTTCCCACAGTGCCACTGTTGGGTGTCCAGGCATTAACAGGGTGCTGAGGCATTGAACCCGCAGCACCTGTGGTAGTAGGTGGGGCCTGCCTCAGTTGTAATAGTCTTTTCATTCCCCAGGGTGTCCTTCCAATGGTTTCGTTTCCTTTGTGCACCATGTTGTGGGAAGCACTGGCCCAAGGGGCTCCACCTCCAGCACTCAGTCTGGCTCTTTGGCAGTCAGCTTCCTGGGGGGGTATCTACAATGTCCTCACAGCACCCCTGGGTTTCTGTGAGCTCTCTGGCCTCTTCCTAGATTTGCCCTCTGCAGACAGGGAAGGCCTATTTGCATTTGCTTGCATTTGTGTGGGACAGAACATGTCTTAGGCAAAGAGCTACTGAAGGATATGTCCCTATCAACAACGAGGGCCCCTCCAAGGTCTTCTCTGCTTCCCCTGTTGTTATCGGGATGACAGGGACAATCTGGCCCCTGTCCACATCAAACACTGTCTGGTGCTGGAAACAAGCCTCAAAATGTGTTTTAAATCCTTTATTTCTCTCCATCTCCCCCAAATCTGCCCACCAAGCACACACTTGACTTACGTCACACAGCAACACTCAATTGGGAGTGACAGTGACCCTCCTGAAGGTAGCCACCGTGGCCCCCATGGGCCGAGGCATCACACCTGGGTCTGATTAGACACTGTGTTATCCGTCTACACATGTGGCACTTGAAAGCAGCTTTCTCTCGTGCACTTATAGGGGGACGCTTTCTGGAAATCGTAACACAGGACTAAAATTTCGCTCCTGCTGATTCTCCTGCCTGGAATGTTCTCCCCTTGTTCAACACCAGCCAGAGCACCACTGAATCAGGGTAAAATCCTCATCTCACAGTGGAGACTGAGGTCCAGGGAGATGGGGTCATGCTTGGCCTTACCCTCTCAAAGAAGCCCTCTTGAAGGGAGTTTTCTTTGTTAACTCTCCATTGGGCTGCTTGGACCACCACAACAAACGCCACACATAGGTGGCTTACACAGCAGGGATTCATTTTCTCACTGTTCTGGAGACTGAAAGTCCAAGATCAGGGTGCCTGTTTTCTCTGAAGGCCTCTCTCCTTGCCTTGCAGATGTCTCCCTCTTGAATCTTCACATGATCTTTGCCCTATGTATGTGGGAGGAGAAACGTGTGGGGGCGGGGAGGGGTGGAGATCTTTCTCTCCTCCTCTCCTTGTAAATCCACCAATCCTAACAGGCTGGGGCCCACCCTTATGGACTCATTTAACCTTAAGTATCTCTGAAAGGCCCTATTTCTAAAATGCAGCCATATGGGGGTTAAGCCTTCAGCATATGCATTTAGGGGGAAACCCAGTTCCGTCCACGGCATGCTCTGTGCTTTAATATACCCCATTGCCCTGTCTTCTGCCCAGTGCTTGGGTTATTACATTCACTGCCTATGCTGCTCTAACAAATTACTATCACCTTGGTGGTTTACACAACGGAGACTTATTCTCTCACAGTTCTAAAGGCTGGAAGTCTGAAACCAGTATCCCTGGGCTGAAGTCAAGCTGTTGACAGGATCATGCTCCCTCTGGAAGCTCGAGGCTCTAAAGCGGCATCTGTTCCTTGCTTCTTCCAGCTCTGCCCACCAGCATTCCTTGACCTGTGGCCACATCACCCCAGTCTCTCCCTCTATAGTCACATTGTTTCCTCCTCTTCTGTGTGTTACATTTTCATCTCCCTCTTGTAAGGACATTGTGATTGGATTTAGGGACCACCTGGATAATCCAGGATAGCTCCCCCTCTTAAGGCCCTTAACTTCATCATATGGGTAAAGATCCCTTTTCCAGATAAGGTAACATTTTCAGGTTCTAGAGATGAGGACCCGTTATCTTCGTGGGCCATTATTCAGTCTACCTCATGTATACTGTTCATATACTATCTTTTGTTGTTTTCGGAGGAGAGTTGGTCTATGAGAGGACCCCTTGCTGGAAAGGCAAGAAACCCACACATGTCTTTCTTGGGCATGTCTAGGTGAAATCACGCCCTGCAAAGCATCCTCCAGACCATTGGCTCTGCTCTCCCATGGCCTTCTCATGATCTAAAAGGAGGGCTGGGCACTAGGGGCCAGGCAGGGGATCTCCCTGGAGAGGAAACCCTCAGATGATCAGGGGTAGGAAGGAAAGAAGGCAAGTGTCGTCTTTGCAACCCCATTTCACTGCTGCTTAGAAGAGGGGGCTATTTCACTTGTATTCTTTTACTTCTGGTTCAAGCAATCTCTGAGACTGGGGTCTCCACGAGGAAGGTCCTGATTCCCCTCCTCTCTGTTCTATCAGGACACAATTTCCCCTCTCCGTTACCGAAAATACCTGATCAATTTTCAATGTGCTTATGAAGTCTGGAGAGCCAACTGTGTTGAAAATTGGCCATTTTAATAACAGTGAAGCCATCACTTTTTTTTTTTTTTTTTTTTTAAGAATGGGGTTACTGTGGAACGAATCTTCACAAACAGTGTTTTATTTGGTCACAGGACCCACGGTCCGCTACCAGGGCGGGAGAACTTTATTGGTTGCAATCTAATATCTAAGCTTGTGTTTGTCTGCTCTCCCTACTGGCCATTTATGGTAAAAAAAAAAATCAGAGGCCAGAACACTGAAAATGTTTTCCTTCTTGTGTCTAGTCCCATCCCAATTTCATCTTCATGCAGTGAGAGTAGGGGTTAGAAGATAGTTAGCAATTTTCTTATCCTGCTTTCAACAACGCCTCTGCTTACTTTACGAAGAGATGTTTGGACGTTACTGCTTACTCTGATAAATGCAGAGTGTCATTTTTAATATTGTTTCAGGCTTTGCAAAGTTTCATGTGTTTTGGAGAATTGCAAATGGTTTACCTCAAAATGCAGGAAAAGTATTGTAAAGGAGACTCTAGGAGAAAATCATAATCTCCTTAAAGAAGCCCTATCACTAAGATGTCATTGTTTAGGGTCAAGAGGGGGAAAGGCAGAGAGAAGATCCGACAGTGATTCAGAAATATCAACGGTTGGCATGAAGGCATGAATACCCTATAGCCTGTAGGGTGAGGGGAACCACGCCCATCACTGAGAGCTTCACTTTAGTCTCTTCCTGTGTTATCTGACTGGTGTTGATTCAAAATTAGATTTAATTGCAGTGGTTGCACAAGGGAGACCAGCCAACTATAACCCTTATTATCTCTTCTGGTGAAGGCTACCCCTGGTGACAGGTAAATATCCTGGAAAAGCCTTTCTCTCCACCCCCTCTTTTATTGGGTTCCAGGCAAAATTCTGCATTAAGTGAACTCACTCTTCATGCTTTTCCTGGTGTCTCTTAACTCTGTGTGTCCCTTGCCCCAGTCCATTTGCTAGACAGCTTGTGTTCCTAGAGTAGATGTCTGATAAACAAGTTCACATCCCATTGCTAAAGGCTTTAAGATGCTGATACTCCGGGGGTATTCTTTTTAAAGATTTTTTTTTTTTTTTTTTTTGACAGATGGAGATCACAGGTAGGCAGCGAGGCAGGCAGAGAGAGAGAAGAGGAAGCGGGCTCCCCGCCGAGCAGAGAGCCCGATGCGGGGCTCGATCCCAGGACCCTGGAATCATGACCTGAGCTGAAGGCAGAGGCTTTAACCCACTGAGCCACCCAGGCGCCCCCTCCGGGGGTATTCTAAGGGGAGTCCTTGCCTAGCATGCCTCACCCAAAAGAACCATCTCCAATGGTGCGTTTTCTGGGCCTTGGAATAGCTACATAAAGGAGAAATTGTTTTGAGTGGGATTGTCTTTTTGGGGTCACTCAAGTTCTGCCTTTTTCACTTACAAAAAACTCTGGTCATGGGTGAGGGGACAACACATCCTTTGGGGGTTTGAATCCACATTTCTTGTGACTCAAAGCTGGAATTTTTTCCATGGAAACAGTACCTCAAGGGCGCCTTTGTTTAAGATCCCAATGTAATGGAAAGATCTTCCCATTTCTCACTGGTGTTTATTTGTGTTGTAAATGTGGGGGACTTCGTGCTGTGCTGAGATTGTGGTTTCCTGATGTACCTTATAGGGGAAGGGCTAATCCAATGGGTGAATTTGGTCTTCCCTGAGGGGTGGGCAGCCCAGAAGTCACTGCTGAGAAGAGGCAAGTACTGACAGGCATCCTGAGTCTGGACATCCAGGACTTCTGCCTCTTTCCGGGACTTCGTTCTGTGACTGTGAACTTCAAGGCATTGGCGAGAATGCCAGGGGCTGTTTGTTTCTACTCCATTGGGCTGGTTTTCCTCTCAGCTGAGACTTTTCAACAACATTTAAATTTTTTTATTTCTTGAAGAGTTTTATCCCTTAATCTTGCAGGAATTGCAACCCAACTGGGAAAAGATGGTTGAGAGGGAGCTTGAAGAAGCAACCTGGAGGTTCTGTTGGCGGGACAATGGCCCAAGTAGGTTCGGTTCAGGGACTGTAATAATAACTTTCATCTTGTGCTGTTTCAGGAGATACTTTGTCCCTCTTGCTTTTTCCATCATCATGAAGGACTTTCCCTGAACGCTCACTGGCCTCACAGTTGAGGTGTCCCCAGGTTGGCCTTCGGGTCATACTGTAGGCACTGTTAACTGGATATGCTCTTGTCTAGTTTAGTTTCATGTAATGTGCTTATTGCACATAAATTTCTAACCTTGGGAGCCACCTGTCCAGCAATCTCAGATTCCAGCATCTTCTTACTCCACCGGGAGACCCTTCGCAGGCATGGGCCCAACTCTTCCAGGCTTGAACCTGAGCATTTTCTACTTTGATCCCTGTTCTTGGACTGTCTGGAGTATAAAGCCTTCTAGGATGCAGTGTATCTTTTTGTTTGCTCATAAGCTTCTTCCTCCTGAATATTCTCCCTCTCCTGAAAAACAAATCTCACTATTTGGGTCTTCCTCTCCTATGAAGCCCTCCAGGACTTTCCCTCCCCAGAACTCAAAGGTCTTTTTTCTCCTAATGATCTTTTGGCAACAAATCACACATGTCTTATGACTCACTCCAATAATTGTTTTATGGCAAGCATAACACCCACTTTACCAGTTCAGCCTCCCTAATTCTGATGTATGGCAGGCAAGTCTGCACAAGGAGATTCTGGGACATTAACTGTATTTGGCAAAGTGACCCTGAATTGGGCAGATGTTGTTACCTATCTATCCCCAGTGCTGATCTGTTGGAAATTTGCCTGAACTTCAAATAAAGATTACTGACCTCCCTTGGAAGCCAATGGAAGTGAATTCACTATAGATTTTTTCTTTTTAAGTACAAATGGAGGACAATTAAATGTAGTATATTACAGTTGGTCCCCCCCTTATCCACAGGGGATATGTTTCAAGACCCCCAGAGGACACCTAAAACCACAGATAGTACCAAATTCTATGTATACGATGTTCTCCTATACATCCATAAAGTTTAGTTTCTAAATTAAGCCCAGTAAGATTAACAATAATAATAAAATAAAACAATTATAACATTTGATTGTAATAAAAGTTATGTGAATGTGGTCAGTCTCTCTCTCTCAAAATATCTGATTGTAGTCACCTTTCTTGTGATGTTTGATGATCAAATGCTGGCAGAATGAGATGACGTAAGGCGAGTAGGCATCATGACATAGCGTTAGGCTACTGCTGACCTTTTGGCCATTGGTCAGGGGGATCATCTACTTCTAGGAGTGGATGGCCACGAATAACATTACTCAAGTAAGAAATGTTTAGGCCGATTTCTTAATCACGTGCCCTAAGAATAAGGAGAATTCAACATTCTCAGATGGAAGACAGGCTGGATGAAATCTTGTGCTATCTATCCCAACCAAGCATGCACCTCTCCAGGTTACCATCAGATGAAACAAACATGGCCATCAAGCAAACAACCAGGGACAGCATCTTCTTTAGAAAATAACTGTATTGCTTAGTCACACATTAAGTTAATGTGGGAATATTATTTTGGGTATTGTGATATTCTCAAGACTTATACAACCAAATAAACCAGAAGGTGACCTACCTGTCTGGGTCAATGCTAGCTTATCATTTAGCATCTGGAAACTTCTCTTATGTTGCTGGATCTGGTCGGAAAGTATGGGTGGTGACACAGGGGGGCAGCCAGTAACCTAATTCTGTATGTGGCTTATTGACTTGTCAAAAAAAAAAAAAAAAAAAAAAATAGTGTGCCTGGGTGGCTCAGTGGGTTAAAGCCTCTGCCTTCGGCTCAGGTCATGATCTCAGGGTCCTGGGATCCAGGCCTGCATCGGGCTCTCTGCTCAGCTGGGGGCCTGCTTCCCCCTTTCTCTCTCTGCCTGCCTCTCTGCCTACTTGTGATCTCTGTCTGTCAAATAAATAAATAAAATCTTAAAAAAAATAAGTCGATCATTCATTTTAGTTTGGTAGACTCATTCTAAAGTCTGAGGACGTTATTAGAACTGCTAAATTAGGGAATAGGTTGGTAAGTTTCCAAAAAAGAAACTCTTATTGGAGAGAAACCATCACGCCAACTTGCTTTATTGTTTGTATGTTTCACAACAAAATGATTCAGTCTCACCAGGCTTCATATTAGGAGGAGCAAAGCCATCAGGGAATGTATACTTTTCTTTTGTCTGTTTAAAAACATTTATCAAGTTAATGGATTCATGACTTCCTCCATTCCATGACTTCAAGCATTTTTGTGCAGAGACTTAAAAAACTCTAAGTATGAATAACATAAAGGAGACCATGACTCTGGAGACCTGGGTATCTGTTCAACCAGTTTAGTGTTCTGCATTTGTTGCCAGGGGCCTGACTCAATGAAATGTGTTGTTATGGCTTTATATTTGGGAAGAGCTAAGTACCCTGATGTTTTGATTTTTTTTTTTAAAAGCAAATAATTTGAGGCAGAAATAATAGAGCATGTCCTCTGTTAGGTCTCATCGCCCAAGGGAAAGATCACCTCCAAGAACCTTGCCTACAACACAGTCTCTATTTCACACAAATTGCATGGTGTCTTTTCTGGTTGTTGGGTTACAGGTGGCTCATCATTATGAGTTTGCAAATAACGTGCATCTTGATACATTAGGTTTAAAGTGGGAGGATGTTCACAGACAGAGAACATCAATTCAGCTCTCAGCAGGTGCCAAGTTCAAAGTGCCTTTTTGCAGAAAGCCACCACCAGCTCTGCACCTGCTCCTTGGAGAAAGAACCAGGTATTAGAAGGGCTGCCACGGAGAAATGACTTAACAAAATCATAAGCAGGATGTGGCTCTGTTTCCTCTGTGACAGGGGCGTGTTTGTGCCCTCTCAATTATACCGAACTTAATGGGAGCCTGTCTGTGAGAGGGGCCAGAGAAAGTCTAATAGCTAAATACCAGCGAGGATGCATTATTACTTAGATTCTATCAAACAAACCCAAGCAGAGGAAATACGCAAACATTACTGTTTCACCTAGTTGTTTATCTTTTCCTTGAGGTCATGCTGCAGATGAAGAGTACAATGAGAATAAATGTGACCGTGAATGAAGATGGGGAGTGTTCAAAGGCTCTGGTTGAACAGAAAAAGAATGCTAGAAAATCGTGGGATAGAAATGCAGCTGGGAAGTTAAGGCAGGTACTCTGTGCTCCAGGGAAACTGGTTTCCTCTTCTAGTTGGTGAGTTGTCTTGTGTGTCCCTGCTAAGTTCAGAGGTTGTTTCAGGCCATCAGATGTTAGAATTGCAACAACTCCAAACCAGGTGGGACAATCATTGACGTATTTGAGAGAGGAAGTCATTTCAGGGATATAGTTCTAGGAGAAATGAAAGTTATTATGTGCAAGTGTTGGACTTTGAAGGGAGGAGAAGGGTGGTTGACAGCAGGGCAGGAACTGTGTACATTTCCTCTTCCTGTTTCCTTAACTGACGTCCTCAGGCATCTCTCCTTATGGGGGGAGGATGTTCTCTACTGCCTTCTTTTTAGCCTCCTTAATCTTGTTTATATGGCACCTGCAGCAAGGAAACATCTGTCCAACAGGGATGGGACTGGGGTTACAAGAGTTTGCTACAAAGTGTGTTAATGTAAGGTTAGGAGATTCACAGAAATGAGTCCTGAAAGGCTGGCATAAATGTTGACTTAAAAATTCTGATCTCACATGTTCATTTTTCCTAAAACTGAAGGGCCCTTGTTTCTGGACTCTCAAACCTTTGGGCAAAAAATCAAAACTGCAGAGTGGATGAAAATCGCCTCTTATTTTAAAGGTTCACATACACTTTAGAGAAGCCATTTTTCTAGCCCTGTTATTACTATAAACAAGCAATTTCATTTTAACATTTACTCTTTATTGTGTCGCATGAAGTACCTACGTAATGCAAGTATGTACTGTACTAAAATACCTATATTTCCAAATAACATTATATGGTGTAGCCCACAGTCTCTGCAGAAGCATCATGAGTAACCTATGCCTTTAAACTTAACAATCCATTGTTGGATGCTGTGAAAAGTACGCTAACAGATGAAGAGAAAGAAATAAAGCTAAGTATGAATACACTTTTCCAAACATATACATACGCAGCTTACAATGGAACCCTAATGGACATAAGTCAAATGACAACATCTGATGTAGGAGCTATAAAATGTAGACTCTGCAATAAAAAGCCAAAGGCACATAAAAATATATTTTAACTTTAAAAATAACTTAGTTACAGTAATACTTCGCTTGTGTCTTACCAACATGTAGCTGACTGTCAAAATTGCGCGATATAGATATAATATATCGGGATATATAAGAGCTACGAGAAAATCCCCCGAACCCATAGAGTTGTTCAAATGTGAAAACAGAGAACAGTTTTAACACTGAAGAATTCGCTATGGTGAGCCCAAATAAGGTAATATAGAAAAGAGTCTAGAAAAAAAGGCTTAGGTATTAAATTTTGACTTCTTCTTGTTCAGAAAATGCTGGAGCATTGTCAAGTTCTTTAACGTGACTTGTGCAGCCCTTCGTAGCTAGTGCCAATCCTGGCCGAGCCAGAGTTCTTACATTTCTGGAAACAAAAAAAATGTGAGCTGAACATTAGCAATGCCCGCTGAAAATGGGTTCTGACTGACTCACTTCCTTTCTGCCAGGACGGGTTTTTGTTTGTTTTGTTTTGGTTTGGTTTGGTTTTTTCTAATTGTTTTTGCAAACAGGGCATCACAGGTACAAAAAATATTTCGTAGGAACATGATTTTAGAAAACCCATCACGCACAACTGCACACATAGCCAGTGAAGCTCTTCTCTTTGACTGTGGTTAGTTTAGTTTTTGTTTTCTGATACCTTTTCCCCCAAAGGACAGGAGTCCACGGTGTCCATTACTTATTTTTATCCATGACATTCAGCACCTCATCCAAAAAGGAAGGCCCCAGATCGAGCTGCAGGGAGAGGAGGGAACCCGTGAGGTCAGAGAGGGACTCCTCTGACTTCGTCTTTTCCTTGACGAGCTGGCACGGGGCGGGATGATCAAACATGTCCTCAGCCGGCCAGTCAGAGTACTGTTCGGAGAGGCTGGAGGAGTGGCTGTCCCTGCCCCGGCTGGACTGTGACGCGGAGCCGCTGGAGCCCCATGAGACGTCTCCCTGGTGGCCTGTCCCGTTCTCCAGCAGACCGCTCTTCTCTGGGGCCTTCTCCTCCACAACCGGCTCACAGCTGAGCCGGGGCAGCTTGGCCGGCCCAAAGGACTCCTGTTTGGAACTAAATGTCACCGGCGACAGCAAGGGCAACATGAGTGCCTGGGACCCTCCAATGGTCGGGAGGGAGATGGCATTTTTGAGCACCGGGGAGGGCGTGTCTATGAACACGGAGTCGGAGGTGCTGTTGGCCCGCAGGAACTCGCTGTGCCCGGGGAAGGGACCCAGGCGTGCTTTCTCCTGGTTCCCTGGGAGCAGCTCATAGTTCCCTTGCAGGAAGGAGATGTCGCCGAAGACATCGTGCTGGCCCTCTTTGCCAATGTGAATGGTGTGGCGGAAGTCTCCGAGGGGAGGGCTGATCATATCGGGGGACAAGATGTCCCTCAGTTTAAATTTCTTGCCTTTCTTGTTATTGGCAGCTTTTAGGTAAATCGGTGTCTTGGCTGGCATTTTGGGATCCGAGAATGTCTACTTTGCAAAAGGGAAATGGGCCACTTTCTTCTGCGGATGTTGGGTTTCTGAAAATCCTTCCTGAGAGGGTCTGTCACATCATTTTTTTTTTCTCAAGTAGCTTTCAGAAGTGGCTGTGAGATGAGCCGGGGTTTAAGAGGCCTTCCTGAGATTACAGCCAAGTGGGGCGTCCCAGAGAGCGAGGTACATCATCCAACCCCTTCCACGGTGGGGAGAAACCTGGAAAAAGGAAACCAAAGCAGGTTATAGTTAGCACCTTGCCCTTTGGGGTTCACCAGGGCCCGCCTTTTTCACCAGAGCCTGTGCATAATGGCAGGAGCAGTTCTGTCAAGAGCCACACTTGATTTTGTCTTCTCTATCTTCAGGTTTTCTACTAAGGGTCCACTAACCACAGTCTTCTTTCAGGGGGAGAAAAGGGAAAAAAAAGAAAGAGATCGAAAAACCTCACACCTATGACATCAGCACTTTCTAAACATGGCTATGGACACAATTTTCTACATGTGTCTAAGATTTTAGATTTTTCCTCTGTTCTAAGTACTGCTGTCAGCACATGACCAGGGTGATTTCAGCTTCCTAGATACAAGTGGATTTGCTTTCAAATGTGTTTTCTCTTTTGTTTGGTGTTCACGCTAGCAAGACTGATAGTATTTTGTCATTGAGCTCCATGTCTAAATAAAATTAATGCAATACAGCGAACAGTCCTATAAGCAAAGGGACTGGAAATATTTACTAAGTGACAGTGGTTATTAGAGGGAGCAAACTGCATTCTTAAAATGAGAAGACAGGGATGACATGAGAAAACAGGGATTCAGGAATCAAAAAAAAATAATCACCCTTTCTCAATCACCTACAGCCAGCTACAGCTGGGATCAGGTTGCAGTGCAGAGAACTGGGCTGCCAAGGGTTTCAGGACCTGGGGCATTCTGAGATGGAAGGAAAAGATTCAAACGGCTTCTTTTCACAGAAAAAACCAGTGTGATCATCTATAACAGGCTGGGTCTTCACTTGGAAATACTTTTGGAACATTTACTGATACAGCATGTATCCTCTCCCTGGGGTGGACAGAACCCCAAGGAAACCTCCATGATGTGACTCCTAGCATTAATGCCTTTGTGGGCACAACCTGGGACTTGCTTCTAACCTACAGAATATGGCAAAGGGGATGGGATGCTCCCCCCTTGGTTAGGTTATATTCATCTTAGCAGACTGAGAAAGTCTCCCTTCACTAGTCTTGAAAGGATAAGCTGCCATGGAGAGGGAGGGCCGACAGAGATGAATTTTGCCAACAGCCTGAGGAAACCTGAAGTGGATTCTTTCCCCAGTTGAGTGTCTGATGAGACTGCAGCCCTGACAACTGGCTCACCCCCTGATAAGACCCCGGAGCGAAGCCCTGCCTGGACTTCCAACCCACAGAAACTGTGGGACAATCACTAGAGAGTGATGTAAGCCACCAAGCTTGTGGTCACGCATTACCAGTGTGGAAGGCTCACACCCCCTCCTTGTATACGCCACTCAGCACAATCAGAAATGCTAAGCGAGGCAGTGTGGGGCTCCAGGTTCTCATCTTACAGAGGAGAAACTGTTCATCTCTTAAAAATAATCCTCTAACTCTTCAGTCACGTCAGCTGACATGGGGAAGCTAAAACCTTTCCCACTGTGGGAATTCCTGAAATGGCTCAGCTGAGACCTCTCCCAGCGGGCTCCTCTCCCACGGGCAGTGGAGCAAATAAATAAGTAAATACTTGGAGGGCTGAGTCAGGTGGTGGCTTGAAGAGAGCCAGACACATTTGCTTTGTAGCAGCCAGAGGCCGTCTGTATCCGCTGCATACTTCTTTCCTTCCGGCGAGAGCTTCACATTCATTTCCCTGTGGCAGGTGAAAAGAACTGTGCCCTGGTACCCACGGGCAAGGGACCAACTGGCTCTGTTTGAGAACTGGCTTGCACCCAAGCTCAACAAGGCAGAGAACGATGAGCGGGAGAGGCCCACCATGCCCTGCCTTCATGTGCGGGAAGGCGGCCCTGGCAGCTCGAGGGGGTCTGAACCCAAGTTCGATAATCCAGTGTCAGCTGGGACCAAACACTTGCCATCTCTCGTTCTCTTTAGTCCTGATCAAGGCCCTGGCTCCAACAAGCTCCCCAAGATGCCACTTCCCATTTGAGGTTAGGGTCCCGAGGAAACACTGTGTCACTAACAGAGATGACTGCTACCGAAGAATGGGACATGCATGTGTAAGAAGCCAGGCCGGCAGGTCCAGACGTTCTCTGTTTTCCCTCGAATTTGAGTCTAGTGGCTGTCACAAAGGTTACAAATCCAAAGCCTTGGATCCCAACCTCAGAACTTCCTGGTTAAGTGTCCGATAGCCCGGGGCCCTGCCACCCCAGGTAGCTGGTATTGCCTCCCGGTGCCCCTGGGCACCGCATGGTGGATGACAGTTCGCAGGGGCTGCTGGGACACTGAGCCCACAGAAGGTGGGAGGCCGTCCCGAGGGACAGCTGCCCACTGGAGTGGTGTCCTCAGCACACACGGCCAGGAGGACAGCTGCCATGGAAAGATACAGTGTGTCCACCACAATGCAAGAGAAAGTGAGGGCCGTCCGTGGAGTCAAGGTTACACGAGGCCAGAAACCGAGGGAGAATACTTCAAGCTATGCAGAAAAGTACCATGGGGATGCAGCCAGTGAACGGTTCTCTGCCCTGCTGACGAGATCCCGCGCCCACTGCCCTGCACTTGAACAAGGACTGGGTGAGCTGGGGAGAAGGGGAGAGGAAACACTTGACCAGGAAGGTGCTCAGGGCAGGAACGCACAGCTCTCCCTCCCCGCCTGGCCACGGCCATGACCACGGCCACCGCTATGGGCACTGAAGCCCTTCATCAGAGGCTGGCTCAGCCTGATCGAAACTGGGTTTTAGGTCAGTGGCATGGACACAAAGGTGGGAAGGAAGCGACAAAAAGAAAGGAAAGGGTTGGTGAGTGAAGGCCACATACGCAACAGGCAGTGAGACTGGAGGGGCAGAAGAGAGGATACTGTAAAAAGCATTTTTCTTTCTATAAATATTTACATAGTGTTTATTGCCGGACAGGGATGTGGGGATGTGCCTTCTAGGACTTTGCAAACAATAATTTGTATTAAATTTCTACTATGCACTGGTGCTATGAGCTCCCAAATACACGGGAGTTTTGTGTTTTTTTTTTTTAAAGGAATTTTGGACAAAAATGTCAGTTTTACAACTTTAGATTAGTAGCTATTCGCGAGTAAAGCTGGGGAAATGGAGCTCGCCCCCCACCCCCTGCCCGCCCATCTTACCTGTCCTTCTCCACTCAGGGGCAACCATGCTCCATCCCACAGATCACAATCTAATAGTGAGCACATCTTACACTGGCTGCTTCCTCCCCTCCTTTCTGGATATTCTGGGCTCCCGGGCTTCTCAGCCAATGTACATCACTGCCCCCTTTCCCTTCCTGGCCTGTTTTTTCCGCATCTTCTCTGCCATTGCCAGTACAGGAAACTAACGGGCAGTTTCTTCAGTGACAACAAAGTGGCTGGTCCTGGGTGGGGGCGGGGGGGGGGGCGGTATGCGCACACTCACTCCTGGGAACCACCCACCCTGAGTACTACTGCAAGCAGCCCTGTGTTCTGGCCACTGTTCCAACATACTGGCTCCTGCATAAGAAACAATGAGGCTGCTGTTACCAGCCCCGTTTTACAAATGAGGCACTGAAGGGCAGATGATGAGTCTTGAGTCCCTTTGCCAAGGCTACCTGGCTACAAGGCTCGAAGCCAAGTGGCCAGGCTCGAGTTGAAGGTCCTGACGCTGAACGAGCACACTCGCCGGGAGTTCAGTCAGCTCCCCCGTGAGGAAGGGGGCGCACTGCCAAGCCTGTTCAAGATACAGATGTGTGATGACACACTGGACTGAGGCGGGAATCAGGCTTTGCATACCCCAATGGTGGGAGCCCCAACAGATGCCCCCCGGGTAGCAGTGGGTTTGACAGCATCTGTCACAACTGCAAATCCCATGCCTTGGACACCAGGATTCCACTTACAGAGATGTGCCGACTTACATATATGGGAAATAATCCGTGTACAAGATTATCAACCCAGGAACTTACAACAGTCTGGAACTGGAAACAGCCTAACTGTCCACTGATGGAAGACTGGTTAAATTGAATTAAGGTGCCTCTAATACAAATGTGTACCATACAGGCCTTAAAAAGGATGAAGTGGGTCTTTGTATGCTGATACAGAAAGAGCTCAGAGATATCGGTCTTTGAAGTATGCAGATCTACTTGTGCCAAAGTACACAGCCCTCCTTGTGCTAGCTTGTAGGTCTATGAAGTCTCGCTGGAAACACACACAGGAAACTCATAACGGCGCTGCCCACAGGGAGGAGTGGATAGAATACGACAGACGTGGGCGGGCGAGAAACTTCTCACTGTGTATCCTTTTAGGGTTTGGGGGTTTTTGAAACATGTGACTGAATGAGCAATTAGCTATTTAAAAAGCAAATTAATAGGGACGCCTGGGTGACTCAGTCAGTTAGGTTGCGCCTTCGGCTCAGGTCATGATCCCAGGGTCCTGGGATCGAGTCCCGCATTGGGCTCCTTGCTCGGTGGGGAGCCTGCTTCCCTCTCCACCTCTGCCTGCTTGCGTGCGCTCTCTCTCTGACAAACAAACAAACAAACAAAAACAAAAAACCAAAATAGGCTGCTTAGGGCTCAGGCTGCAGCTTGGAGTGAATTTTATATAAAGGTCCCAGAAAAGCCTACTGAATTTGACTCTCAGGATCATAACGCAAACATTTTGGGGGCAACTGTGTTCAAAAGCCGAAACCTAGGGTGGCAGTGCGTGGGTGAGACCTCCCCCCAGCCCCCCGAAGAAAGGTGAGCTTGTCTCACCAGAGCGTGGCCAAGGGACAAATCGCCTCTTCCTGCGGGGACCAGGCAGTCACGTTTAAGAGGCAGCAGTGGGACCTGGCAGAATGAAGATCTCCCAAGAGAAGGGTTTGTGGTCAGAACGAGAAAAGGCAAGAGGCAAGAGACATAAGGATGCAGCAAGTGTCCAGGTGGAAGGAAGCATGGGCAGGAAGAGGCACCGGGCTGGGGCAGACTGCTCCTGTCCAGACCGCGGCTAGTGACCCAGACGACACTCTGCAATGGGATGGTCCTAAATGTCCAACACAAAATCCTGTCCCTGCTCACCATTTTCACAAAAGGAGACCTGGGCTCCAGGAGGCCGCTGGCAGCTGACCGATGTGGCAGTGGGCAGAGCAAGGATGAATCCAATCCCAGTGGGGGAGCCTGAGTCAGGCTGACACCTCTGCCCAGAAAGAAGGGGGCTTACTTGCTGTAGGATGGGGTGGGAGAGGGGAAGGAGGGGCTCACAGGCCAGGTGTGAACTACTCTCCCACAACTGGTGAGCAGGCCCTCCGGCTGTTCCGCAGACCAGATGAAGAGAACTGCTGGCCTTTTTCTACCGGGCAGGACTACTGCGACCACTTGGTACAGAAACGCCCGCAGGATACTGCCCGCCTACACTGGGGGGCTCCCCCAGCTCTCCAGCTTTCTTGTGTTGCCATCATTCCTCTACTCCCACTGTTTTCCTCAGATCCAAAGACAGAAAGTCAGAGAGAAGGAAGGCAGGAAGGCAAGAAAGAAACAGGAAAACAGGAAGAAATCTTCCCATGTGTAGCCTTTCTTCAAAAACCCACCTCTTGACCCTGAAATCGGAACTCTTCATGATTGCTAATCCCTTTCTCTGTGTTCTTGGATCACTCTTTGTTCCTCTTTCCCCCCTTCGATGATACTTGAGATAATACTCATCTGGGAAGTTAGATCCCTTAGAAAACAAAGGTCCCAGTCCCTGGGCACTGGAAGCGGACAGATTTGCCAACAAAAGATTTCCCTGGCCAGTGGTTTGTCACCCTTCATCAAGGTGAGAGAGAACGTCCGGCAGATGTGGGGACCCAGAGTCCAGCTGCAAATGCACAGGCCCCGCTTACAGGAATTTATGAGACATCCAAGGGTTCCAGGATACAAAAGGACCCGAGGGGAAGTCACAGTTTTGATAAGAATGGCAGCGTGTTGAGCCGTCCTTCCGGCACGACGCTAACCCACTCCATTTTCTGGTGACAGAATGAAGCCCAAGTGACAATGTTTGTTAGTGAGAGAAATCATCACAGCAGGAATAATTCAATGGAAAAAAAAACAAAAAACAAAAAACAAAAACCCCAAAGCAGCCCTTTGATTTACTTCCTTACCATCCTTTTGGCAAATAGAATGATGCCAGAAAGACCAAAGCAGCGTAGTGGCCAGGAGCTGAAGAGAAACGGGATTCGTTAAGAAGTGACACACGAAAAAATCAGTTCCTGAATCACTTAAGAGTTGACTGAACTGGCAACTCATCTGAAAAGAACAAAGAGGTTTAGATTTTAAAAACCCCATTTAAGATAGGAATGTTTGGTTGGTCCACTAATTATTTTTAGAGTAACTCTCAGTGGACAGAGAGGATAAAAAAAGTTCTAAAATCTTATGAAACAGGGGCGCCTGGGTGGCTCAGTGGGTTAAAGCCTCTGCTTTCGGCTCAGGTCATGATCCCAGGGTCCTGGGATTGAGCCCCGCATTGGGCTCTCTGCTCGGCAGGGAGCCTGCTTCCTCCTCTCTCTCTCTGCCTGCCTCTCTGCCTACTTGTGATCTCTGTCTGTCAAATGAAATGAATAAAATCTTAAAAAAAAAAAAATCTTATGAAACAGGTTGCAATGTTAATTTGAAACACACATGCATAAAAACAGGGGCACGTGGCGGGTGGAGAAACCATCCCAAGGGACCTTCGGGCTTTTTCCTTTCTTCTACTTTCGGGAAGTGAGTGTGTGCGGACTTCCCCTCGCTTGCTTTGTTGTCACATCCTTCAAGGTCATCCTAGCTTCTGATCACTTTTCACTTCACCTCCCCCTCTTTAGCACCCAGACCCAGCACTGCCGCACCACCTGGGCCCCAATCAGAAAAATGAAACGGGTCCTCCTTCAAGTCTGAACCATTAGCCCAGGAATGGATGATGAACCTCTCTACTCCCAACCGTCTTTGGGGTAGTTCTCTCTGCCGCCAACAGGAAAATAACGCTACTGTGATAAGACCCGGAAAACTGTATTTGGCCCTAGATGTCACAATTTATTGGTTTTTAAAAATATTTGAGAGAGAGAGAGAGAGCCGGGGAGGGCCAGAGGAAGAGAGGGTCCCAGGCAGACTCTGAGTTAAGCATGGTGCCCAGCACGGACCTGGAGCTCATGACTAAGATCATCACCTGAGCTGAAATCAAGAGTTGGAAGCTCAGCCGACTGAACCACCCAGGCGCCCCTGGACTCCACACTTCAGAAGGGATAAAGGTTACCTGAAACATGTTCCTACATGTTCTGTGGCGTCCAACAGGGAGACAAAGAACTTGGTCATGACATGTGAGAAGCTGAAGGAGGGGAGCAGCTGAACAAAAACTCAGACTGAGGGAAAACTAATCTTTAGGAATCTGAAGGATTCATTAAACTGTAATAGAAAAGGAATTAACTTGTCCTCTGAGGCCCTAGGATTACTGGGCAGAAGGTCCAAGCACCTAGATTTTGGCTTCTCTCAAAGATGGAGTGGGTGGCTGCCAGCTGTGTGACCGAGGTCTGAGGGACATTATAGGGAGCAGTCCTGATCCCAGGCCTCCTCCGTGGTGCATGGCGGGTCCCTGCTCATTCTGTCTCCCACCCAGGGACACTATCATTCATGGCCTCCTGTCACATTTGCCTGTGAAAACGCTCACAGACTTTACCTAGAAGACTTTCTACTTGAAGATGGCCATGTTTTTACTAACATAGGGATGACCAGCGGCTAGCTCAGAAACGCTAAGATGTTACCACAGCGTGGGCTCTCACGCCAGTCCTTCCGCGAACCTCTTAGGAGGGCTTCTCTGCATCAAAGAATTTCAAATTCATGGGAAAAAAAATCATGGTGTTAGATGTTTCACACTGAACTTCAATCAAAATCCAAGACAGAAAAAAAAAAAAAAAGGAACCAGAAGAATGCCTAATAAACATCATGCTGAAGGGATGCTTTTCATATTTTTAGTCTATTTTACACCACCCATGAGAAGATAAGAAGATGCCATTTCTATTTTGAGATTCTTATCCTCTCCTGTATCATCCAAGCTGAGCATGGCGTCGCTATATGTGCCAAGATGGTGACACTCAGTGAGCTCCGCCCCTAGCCGCTTAGCCCTCAAGCCCATGAACTCACAGCCAGACCAAGCGGACTCAATTTTATGGACCCACTCAAACAGTCTGACACAGCTCACCTTCGCTTATTTGTAAATGGACGTCTAGTCTATGATTCAGCAACAGCTTGTATTTATTTTTCTTTTACGACCTGCTTTGTAGAAACCCACAAAATACCATATGGGAGACTCACTGCTAATTCGTGTACACGCCTCACATTTATAGGATCTAATTGTACTAGTTGAAAGGTTTTTTAGAGGCAAAATTGGAAGACGGCAGGCACCTCCACCTCGAAAAGTCTGCACTTTTGAAGATGGGCCATTACATACCCTTTCTCCTTATTAAAATCAGTTATTGGGGAGGACTCAATATGGCCATCGATCCCCGGGTGTGGGAGCAAGGCAGGAGGAAGACAGGTTCTCTCAAAATGCCTGACTCATGTACCACAACCAGCTTTGCATGGGGCACATTGTCAGCGCTAGTCGGAAGGACCAAGGCAGGCACTCTAGCTTGACACCATTACTGTGAACAACTTGCGGAGCCCACCTGATCTGTGAAGCTGCAATGAAATTATCAATACAGAAAGAGAATTAGACCCCAAAGTTTAGGCCCCTGATTACTCTTCTTCTCTGTTAGGGAGAAAGGACAGATAATGGGATCTTCCACGTTATTCTCCCAACCTACCCTAGCCCTTGATAATCATTCATTCTCATCAGATGGGCTGAAACATGGCTTCTCCACCTCATACCAGCACTGGTGATCTTCGGAAGCCGGCAGTGGCCATCCCATTCTCCATCTACTTTCAAGACAGGCTCCCTTGTGTTATTTGTACGGAAATATCTATACACAAATATTTGTTCAATAAATGAATGAACATCCTTTCAGACCAGGCAAACCAGGCTCTTCTATGGAACACAAATTGGATCTTCTCTTTCCCTCCCACTATACAGAGTACACAGTGAACATCAAGTCAAGAAGTTTTTAAACCCATAACCCCTACTACCCTTCCATCATGAGGGATGAGTTGGTTTGCTCCCCAAGTGCCATCCCCCAGTCCAAGTCTATAGGGGATCTGCAAGGAAGTGGCAAGATTGAAATGCCTGTTTCTCTAAGGAATTTACACTGGTGAACATGAATGACTAACATGTCTGCTACGGGCCAGGTGGGTACTGAACGTACCTGTTAGGAAACAATCTTAGATTAAGCCCATATCTCAGGTCAATCAGCCAAAGCCATGGAGGAGCTAGGAATTCAGCCACCACTGGACTCCAGTCTGTGCTCTTAATTGCTCCTAGTTGGCTAACATGACAACTGGCATGCAAGTGAGTTTAGGATGGAATGGCCACCGCAGGTTACCTGCCTCCAGGTCTGACAGGACAAAGAAGCAGCGATACACTATGATCTCAACACCAACGGGAGGCAGAGATAGTACCTGCACCTTGTCAGCAACCAAGAATGAATAAAATGGTCCTAGACACCAGCCAAAAGAATTTTGTCAAAAGAAATTTGACTTGATGTAAAAGAAAAGCCAAAAGATTAAAATTTTGCAGTGACAAAAGCCCCCTGAGGCTTGAAGAGAAAAACAAACATCCTGTTCTAGAAAAGAGCATTCAGCGCTGTTAATTCTTTTCCCAGAGGAAGCACGTGCACCGGGCGCGCACAACCACCACGCAGCTTTCACTGGGGACAATGGCTCCCTTCCCTCACTGGGGACACTTCACTTCCCTGCAACTTTCTGAAACTAAAAACCCTGTGTTCCTTATGTGGAATGTCCTCCCACCTTCTTACCATCAACCCCTACTCATAACATCCCTCAAGATCCGCTTTAGTCACTTCCTTCCCAGAGAAAATTCTCTAACTCACCTCACGTAATCCAGGCTTGGCACTGTGCTGGCGGGAGGCTTTCTGAGGACTCTTAAAGAGCCTATTATTTGTTATTTTTGTTTTCTAGCTTTGTGATTTTATGTCCGGTATCTTCAGGTAGGTGTTAAGCTCAATAAAAACGAGGAAGGCAAAGGTGCTAGGAGTAAGAGCTACTGTTGATAAAAATCTCCTCCTTATAATGGATTCCCGACAGAACCTCCTCTGGGCAATGATCACCAGAGGCCCTCACATGTTACTGAATAAACCCTTTGTTTCCCCTCATCCATCCCTTAGACCCTGCATCTGCCAATATAGTCCGTGGGCCAAATCCAAACCTTGGCCTGTTTGTGTAAATAAAGTTTTATTAGCACACATGTATGCCCATTCATTTATATGTTGTCTGTAGCTCAGTAGTTCTTCGCTGAGGGTGACTTCACACCCCCACCCAGGTGACATTTGGCAATATCCGGAGATATTTTTGATTCTTGTGACTGGGGGTGGTGATGCTACTGGCATTTAGCGGGTGGGAACAGGGGAGATGCTAAACATTCTTCAATGCATAGGACAGCCCCCCCATAACAAGGAATTATCTGGTTCCACTTCTCAGTAGTGCTGGGGCTGGGACCCCTGGAGAGATGCTTTCACAGGACAAGGTCCGAGTTGAGTAGTCAGTGATAGGCTATGTGGCCCTCTAGGTCTAAACTATGAACTGACCCCTTTACAGAAAAAGTCTGAGCCCCTGCCCCAGATATGGCCTTTCCACAGGGCTGGACAGTTGCTGTCCATCCCCCAACCCTTAACAATCCCTCTGCAGTCACAACCATGCACGTGGCTTCAACAATCCCCTCTAATGGTACCTTCCCAGTCAGTGTCTTTAGTTCACATATAACAAGTCTTTTTAACTACAAAAGGTAGCTCTGTGGACCAAGGCTCATCAATGACAAGATGAGTAAAGAAATCAAGAGAGCTACCAGAAGCTCTTTGACATTGCCCTAACCATCAAGGACAGGATCAGTGGCTTTTTCTCCTTGGATAGGCTACTGACAAGTTTGGAGCTGGGTATGGGCCAAGGTACTCATTGTGCACACTAGTATCAGTAGCTAGAAATTACAAAACAAACACAAAGAAAACACTGCTCCTTCGCAGACAGCACTGGACTTTTCTCCCCTGGTCTTTTTTAGACTTCACTTGTCTTCCCCAACACCCCCACCGGGGCACTTCCTGTTCAACTTATTCCACACGAATGTGCCATCTTTCCTCCTGCCTCCCTAGCACAAGACTCCTACACTTTCCCCTCAGTAAATGGCAGGAAGGCACCCAAATCCAAAACCCGGCTGTCATCCCCAACTTCCTTCCCTGCCTCATTCTCCACTTCAAGGCCCACTGCGGTCTCCCCTCACCAACCCCAGGACCTCAGCCTTTTCTAGGCCTCAAGACCGCTCTCCTGCAAAGGGCATTTGTCACCTCACCTGTCTTCCCGCCTCTAACCTCATCACCTTGAGTGAGCCAGCCTCAAGGCCCAAGTGACCTTGTCACTCTCTGTCTTCAATGGCTAGCCCACCCTTACAGCCTGGACAGAAAACAACTCGTGTGAGGCCCGCTTTAGCAGTCAGGGTCCTGCCCAGCCTTGCAGCCGGTGTTTCCTGCCAGCTCCCCCAAGGCCTCTCACACCAAGCCTCTACTGTACCTAGTTGATACCTCAAACCTACCAGCCAGCACACTTTGCTGCTATTACTACTGGGTCTCCCACTAGGCTACCTGCTTCTGGGCAGACACAACTAGATTTAATTCATAGTTGGCACTGAACAAATGTTTGTTGAATGAATGAACAATGAGAAAGTTTGAAAGAGACTGCCTTGACTTCCTCCTTCCCCGCCCATCCTGTTGAAAATGCAAGATGAAATCTTTCTAGGACTCCTAGGGGCGAGGAAAAAAATCACTTAACAACGCAGTTGTGGCCTCTTGTGGCAAAGGCTTTCTTCCCTTTATCCATGTGTAAGACATTTTAGCCTTTCTCTATCCACGCAGGGTAAGAATCTTAGAGGCTATCAATGCAAGCTCCAGTAATTCTATAGGCTCTTACAGATCTTCGGGATTAAGGCAGAGAATATTTGTCATCGTGCTATTTGAAAGGGAAAGGGCTTCTATCCTTGACTACAATGTGCAAATAGCGTCTCAGAGAGACAGGCAAGACTCAAGAATAAATTGACAATACACTCCCCTGAATGCAGATTCACTAGTTATATTTAAGCCAATCTTAAAGAATGAGGCCCTGGAGAAACAAAGAGCTCGCTCTCCTGACCTTTCTTTTCAAAAGGAAACGGGTTAGGGGAAATTTGGATTATCTGGCCCAAGAGGTACAAAGAAACCTCAAGAGACTATAATGGATGTTCTACAGAAAAGGGTTGCTTTGAAGAGCAAAGTGGGATGAGCACAGAGCAGGTACTTAAGAAAAACACCTATTGAATGAATGAACATATTGGCAAACACAACAGCAGACAGAGCTCTCACTGTGGTTCTAGGCCTTAGGGGAGAAGGCACCTGGGCTAACCCTTGGAGCCAGGCTTGCAGGATCCTTGTAGAACTCCAGACACAGGTGGGGGCCAGTTGCCTTCTGTGTAAATGGAGATCATTACCCCAACCCTGCTTTTCTTAAAGGTGTTTATAAGAGCTGAGTGCTGTGCAGACACCCAGCATCATCTTTATACAGAAGGAAAGACCAGAACATCTACTAGATTCAACATGAAGGAGGGGAAGCATTCTATTACCAAATAATGACTTTCATTTCTTCCCTGAATGTTTTCTGCAGCAGTCATCAATAAAATGGTTTGTGTCCACCCTGTGAACAGTCTCTACAACTGGAAGGAATTCCCACCTCCAGCTGGCTCAGAGGATAATTCCTTCCTCTGACATGGGGCAAGATTATCTTCCCCTATAAATGGAAATAGACAAGCATCCTTTCTCTCCAGGTATAATTCTCCCAGCCTTGAGAACCAATGGGACTTCTCAGAGTTGGGCAAATTACAATCAACGGTTACTGGTCACAAAAGAAAAACGTAAGGGCCTCTAGTTATTTTCTTTAAATATCTGGTAAGCTGTCAGGTGAGAGGGAATCTTTCATGTGATGAAAGTTCATGGCGAGGCCAGGTGGGGCTGTGTCTGAAGAAGAAATCTAAAACAACTTGAGTTAATTAGCTTGAAGAAAGGGAGAGGCTTTCCCGCTGAGTCGGAGTTCCCAAGTCCCGGATTCCAGAGGGGAGGGATGAAGGAAACATTTCTGCCTGGGGAAGTTAGAGTAGACATCCTCTAAGCCACGCTCCTAACTTAAAGGAGCAGTCCCTGGCAAGTGCCTACAAGCTACAGACATGCAGAGATGATATAATCACAGATTTGTGTGTAAGATTTATCTGTCCTTAGTATGGCGAAGTACTTTATGACCGTGTTCTTCACACCGTGTTCCCTGGAACGCTTAGAGCTCAAGGAAGGCACCTCTGGGTCACTGGTGACAGGAAGGGAGACTGAGAAAAGTAGGGCCAACTTTCCTACCCATTTCTTCCCCCTCTTGCACTAAAAAAAAATTCTAAAATCTGTTAATAGACTGGGTTTATATTAAGATTTTCTTTCTTTGCTTTGGCTAGAAAAAAAAGCTTGAAAGAGAACCGGGCCAAGAAAAAGGACTCGTTTTCTGTCACTCAACTCTTAGAGCCTTGGTTTTATCTTGTCAGAATGAGAGATAAGGGCCGAAGTAAGGACCCTTCCATCTGTGAAATGTTAGGGTCTGTGATTCTACGTCTGCAGAAACACCTAGTTTTCAGGGAATTTGAAGGAAAAAATAGAGTATTTTTTAATGAAGTTAAGAGCATCCTTAGAATCAAAATACTGGTTACCAGCTTCTAAAATGTTCATCATCTTTTCCCATCTTTCCTGGTACCAAATTAAGGGTACAAAGCAATGCCAGTAATTTTCTCTGGGAGCCTCAGTTTGCTCATCTGCAGAGTGGGGACAGTAGCCATGTCTTCTTAGGCAGAGATGACACATGTCACATGCTTGACGAAGTTCTGTTAGGCAATGAGCTGACAAATCAGTGGAAGAAGCAAGGATTACTAATCATTCCAAGAAACCAGAGCTGTGTAAGGAAGAGGCCAGGCCAGAAGTTCACTGTTTGGATTTTTCTCCAACCTTATTTCTTTTAGATATTGGGACCTAGCCACGTGCATAAACTGGTTGTTTTAAATTGTGTGAACCCCCCCCACCCCTGGGGGGTGTTTTGGTTCCAAGCGTAATTCCTCATTCTGAGAAAAAACTGGAGTTGGGAAGAAGTCACCAATTCCCTCCCCCCAACTGCCCCTCAGGGCAGCTCGCAGATGGGACAGAACAAAACTCACCCACGAACAGAAACTTATACTAAATTTACAGGAAGCCAAAAAAAATCAACATTATCATGGAAGACATTTCACTCTGAAGCCATTTGAGGGCAAGAAAACCACTTGGCAGTTTGGTGGTGTGATAGGCACACGGTGGGCCATGTGGCTGCAGCCGATGGGCTCACTGAGAGCTCACCTGGCGTCATCCAGCCCCTGGCTAGTCACTCACATCCACCACCTGCTACCCAGCCGAGAAGTAAGTTCTGGGGCTGGCTTGCTTCTTGGAGCACCTTGTGGGACCCTTACCACCAGGACCAAAGGACCAGTGCTGCCTCCCTTCGAACGTGCGTGTGTCACCTGGGAAAGAGTAACGTTACGAGGCCAGGATCTGAGTAAGCTGCTAAGTGAACGTGACTTTGGCTCGACAACACTAGAGAAGACCGAGCCAGAGGCAGAGTCATGTCACAGGCCAGGGCTAGACTGTCTACTTTTCCACTAGGTTTTGTTGTAAAAAAAAAAAAAAAAAGAAGAAGAAGAAGAAGAAGAAGAAGAAGAAGAAGAAGAAAGAAAGAAAGAAAGAAAACGGATATAAACGAGGTTCTGCCCCGTCTTTTGAGGAGTCAGGAGTCTAGCTAGGTCACCATGAGGGGCAATAAATGATCATTTAAATGCAGGAAGTGTTACCAAGTAGAAGACACTGTGGAAACGCCTGGAATACAAGGGGGAGAAAGAGTCAGAGAAAGACAGCAGCCTAGAGCCAGAAAAGAGCCTGGAAAGCATCCATCTGCTTCCCCTGCCCCCCCAACCTTCCCCTTCCACAGCTTCACAGAGGTAGGGGCAGAGCCTGCCCAGAGAAGACCTGAGCTTTGCCTTGTGACACAGCTGGCCAGTCGAGCCCCATCTCCTGCTGTGTTAAAATCAGTGTTATGTGTCTGAACTGACCCTTGGCAAAAAAAAAAAAAAAAAAAAAAAAAAAAAGTCAAGAAAGTTAAAATAAACAAATAAATAAAAAGGGAAAGAAATCAAATACATTCTGAAATGGCAAAGCCACGTTAAACCAAAAATGCCTTGTTTAAAAAATGTGTGCAGCCTAAATGATTAGAATGAATTTGAACAGAACAGGTCTTTTTCAACTAAACACACAGTGATTTATCACTGGCGTGATGTGTCCACAAATACGACCTTCAAGTTGTCACCAGAACATGACAGATTCCCGAGTGTGTAAGCTGTCTAAATAGAGGCCTGGCTTTGAAGTTCTCTGCCTTGCACGCTGGCTCGGGGCGCCTCGCTGCAGATCTGCCCGGCTCTGTTTTTAACCCAGGGGTTTACATTATTAGCGGGATGAGAGCTATGCTGATTGGCGTCATGCTCTGGGCTCACTGGAGTCTACAGCTAGAGGTGCTCTAGCACCAAACAGCTCATCGAAAGAGATAGACCTTGAGGTCTGTTACACTGGATCAGGGCTAAGACCGGACCCTGCTGTCTCACGTCCTGTACCTCCGTGATTGTTTCCATCAGTCTTGGCTTATCTTGTTCAAACAGCAGAATGACAGGTGTGCTCGCATCTTCTGGTGTGTCCTTGTGGCCGGCACTCACCCTGTGGTTCTCTAAAAAGTCCTTGCGTTTCTTCAGCTCTGCAGGACAGACTGCCTGGTGTGGCTTCTGCCTCTGGCTCAGTGGCTCCCAGAGTGTGTTTCCTGCCAGACTAGCCCTGCCAACTGCTCTGTGGGCTAATGATCTGAGACTCTGAACACCATCGCCCTGTGGAGATTCACTGAACACAGTGACAGATTAAATGCTCTGAGAAGTCCTGCAGAAAGGGACCTTCATCAGGCTACTTCCCCAAAGAATCCTCGCTCAGGGTCCAAGGTAACTGGTGGTGTCCTAGCTAACTGCAGATGTGTTATCACTACAACACGGTTTAACAAAGAACCAAAGGCTAGAAGGCAAATAATGACTTTTTCAAATATGCAAACAAAGCCCAAATCACTGAAAATCAGCTTTTTTAAATTTCAAACTTGAAACTCGAGGATTCTACTATTAAGCCATGACTTGGGCGAGCAATAAGGATTCCACAAATACTAATTCAGAAGTCACCGGCTTCCAAATTCATCAGTTTGCTTGGCTCTTCAGAAACAGAGAACTTTTAAAATATCAATATTGCAATTCATATTATTAAACTGTGGTTTCATTTTAAAAATGGCTTTTCCACCAGGGGTACTGTCGAACTCAGCCCATCATCATGAGACAATGGTGAAGTTGGCATTGAATAAAGGTATCAAGGCCAAGTTAGGCATTTTTTTTTTTTTTTAAAGGAAAGAAATGTACCCAACTATTGCTGTAAAACTACTTGGCTACTTAACTTATTTATTCTGGTTTGTGGGGTGCTGTTTCTTTTCATAACCTTTAAAAGGGTGGGGCAGGAGAAGGGCAGATTCCAAATGGAGGCGGACAGCTGGAAGGCTACTGCACCTAGTTTTGAGGCAACCGGAGTTATTTTGAGCCATGCCTTCCAGAACCCCTACTTGGGTCCAAGCAGCCCAGCTCCCTGCCCCCGCTAATCACATTCCCACAAGTCCAAGGCAGCTGAGGCCAGGCCGGCCCCCTGTGGGTTATCCGGGCCACCTCTGGTAGGTTCCCCAGGCCCCCTTCCTCTATCTGTCTCAGCAGACACTTATCTGGCAGGGCCCAGGGCCTGTGTAGAACTTGGAACTGTTAATGAGGCCCGACTTCCTCCAAGGACAGAACCTTCCTGCCCGGCTTACTGGTGGCTCCTGCCTCTTGCGTAGCTCCTCCCAAGGCAGCGTTGTTATGAAACATGTATTAAAGGCCCACTGGGTGCCAGGGGATTGAAGGGCCAGGCACTGTGGGTGTGGTCACCGGCCTGAAGGACGGGACCGTCCACCCTGCTCATGGGACTCTGGGACCTCCGCCTCTCAGAACTTCAGCGCAACCATGTGGCCCAACCTCAGCCCCTCTTCATCCTGGGCTCGCTTCTAGATGTTTCAGGCTTTTCTTTCCCCTTTTTGCTTTTGGGTCCACAAGGCACATCTCTTCATTTATGGCATAAATCAGATGCTCACCCTGGCCCTCTGAGGCTGGATCCACTACAGGAGAAGACTGGTGCCACACCTGGGACACTAAACTATCTTTGAAAATGAAATCATTCACGTGGTTTTCCCCAAGGCTGGCAGGACTGCCATCTTCCTTTGAATACGGAGTACTAGGAAAGGAGTTCTGGCCAGAAGCCCCAAACCCTCACAGGAGTCAGATTTCACAGCCTCCCTGCCCCTCCTCCCCAGGGGTGGGGATGTGGTATTCAGTACAAGGTCAACTAGACCTGAATTCAAACCTGATTCTGCTACTTACTAAGCTGTGTGACCTTGGCCAAGTTACTAAACCTTTCTGAGGCTGTGTTCTCATCCGGAAAACAAGAAGAATACTGCCTACCTCAAAGAGTAGTTGCGGATATTAAACAAGAGAGCCAGCCTTAAAGACCTAAGAAAAAAACTAAAATCAACAATGAAAGCATCAATCTTTTCTTGCGCTTACTCTGGACTGGGCACTGTTCTGAGCGCATTACTTTTTTTTTTTTTTTTGACTCATTTCATTCTCAAAGTTAATATTACTATCCCTATTTCATAATCGCTAAGCTGAGGTATGCAGGTTAAGTAATTTGCTCAAAGTCACACAGGTATCAAGTGCCAGAGCCAGGCTATGAGCCCAGGGGAGCCTGTCTCAGAGAGGCTTTTTAGCCTTAGGGTTTTCCCCCCATTTCCTTACCCTAAAGAGGTATGACATTCATGCAAGGTTAGCCACTCCTGCAAGCCAAGTAAATTACATAGGCATATTTAGATTTTTTCCTTTTAGTGCAATTTTGGGCAAGTATAAAACAGTTCTGTCCTCAGCTTCCACATCTGTGAAATGGGAATATTAACAGCTTTCCTTCACAGCATGCCTGCTAGAAATAACTGGGTTAAATGGAGGTAAAGGGTTGAGAAGATTGCTTGGCATTCAGGACAGGCTCCATGTAGGAAGTACCTTTCTCACCCAGAGTCCTGAACAGCGTGATGTATTAGCAGAATTCTGGGGCTGCAGTCCTTGGTAAAGGAGATTTTGGATCTGGCTGAATCTACTAGGCTCCAGTGACCATCCTTGTTCTCTGGCAAACATACTGCACTTAAAAATTGACTGAGGTTCTTATTCAATCAATAAATAATAGGGTTCACAGGATACTGGTTAAAAAGAATTAGGCCAGGCCAAAACGAAATCAGACCAAAAATAAGAATTTTAATAATTAAAAAGAAAACATCAGAGCAGTCTTTCTGGAGGGTCTCTTCAGGTTATGAATTATACTTCACCCACTGGATAAATGTGATGGCTGCTGGGCACAGAGCTTGGGAAAAATTTATGGCCTGGTAAAAATTTTCGGGTGATACGGTTTAAAACAACTTTATCCCCACTGCTGTTGAATACCATGAATTCTAGAAGCAAAAAAAGGGCAGCTTTTATGAGCATGTTGGACATAAAACAAAACACCACGCTAAAAGGAAAGCTGGACAGCAGAAAGACAAACCAGCACATGCGAAAACTCCTGTGGTAAATTTTAGGGTTTTGTATTTACTCTTCTTGCACATTTACATTTACAGTAGAAAGCAAAAAAAAAAAAAAAGAAAGAAAGAAAGAAAGAAAGAAAAGAAAAGACAAAGTGCAACACTCATTACTTTAGCTGTCTTTACATGTTACTTTAGAAACAGATAGAAAACAGAATTTCCTCGCTCAGATTTGGAGGGAAGGGGGAGCTCATCTGATTTCATGTCTGTAGCTGCTGCCACAGCCACAGCTTCATGTTCCAATCATGGAATACATAATGTAAATCTCTTGCAGATGATACCACTGGAAAACAGAAACTGCCGTGGATCCAGAAACCCTTCCAAATTTCTGTAAAGTTCTTATCTGCGAGCCCAGAGGCTGGTACTCAGTGTTGCATTCAGTGAGTGAGGCCCCTTAGGAAATCGACATTCTTTGGGAGACTGAATGAAGAACTTTCCACCATTCCTCTACTATACAAATACAAGCAATCCCTGATTCCACCCGTGACAATGCCGAACATTTCACAATCGCCCCAACTTATCTCCTGAGTGTTTAGATCCATTCTGAAAAGGGTTTGTATCACAGAGGGGTCTAGGTGATTCTTCAGCTGCCAATCGGAGCTCATACAAATTACAGGTGGTGTCAACGAGAAGACCTCTAGAACTGTCCAAGAAAAAAGAGAAGCTCCTGGTTATGAGTCGCAAGATCTTTTCTAAGAACGTTTGAGGAGTCTTTTAAATGGCCTTCGAGATACCCCTGGGGCATGATCACAGCTTCAGGGAGCCTTTTGTCTCCCTGCAATGTGAAGGGGAAGTCTCCAAGACTGGCCCTGCTATTCAAATAGGGACATCTGCTGCACTCCTCTAATTTCTTGTTCTAAAAGGCAGCACCCCCAAGAAATTCTTGAACATCCTGAGGCCTAAAAGTTGGGGGTGGGGAGAAAAATCTTTGTCTCCCTAACACATTCAATAATTCCCTCCCCCTTCCCAGCACCTCCCTCCCCAGAACCCCCAACACCCTCAGTACATAGAAGCAGCGCCTCCCCCAAAAACACCAGAGCTGGAAAGATTCACGTTGCAATACCCTCCTGACATTCCTATTCCCGCCTTCATTTTAATTCACTCTTTTTTTTTTTTTTTTTTTTAACAAAATGTAATTACTTGACTGTCAGCCTGGGCTACACTCTGGGGCTTTTACTCTTTTCAACACAGCTGCGCTCCGGGCTTTGATGCTGCTGTCCACGCAGCTTGTCCCAGCCACAGCCTGGCTCTCGGTAATTCAACATTCAAGTGCATATTTATTTTTAAACTGACCTCTCTTAGACTGTACAGTATAAAGGAGGTCCTGCCAAAAAATATGCTACTTTCTATTTATAAGATGAAACACATGCCTCCCAAAGTCGAGAGGGGGATGGAGTACAATAATTCATAACGAAAAAAATGACTGACTGCCCAGATCCATTCGTCCTCACATGTCTGATACTCTTCTGTGTCAAGGCAGTTTCAAGGAGGAAAAAAAAAATCTTGAAAACGCTTCAGCTGTTCAGAAACCACCGTCAAAAAAAAAAAAAAAAAAAAAAAAATATATATATATATATATATATATATATATTGCCTGACCTGCAGGTTGGAGCTCCAGCCACAATGCCCCCTGTCAAGGCAGGAGAGGGCACCCCCGGGGGGTAGTGCCACCGCAGATCTGCACGGTGCACCCATGTGTGGCCCCGGTGCCAACCTACGATGGGAGGGGAGCGGTAGCCATGTGCGGTTTGTTCTCAGATGGAAAAATGCAATACGCGCCCAGAATGGCTGTCAATAGCTTGGAGGGTGCAGCGGAGGCGTGCAGCCCCACCCTGAAAAGTGGTGGGCACAAATGGTGGAGCTCTGCGTCCCGGTCGTGCCACCCGAACCCCTCCGGGTTTGCTTTTTGGCCCCCTTTGGTCCTTTGGACACCAGCTGGGAAGGCGATGCTCCCGGTATCCCCGCTCCCTGTGCGTTTGCAAGCCTAGCACCCCGCGTACGCCGCAAGTGGCCACGACCGCGGGTCGGACAGACTCACGGGCAAAGAGGAAGGAGCCCGGGGCAGGCAGCGACTCACCAGCCAGCCCGACGATCCCAGTCGCTGCCCCAGGGCGGGACGCCCCGCACGGACGTCTCCCGAGGACACACGCAGTCCCGGCCCGTTACCCGCCGATCCAGCCCACTCGGCCCGCGCGGCACCTCACAGCACTGTCTTCTCCGAGTCGGCTTGAAGGAGCCGGAGGCCGCGGGTTTCCAGGCTCTGCCCGCGCTCTAAGCCCGCCCCTGGGCTCCTAAACCGCTCGGACCACCGCCGGGGGGGAAGGTGCGAGCCAACTGAACGCGCGACGACTGGACGCGGAGCCTGAACCTGTGAAGGGCGGGGCTGCCGGGGCGGGGCCCGCGGCGCAGGGGGCGGACCGGGGCGGGCCGGAGGGCGCGCGCGGCCCCCAAGACCCACCCCGCCGCGATACCTGCGCCTGGGCCGGGCCGGTGGGGGGGGGCGGTCAGCCGCTGCAGGGCCTGCGGGCCCCCGGAGTACAATGGGCACCCATTGTTACCGCCCTGGCGTCACCCTGAGGGATGCGGCTACGCTCTGAGCGGCAGCGTTCAGCTCCCTCGGCACAAAGAGAGGTCGCGGGAGAAGCTCGGTTCAAAGAGGGACCCCGGGGTGCTACCGCCTGGGTGCCCGAGGACAAAGGGACTCCGCCCGCACCCTGGACACCTGCACTAAACCTCTTGTGCCCACCTCTCCTGGCCCCAACCAGCCGATCTTGCCCGGCTTGGCTCGGGCGCCGCGCGCGGGTGACTCTCAAGGAAGTGGGGGGCCACCTGACCGCGCCGACCCTGCCCGGCCCCCGGGTGCCCCAGCCACTAGTGGCCCCGGCTCGGGGGAAAGGTCGTGTTTTGTCAGTTTCCAGCTCGCTCCCTTTGGAGCTGCTGCCAAAACCCGGAGAGTGGATTTGGCGCACTGGAGACTCCCGGGTCTGCGGGCTGAGCGAGTGGGCACGCAAACAGCCTACGCTGCAGGTTTTTCCAGTCCAGAGGGAGGTGTTTCCTCTCCCGCGGGGTCCCTAAAGAGACTTGCCTGAAGCTGGGGCAGGCGGGTGACGGCTGTCCCCGATGCGCGACGAGGCGCAAGTGGCGCAGCTGCCTGCCCGGGAGCCTAAAATTCCGCCCTTGGAGGCACCTGCGCCCGCCGGTCATTCCGGCCACCGCCGCAGCACGCCCCGCCCCTCCACCCGGAGGCCCAGCTTGGACCCAGTTAATTAATTTTCTTAATCCGTCTCGGTCTCTTCCTTCTTGAGTAGTCCGCCTGGGTTAATGAGTAGGCGACAGGAAAGGGCGGCGTTTTCCGGCTGCGAAGTCCCAACCCGCACGGTCGGCCTGGGGAGGTGGCTGGAACCCGGCGCGGGAGGGGGGTGGGGTGGGGGATGCAGTCGGGCTCTCCCGGCCTCACTCGGGCCCAGGGACTCTCGGGTTGGACGGAAATCCTGGCACAAAGCAGATACCCTGCAGAGGACCTGGACTTTGCCGAGCGCCCTGGGCTTCAGGTCCTCACCGCAACGCCCCCGGGTCTGAAACCTTAGAGGATGCACAACAAGCCGGCGTTGTAAGCCAGGGCTGAGGCGGACGTTAAGGTGAAGTGAAAAGGGAAAAGGAAAAGCACACAACAGCTCTGGAGAGCAGAAGACTTGGGTGGAGTGGTAAATCCCTCAAAGAAAATAATAGTTGGCAGGCAGGTCAAATGGCCGTCAGGCTGGAAGTCAAGTACAAAACTCAGCTGAAGAGACCTTAGAAATCTGACCGGCAAAACAGTCCGGGAAGATAAAGAGACCCGGCGTTGTTTCTTTTCTTCAAATGACAACTGCTCCAAAGTTTCCTTTGGCAGATACCTGGATTTTACTCCAGATTCCTCAGAGTTTTACTTGGGGTTCATATTTCAAAATATATGTTCCATTTGGCACGAATGTATATATTTTATGTATGGATTTATTGAAAAATATTAAATGTTACTGGCCTACTTAGATAAAGGGATTTTTATAAATATTTATGCATAGCTTTCATTGCATGTGGTATTTTTATAAGTACAAATAATATCTGTATATATTTATTAAATACCACATGAAAAATTCCTTTTGCTCACACAAAGACATTCTTTACACATATGTCTTACGTGTAAATTTTTTTTTCATTTGCTCTATAGTTAGCCGCTGTTAAAAACACTTTTTTTTTTTTTCCACATTAAGTAAATTGCTTCTTTTACAGCTTGTGCAAATATAGAGTGGCAGCTTGTTTGGGGTAGCTATTTTATTCCAAAACCCCATTTTCACTTTTCTACACCATTCCTCATCTTCTAGAAAATTTCCATCTCTGTGCCTTGTAAGACTTCCCTTCTGGGCTCAAGACAGTGTGTCCAGAACCTGTCCCTTCTAGGCCTGGTGGTATTGGTTTGCTGAATCCTGGTCTCTTTGCTACACATTATCGATTCGTACTGGCCATCTTCTTGATACTGATCAACCTCAGTGACCGGGAGCGCCCTCCTAGAGACCGTGCATTATCCTTCCAAATGAGTACATTTTAGGCTTTTAGGCTTGGTGGATTTTTATTTCATTTATGGGGAGAGAAAAGGGTTGCATGAGGAACCATTAAGGGGTTCTGGAATTCTGCTCTGAATTACAGAGAAGTTTAGCCTTGAACACTTGGGGGTAACTTTAGAAGCCTAAGTGAGACTAAAAAAGTGGACATAGAAAAGATGTTCTAATCAGGCTCAATTAGCGCACTCACATCGGTAGGGCAAGCATCTGTCTGGTAGGCTCCACGGTGGGTCTATTAGTCCCAACTGTGGGACAAGAGCCAAGAAGTGTCAGCGGTTCCCTTGCTGTCCAGAAACCTGCAGTCTACTTACAGGGCAGAGCAACATGCCAGTGTCTGCAAGCAAGTGCTGGCTAGAATTATTCTAGCTTTTGCCACCTAGTGTGGGCAAGGGGCTGTGGGACCCAGCAGCACCAAGCCTCATGCCAGGGCTACCGAATTTTAGTCTTCATCTTAATGAAACGTCAATGGTTTGTGTGCCCATTTGATGTCAGAGAAGCACTGGCAAGAGTAGTGGTTCTCAATCTTTTTTTTTTTTTTTTAGATTTTTTATTTATGTATTTGAGAATGAGAGAGAGAGAGAGCAAGAGAGGGGGGAGGTCAGAGGGAGAAGCAAACTCCCTGCTGGGCAGGAAACCTGATTTGAGAACTTGATCCATCCACTCCAGGATCATAACACCAACTAAGCCATGCAGGCGCCCAGTTCTCAATCTTTTTAAATCAGAGATTCATTTTAAAATCTCATGGGACCGAGGAATACCCTCGTCAGAGAAACTGACACAGGGAACTGCCCACCAACGTTTCCGCCTTCAGCTTCCGAGGTGCCCTGAACACCAGTCTATGTATGGGCGGTGAGGAAGTCCCCAGTAAAAGCCTCCAGTTGCCAAGCCAGAAGAGCCACTCACGGTCAGCCCCAGCACCCCCAGGGAGGGGAGCATCCTTCAGGAGGCAGAGCTTAAATGATCTTTGGAATAGGGGAGAAATTAAATAGGGAGAGGAGTCAAGAAGGGCTTTTCAGGAGGGAGAAATGCAGAGATAAGGGGGCCCAGGAGATGAGACACCACATCCATTTTTACAGGCAATAGGGGAAACTTAACAAGGAGACTGCATTTTTGGTAGCAGGTTCGCCTTGTTATTGATCATCATCGTTTAGAAGCTCCAGAAAATGGAACTGGGTTTGGTGGCCCTTTCACTTCGGGGACACCAGGAACCCTAGGACATACGGTATCCTGTAAGACCTCATTTCCAATTACGAGTCATCCCTGTCTCTCACTCCACATGGCCTCTAGGCTTTTCCAGGAAGTCCAGCGTGCCTGAGGCGCTCATCTGCTGGACACTTCTTCCCCAGATAACCAAATGATCCATTAAGGTCTTTATTCAAATGAGACTTCAGGGGAAAGGCTTTTTCTCTAAAATACCAGCCCCACCCACATCCCCCCCACCCCCCCACCCCCCCACCCCCCCCACCCGCCCTTGCTGGGATTAAAGCAAGAAAACTTTCTTCATTACCTGACATTACATTATATTTACTTACGGTTCATTTATGGCCTGTTTCCTCTGGTGTGTGTGTGGACTTGGTTCTTGTATCTTTCTAAAAGGGGACCTGGCACATAGTAGGCACTCGATGAATATGTATGGAATAAACGACCTCTTAGCTACAACCAGTAATGGATGTAAAAGCCGTGTTCACAAACCTCATAGCTCCAGAAATAATGATATATTAAACATTCCTGAAATATGCCACACATATGTGGGGACCGAATTTTTGACCACTTCTCTTTAGTGTAGCTGAACAAGAAATACTAAACACATGGAACATTTTAAGCTCTAAAATTCAAACATTGAAAAGTCAGGCTTACAAAAAATGTCTTTATAGTCCATGTATAATGCATAGCTATGTCTCTTCTAGCAAAGCTTAAACATACTCTTGTGTACTCAGCTGGGGTTTTCCTCCAAAATGCCACATTCAGACTGAATTTGTGTGTGTATGTTCTCGATTATCCCCCTAAGTTAGATTTAAGGCAAAACATAAGAGAAGCTAAAAGGTTAGAACACTTTGAATGAGAACGTCCTTGTAGCTGGAGGATTCCCCTCGGTGCTCCCCAGTTAGAAAGTCACCAGTCCCGGAAGTAAAGCTAACCAGTGCTAATGAATCTGATTGAACCATTGGCGAAAGCTAAGGCATTTGCGAGCCAGGGATTTCCTTGTAAATAAAGTCAGGTCACATCTACTTTGCCTAATCAGATGCAGCAGGAAATGGCATAGGGGAGACTACATCAGCATGCAGAAGGCAGGCCTAGTGTGGAGCTCTGGGCAGGTCAGACCGTCATTCACAGACACTGCCAAATCCTGGGACTCTCTTGGCCTTTTGAATTAGTTTTTGAACTCAGCACCAATATTCTTTTTGGATAAGGCCTTCAAATATAGATGCATGTTTGTTGCCTGGAAGCCAGTCAGTGGCTAAAAAACAGCCTTACATTCCATCTGTAGAGCTTTCCTTGCTTTATGAAGCCTTTTACCTTCATCGGGTTTCTTCCTCCTCTTAGGTCGCTTGTCCCCGTTCGGTAGGTAAGGCCCCTGTGGTTGATTGACATTTTGTCGGGTCCCAGAAGGGACTAAAGGCAATTTAAAAACCTTGTGAGTATAATGAGCCATTCCTATTGTACTCTTTGGGATGTCCTCTTTCTCCAGATACCTGTAGCCTCCCCAGTTAGGTTTTTTCAGGCCTCTGCTCAAATGGTAGCACCCAAGAGGCCTTCCAAGACATTCTATATGTCATCCATGGTTACCCATGGTCCTTTTTATCTCTTCACTGCCTTTATTCTTCATGGCGCTTATCACCCAATATACTGGGTATTTATTTGTGGGTTATCTCCTCTACCCCACACCCAATATACCGTATATTTATTTGTTGATTATCTCCCCCTCCCTGCACCCCTCCACTGTCCGCTCCATGAGGACAGAAAGTTGGCCTATTTTATTCCTTGCTGCACCCCAACAACCTGATGGGTGCCTGGCACATAGTGGACTCACTCAAGATTTGTTGAATGAAGGAATGATTCCTCAGTGCTTCGTGTAGCTACATGGCACAAGGTGAATATTTTTTGAATAAAACAATATTTTCATGAATGAGTTAGAGGAACGCCTGTGATTCATTCAAGGTCATGCAGATAATGATAACTGGATGTATCAAGATTTCAATCCCTATTAATTCTTTCTCTGCAGTATCTTCATTTGTATACCTGCTAGCAAGTCCTAACTATTGGCAGAATTTCTTTTTTTTTTTTTTAAGATTTTATTTATTGGGGTGCCTGGGTGGCTCAGTGGGTTAAAGCCTCTGCCTTCGGCTCAGGTCATGATCCCAGGGTCCTGGGATGGAGCCCCGCATCGGGCTCTCTGCTCAGCGGGGACCCTGCTTCCCTTCCTCTCTCTCTGCCTGCCTCTGCCTACTTGTGATCTCTCTCTGTCAAATAAATAAATAAAATCTTTTAAAAAAAAAATAAAGATTTTATTTATTTATTTCAGAGAGGCAGGCAGAGAGAGGGGGAAGCTGGCTCCCCGCTGAGCAGAGAGCCCGATGCGGGGCTCCATCCCAGGACCCTGGGATCATGACCTGAGCCGAAGGCAGAGGCTTATCCCACTGATATTGGCAGAGTTTCTTTGTTCGTCCAATTTCTCCCTGCCCAGATGAACATTACAGAGCTATTTCAGTGATTATAAGATGAGCAGGAAACGCAATCAGTCCTTTCAGTCAATGTTCTGGGTTAGTGATAAACAAGATGAAAGCATATGGGGGAAGAGAGAGGTCCACAATGATACCCCCCCGTTACTCCTGCTCCCCCAAGGGATTCATACACATACATGGGACCACAGGGACCCATGTACCTCTCCCCAACCCAAGACCAAAACACACTCCTGTCTGACAATGTCCTCACTGTCTCTCCCTGTCTTGCATTACCCAGTGTTAGGGGACCCTGCACACAATGGACAGACCATCTTCTGAGGGGTTTACTACAGGTCCCCGAATTTGGACTCTCACAAAGCAAACCAGGAAATGTGCAGTGGGGGGGGGGGGACACACCTGGGACTGTCCTTTCATTTTCTTCCCAGACACTGTTCCACAGGGCTGTTCGAAAACCAAATCTGACAATAGTGTCCTAATCTGAGGTCCCTAAGGTCATGTGGGTTCCCGGTGAAGGCCTTGTCCTGAAGCCCACCCTTCTGAGGGGTTTACAGGACTCGAGGATAGCTCTTCCTCCTCCTGAGGGGATGCGCTCCCTAGTCTGTGACGTCAACTCTCTGGACACGATAGTTGAGGTATTTGGTATTTCCTCAAGAAAGATAAGAGATAGGCAGGCGCTGGCCTTGCGAGTGCTTTGAGTTGCCTGACTCCTGACTGAACAGGTTGGAGCAGGAGTGGGGGGCACTTCAACTCATATTTATTAGGGCAGCACTCCGTGCCAAGGAACCAGGCCTGTCCTGCTGGTGCTCCTCTCTGGCTGACCTATATTTCTCTCATCTTTCCAAACCTACTTGACTAATGTGGAACCTGTATTCCAAAGGCATTCATCATCATCCTCTGGGGACATCTAGGTGGACCTGTCTGTGGTCAGGTCACTTGTCTGAGCAGAAGGCCACGTTAAGCGAATTAGGCACCCACGTAAGACCTAGCACTTGGTAACGCCAGGCTTTACACTTTAGCCTGGAAACACTGAGATTTATACAAACAGATATCCCGAAGGCCGGGGTCTCCTTCGCGGCATAATATTTTTTTTTTTTTAAGATTTTATCTATTCATTTGACAGAGAGATAACAAGTAGATGGAGAGGCAGGCAGAGAGAGAGAGAGAGAGAGAGGGAAGCAGGCTCCCTGCTGAGCAGAGAGCCCGATGCGGGGCTCAATCCCAGGACCCTGAGATCATGACCTGAGCCGAAGGCAGCGGCTTAACCCACTGAGCCACCCAGGCGCCCCTTCGCGGCACAATATTAACATCTCTGTTCCTACAGAGGCCTAAGGCTTCCTTTTGGGTTTGTAAAATTCTACGGCAAGTTGCTTCTGACTGTCGTGTGTCTGTCTAAAAAGCAAAGATAAGAATTTAGCACCTTCATCCCATACATCTGCTTGCTAGTGAATCTGATCTGATATTCTTACTGTCATTTGGCTTATATTTGTTGAATACCAGAGCGAAAGGCCCTGGGACAGGTACTCTAAAGGACGCAAAGAAGAATACGCTTCCTACATGTAAGCAGTTTAAAATGTATAGAGATGATGAAACAAGGACACACGTAACTATAAATCAGACAAGATATGAGAAATGTCATCAACTCTATGTTATTTTCCAAATGCGAAATGAGGACATGCGCTCTGATATGTTATCTGGCAACAGCCCAGCGTGTATCTCAACTGAGATCATCTGGGTTATCGGGGACGGATGGCCGAGTAATACTGATATTTCATTGTCCATTTATGGTTTTGAGGTTTTTCCCTTTTTAAATGGAATTGTAAGCAGGACCCCAATGTTCCTGACAGGTGAAAGTGCAGCTGTTCTGGAACCCTTCTTCTCTGGGCCTTCTACTCTCTCGTTAAGGAGTTTCTCGAAATTCCTTCCTGACTCTCCTGGGCTCCAGGAAACACAGATGAAATCATGGCAGGGGGTTTGGTAAGTGCAGAGCTTTCTTCTGGGTAGGGCAATGAGGATGGCCTGATGGAGGAGGTGGCATTTGAAATAGGTGTTAGGATAGGGTGGTCACCGGACTTTCCCTTCTGTTGGGGCTGGGACACCTGGTCTGAGTGGTCTGGTACTGCAGAGGTCTTTATGACCCCGGCAATGGCCTCCACAAGGATGTCAGCGAGGCTCCAACACTTGATTTGTGAGGAAGGATCTGAGGTTTGTCTCTGGCCTTCTCTGACCTTTTCTTCCTCATTCCTTATTATCCTTCTCTTTAACCCACTATCAGGGACTTCCTGTGGTCACTTTGTCAGCTTGGAGCCCCAGTTCTCCTCGATATGTGTTCTTCACCAGCAGAGCACTGACTGGAGATTCTAACATTTTTTCCTTTAGCAATGGACCCCAGAAGGACATGCCCAGGTCACTATAAAAATGACCTGCCCTCTTTAGAGACTGCTGTGCTTTCTTGCAAGGAGGACAGGCTTGGGAGGAAGGATTCTCTCAGGAGCCATAGAACCAATGAGCTAGAATCCCAATCCTTTTGCACAGCCTTCTGGCTGATCAAAGTTTTATACCACCTTGGAGTATAGTTAACCTTGCTTGGGAGGTGGACTGCCTACTCTGAGATTCATGCTGTCCTAAAATACCTAAAAATTAGGATTAACGTGGAGGAATGACCGAGTCAGAGGCCCCATTCTCTTCCTTAATTGCTTTATTATTTCTTGTTAGGCAAATGACCTAGTTAGTTGTAAAGGAAAGCAGAGTTTATGGAAAACCCAAAGATGGAATTCAAACTCAGATTTACAAATGTGTGAGGGTTGCATAGAAAATTCAGTTAAATTAAAACATGTATTTGTTGAGTGATTTCCTTTATTTTCTAGAGAAGTCTTAGCGGCACAGCAGAACTGAGCAGAAAGTACAGAGTTTCCATCCACTCTCTGCCTCCACACACACAGCCTGCATCAGAGCGCTACATCTGTTACAATCAAGGAGCCTGCATGACTTACCATTATCGCCCAAAGCTCATAGTTTATAGCAGGGTTCATCCTGGCATGGCACATTCTCTGGGTGTGGACAAATGCATTGCTTTGCTTCTGCTTCACCCCTGGTGTGAGCACACAGTGGTTTCAACACACCGACTCTACAACCCTGGAAGACACATTTCAACAGAAACGCCAACTAAGAAAATTTTGAGATGTTTCCTGTCACCAGATGAGTAGGAAAGGCTTTCCATCTTCCATTTGTCTCCACCTCCTATCGAACAGTTCTCCCAAAGGGTGCTACAGATGTGTCTTGTTGATTAAAGGAACATCAGAACTCAGTGGGACCTTAAAAAGTCACCAGTCCTGGGGCACCTGGGTGGCTCAGTGGGTTAAAGCCTCTGCCTTCAGCTCAGGTCATGATCCCAGAGTCCTGGGATCAAGCCCCGCATTGGGCTCTCTGCTCAGCGGGAAGCCTGCTTCCCTTCCTCTCTCTCTGCCTGCCTCTCTGCCTACTTGTGATCTCTGTCTGCCAAAAAAGTAAATAAAAATCTTTAAAAACAAACAAACAAACAAACAAAAAAAAAAACCAGAAAGTCACCAGTCCTGCCCTCTCATTTTATAGCAGAGGAAATGGAAGCTGAGAAAAAGTTGGTGATTTTCTCAAGGTCATCTAATTAGTTAGTGGCAGAGACTCCTAGTCTAGAACGGATTTTGCTTCTTTGTTTGCTTGCTGGCTTGTCTCTAAATAATCTTGCTTCTTTTGAAAAAAAAAAAAAAAAAAAAGACACACATCCTTGATGGGTTAGAATGGGAAAGTGCTCTGAATTTTATTTCTGGGGAGGGCCATGGCATGAAGGTGAAAAAAGCATGTGCTCTGGAGTCAGACATCTGGGTGCAGACCCCAGCTGTCCCTTGGCTAGACGTGGGACCTCGGGGCCAAGGCTGATGCTCTCTAAGCCTTTGTTCTTTATCTGTAAGAATGGTGGGTGGGTGGGGAGGTTATCCTAGAACATATCTTAAGAATACATATGAGATTAAGTGGAAGAATTTTTATGAATGTGACTGGCACGTTCTCAAATCTCAAAAAATATATTCAGTTCTGTTCTTCCTACCGGGTAGGAGGATTATCTCTGTGTCCCTAGGACCTGGCACAATTCTTGTCACGGAGTCTGTGTGCACCAAGTGTGTGTTGAGTGAATGAAGCATCAGGAATGGCCTAGGAGATACAATAGCACAAAAAACTGGGAAAAGAAGAAGGGGGGCACCTGGGTGGCTCAGTGGGTTAAGCCCCTGCCTTCGGCTCAGGTCATGATCCCAGGTCCTGGGTTCGAGCCCCGCATCGGGCTTTCTGCTCAGCAGGGAGCCTGCTTCCTCCTCTCTATCTGCCTGCCTCTCTGCCTACTTGTGATTTCTCTCTGTCAAATAAATAAATAAAATATTTTTTAAAAAAAGAAGAAGGAACACAGAATAGATGGGTAAGGGGGAATCTGTAAATATTTAGATTCTCAGGCAAGTGGAAAGATTTGAGAAATGTTAAATGGCAGTGAAAGGGAGCAAGGAATCGCTCCCCACCTCCCTTGGCCCACAAAACCCCACAACAGGTGCACTTGACATGGCTTGCAGAGCGTGAAGTAGAAAACAGGTGTGCACGGGTCATCAATGCCAGAAGCAACCTCATCTTACTAGGATCTGAAGAGGGAAAGGTTGCCCCAAGCATCCAGAGAGGCTTACGCTGTTCAGCTCTCGGGAACAAGGGAGGTCAAGAGGGAGGGAGTCTCAGGCAGTGCCAGTGAAAATAGATCCAACAATAAAGACTCTGCAAGATGGGGTGTAGTAAGCATGCCTTTTTACTCTTGTCAACACTTTTCAGCACACAGAGTGCACCTTAATTATGCAAATTTAAAAATCATTTAGGAGGTTCTAGGATTCCAGGATGGAATGCTAAATATGACAAAAGAATGTAACTATGCTATAAATGCCTGAGCTGTCACCAAAGAAGGGGTGCAGAAAGTGCTGACATAAGTCACTTTGGAAATGAATGGAGTTTGTATAAAAAAGGCAAAAGGAATTGTACATAAGCACTCTAGCTTATAAAATTATGTTCTGCTGAGGTTGTGGGCTAAGAATGATGTAAATACACTACACTGGGACCAAGCGATTAGGTCATGGATAGCTGATAGTAGGAGCTGGGGTTCTCATTATAAGGGAGAGGTTGTAGATGAGCAAGGGAAGAAGTCTAGAATGATCCATGTAGTAATGGGTTACAGTTGGAGACACCACTATGACCCAGATTTTGGTTAATAGAGATACAGAGAAATATTCATAGGTAATTTTGTATATATGTGTGTTACACACACACATATATTCTTTCTGTCAGCCAGGAGGGCCTAGAAGCAATGACACCCCAGTAGCACCTAGCCCTCCCAGATCATGATCTCCAACACCATTCTCCAATAAAAGAATCAGGGCTCCTTGGAGACATGCCTGATTCTAGGAACAGGAAATATACAAGATAAGCCTGCAGCCTCTAGTAGTTCCAGAAAGTAAGGAAGTAGGCCAAAGATCACAGAGACACAAAAGCCAGTTGAAAGAGCTCTCAATGGCCAAAGCTGGAAGACTTTGAGCAACAAAATAAAGTAGTATTAGATTTTAACCTAAAGGGGGAAAAAAATCCACGAATCCATATTGGTATAAATAAATGATTGAATAAATAAATAAATGGGGTACAAAGGACAGATCTCCTCTGCAGAATTCCAAATAACTTGTATAAATATCTTTCTGTCAATGAGGCAGAGGATAACTCCCCACTCCTTAATTGTGGCTTGCACATAGTGACTTCCTTTCCAAGAATACAGTATATGAGGGTTGGGGAAAAGTAACTTTACAATGGTGAAAACCTGATAAACACTACCTCAGCCAGGAGATCAAGGTCAATGTCTACAGTCATAGAATCATTTTGATAGTACGTAGCCTTGAGATGAGATGAGAATGGTACTTCGCCTCTGTGGTCTTCCTCCCCCAAACTCATAGTCAGAGTCAAATAGTAAGAAAAACATCAGGTAATTCCTAACTGAGGGATATTCTACAAAATACCTGACCAGTATTTCTCAAAAATGTCAAGGTCAAAACCAAGAAAAACTTAGAAACTGTAAAAAGAGCCTGAGGAGATGTTACAACTAAATGCAATGTGTTGTGCTGAGTGGCATCCTAGAACAGAAAAGGGATATTTGGTATTTTATTCAGACTTGAGTTAAAACTAATGTATTGATACTGGTTCATTAACTGTCACAAATGTCCCATATTCATGTAAGACATTGACAGGGAAATGGTATATGGGAGCTCTGTATGATCTTTGCAAATTTCTATGTAAGTCTAGAACTACTTTAAAATTAAAAGGTTGTTTTTTTTTTTAAAGTTCTAGGAAGAGGATCTGGGCTTAATCGTTTTGCTCAAAGTTGGTTTCCACCTTTAACTCCATGTTTTTTTAAAGCTTAGAAATTTAACTTTTGAAATAATAAAATGAATAAATGTTAACTCCTTATAAGGAGCTGAACATCTTCCAGAAAATTAGAAGTAAAGAAGTAAATCAGCAAAAAACAGGAATTTATGGGTGTAGAAAAGTATAAAACTGTATTTTTTCTGTACTGTTGAGAAGTTGATCATTGCGCTATTGATCTGCATTACTGAAATGAAAATATAAAAGTAGACTTTACATTCAGCTATACTCTATACTTCAGTACACAAGATACTGCTGGCTTTGGAACACAGCTTAGAAATGGATATCTTGAGAGAATCCTGGTGAACATGAATCCTTCGGTATCAATAAATAGGTGAGTGACTATCTTGAAACTTGGACAAGAAACTCCTGCTCACTTTTGGCCTTGCACTGCCAAATGTATATCTGCCAGTCTTTGGAATCTTCTAGAAATTATACTGACTCTAGTGCCTATCACATCTAAGAAGATGGGTAGCAGAGACCCTCTGAAGTCTTTGAAGGTCTCTGGTGGCCCTTACTGTCTGAAAGAAGGGCAGAATGGTAGGGAAATTAACCTCTCCACAGCAAGTAGTTGAAGGATTTTCTCCTGTTTGAGTACTAACCCTGACACCATCTCTCTCCCCTGCCGTCCCAGACACAAATTCTGGGTTTTCTGTGCATTCAGCACACATGTAGGGAATAGTTAGCCTGTGTGAGGCCAGTGCCAGAAAGTGTGAATAGCACAAAGTTGAATCAGACATGAATCTTTCTGGTCTTCCCTCAAGGAACAGATAATCCAATAGAGGAGATAATATTTGCATAAATAATGAAACAAGGTAGACAGTGAGCATTGGGAAATATTATTACTGAATAGACAGAATTATTCCAATTTTTTCCTCCTTCCATTAGAAAACCTGTGGGATCACCTAAGACTATTTATTTCTGTTATACTTCTGGGTGAAGCCCTCATCATGTCTCACTGAGAGCTTTCATCAGTACCCTCTCTCCAGATCCAATTAGTCACCAGGTCAAATAGATTGGACCACCTGACATAAGGACCACATAGACATAAGGATAAAATACAAAACACTTAGATGGCAAGAAAGCAAGCAAGCAAGCAAGCAAACAACCTTCTGTCATGCCTTGGTCCTTGCCTTCTTCTCCAACCTCACCTTCTAAACCATCTCCAGGTTCCAAACATACTGACTGACTTGTATTCAAAACTGCTGTGTCCTTCCCCTCTCTGGGCAGGGCTATTGCTTCTTTCTGGAATGCCCTTCCCTCTGCCCTCCATCTGACTACTACCTCCATAGCCTTCAAGGCTCACGTCCTCTGTCAAATGCTCTCAAGTCCTGTTGTCTGGACTGTTGTCCCTCCTCTGTGTTACTCTAGCTCCTTGCCCAAGGCTCTGTCTCATTTCTTACCTCCTGAAATATTCCTCCCCTGCCCATATACTCATACTCATTCTCCAAAACTCCTCTTTGGGAGATAGCCCTCCTCCCTTTAGTCATAATTAATCTCCCCCTGCTCCAGTGACTCATTCAGGTTTGATTCCTCTATTATAGAACTGACGTGCATTACAATGGGCATCCCCTTATCAGTGGGGTGTACGTTCCAAGACCCCCAGTGGATGCCTGCAACCATGCATAGGACTAAACCCTACATATACTGTTTTATTCCTGTCCACACATACCTACGATAAAGTTTAATTTACAAATTAGGCACAGTAAGAGAAGAACAACAATAATTAATAATAGAACAGTTACAACAATGTACTATAATGGAAGTTGTGCGAATGTGGTCTCTCTCAGAATATCTTATTATACTGTACTCACCCTTCTTCTTGTGATGATGTGAGATGATCAAATGCCCACATGATGAAATGAAGGGAGGGAATGGCATAGCATCAGGCTACTGCTGACCTTCTGACCATACGTCAGGAGGAAGCTCATTGGCTTCTAAAGCGTGGTTAACCAAGAGTATCTAAAACGAGAAAGTGAAACCACAGAGAAGGGGAACTACTGTAGTCACTGGCATGTTCGTTTTGGTCTGGCTTCTCCCCCTGACTGCTGTAACCATTTCAGACTAGGCAGCTTATCCTCATCTTTTATTTTAGCACAATGCCTGGCACAACACCTGTGGATTAAGTTAATTACCCTGTCCGCGGTTCCTAGGGCCTCTAGGCAAGCAAGCTTCTTGGGGCTGATGCAGAGGCGGCCCTACTTGGCCCCATTTCTGACCATTCTGAAAGGCAGGCTCTGCCAGTCTTTAGAGGACTTAATGAGGCTCCAGCAACGTGGAGATGGAATTTACAGCCTGTTTTTGTGTCTTCTCTAGATACCTGTTCTGCAATCGTGACCAAACAGGAATAAATCCAAACCAGAATCTGAAATGTAAAAAGTCTACTTGTCAACGATTGCATTGTTTTCTGCTGGAGCTCGCCTCGGCTGCACATTCCTGGGACATGAATAATATCAGTTGTGATTACACTTCAGTATCTCATCCATCACCAGCCTAGGAACGCTGAATATAACCTAATTAGGAAATGTGCAGGTCCCTTTGCTGGGGATGAGCTCTGGGGAAGCCCAGGTCCACATGCCTCTCCCCGAGACGGGACTCCTCAAGGCTCACACACAAGTTCTGATCCTGCAAGGATCAAGGGCCGACCTCACTCAGACGTCCACGCTCCTCACATAATCGCCAGTAAGCTGAGAGGGTGACACCTTGGATTCCGTCCTCTGTTACACTACTCCTCAAATGTTGCAAAGGACATATGTCAGGACTCATAAATCAGTCACCTTCAAATGGATATTAAGGTATTAACTAAGTGATTAACTCTCGCTGCCTAACAAATTTATTTTGGTTTATTACTTTCCGCTGACCTCAAATAGGAACTCTGAATTTGCTGACCATTGACTTCTCATCTTTTACTGAATTCTTTGGATCGTGTCTGTCTTCTTCTACACAGCTCTTAAAATGCAGGCAGAGGGCTGCCTTCTCTCTCCCAAGGTTCCAAGAGCAGAGGACGAAGGATGTCTGCAGGCTTAATTACAAAGAATGAGACACCATCCTTAAAATTCCTTTGCATGAGAGGAAAAGTATATTCTCTTCTTTGTACAGAAAGCTACTGCCTCTGACTCCCCACTTGTCTAGTGTGGACTTTAACTTATATTCAGAATTCATCCTCTGCCCAGGCACTCATCCAACGCTGGTTGCGCATGGGCTGTGGTGCCAATTTACCTCTTCCTGTGATGCCCTGGCACTCAGCATTTACAGGGTAATTGACAGGAGCAAAGAAGAGGCCTATGGCCACAAGGAGGTGAGATGGATTCACCGTTCTGGGACCGAGTACCCAACTGAGCACACAGAACCTCAACTGACTCAGCTACCTGCTACATCAACCTTAATTCTACTGGACAATGCTTCTCCTCTGCCAATGCAATGGACATTCCTATAACCTACACCTTTCCCTGATAATGTGTGAGCTTCCATGCCAAGGTTCTTCTGTTGCTGGGCATGGGGTCTCAGAGACGACCACTAGAATTCTCCAGTTGTCTTGAATCATGGTTAAGCTACTCTAGAGTGTCATGATAGTTTGCCACCTGTTTCCAAGTGTCCTCTGCCCCCCCCCCCCATTTTATAGAACTGGGCTTTCCTTGGATTCCCATTCTGGGTTTCTAGTCTATCTTCCTATAATTTTGGAAAGCTTGTTCTCTGCCTTAGAGATTTAACCTGGCCTTGGTAAGGACCTCCATGAAATACTGGGATGGGTGAATACCACACACTCAATTTTGCTGACCAGGCTTTGACCACGAGTGAGGACATCCTGCTACTTCCTCCTTTTAACCCGATCTTTGCCTGCATCTTGTCTGCACAGTGCTTAATTCCCTTGGTTGCCATGTCCTACCAGCTTGTTTGAATTTCTGTAGTCACCCTCGTCCCCACCTGTCCCAGCACCCCTTGTCCTGCTGCCATGCTTTCTGAGGAATCATGAAATTTGAGAAGCAGGATATTGTTGTTGTTACTACTCTTGCTTTACTGTTAGGGAAACTGAGGCTCCCACGGATTAAGTGACTTGGCCAACTAGATGTCTAATACATAGTAAAGCCAGACCTTAACCTAGGTCCCTATCTCTAAATAATTTGCTCTTTGCCCAAATCCATGCTATTTGCTCTGAAAATCTTAAGATGTGATCAAAAGGTGAAAATACACAGAAATAAATATTTTATTGTTATTCTCATCAGCAAGTGGGCTTCCTCCAATTGGAGCAATGCATTTTAGGGGTGGGGTGGGTCTATATAGGTCTTTAAGACAGAAAAGATGCTGCTTCCCAGATGAGATAATCCAGTGCAAGTGGAAGGGAAATTACAGCGTTTTCAGAGGCCAGGTGTGAATCAATCACGTTCCAAAAATTCATTTGTCATTACCTAGAAGGGAGGCATCATTTTCCCAAACAGATAATATTATAAATGGTGGTTAGATCCTTGGGTTATCCCACAAAGGCTGTTTCATTAGTAATGCAGCTGGGGTACATTTCTAGTCCATAAAGTAGCTGAAGTAATGCCTATATTATGCCATTGCAACATGACTGACAAAGCCCTGATTAACCCAGTCGTGTTTATCTGGATCCCTGTAGAACTGTCTACTGACAGCAGTGGTGATTCTGTCACCGTTGGCTCTGGAGGGGTTGGGAAATTTCCCGAATTTTAATAGCTGAGAGAGCTGGTGTGTCAGGTGAGATGTGAGAAGGTATTCTAGAGAGGTCAGGGGGCCTGAAAAAAATGTGCAGCTGTGGAAGAGAAAAAGGGCAGGAACAGAGGAATTCTAGGAACAAAAAGAGAAGGGAGCAGAGTAGTTGGAAGAAATCAGAGTTATGTGGGGATGGGAAGTAAAATCTGACACAGAAATGGGAACTAATAAAAGGACTCGGAATGTGGACTTAGGAGGAGAGAAACAAAAGATGCTTGGGCAGACAATGGTTCTGAATGGCTTCGGATAACACCAGTTCAGTTTAGTGACCAAGCTCATGTAACTCAACTCTAACAAAGCAACACTAGTGGGCTGCCAGATTAGCCATAGATTGTCAGTGACGGGGACAAGGTATAGCCCAGGAAGGACATGAGATCAGAGGACTGTTGGGAAAGAGCCTTGCAGAGAAGCTAAATGTTACTACATACCAATAAAATAGGAAAAAGCAATCCTGCAGACAGAAAGCAGATGGCTTTGGTGGAATATGTGTCTCTATGTTAGTCTTTCTCCTATTTCCAATACTACCATGGAGGGGATCTTGACTAGAATAAGATTTGGTCCAAGATAAAGAAGAGTTATGGAGTAGCTATGAAGATGATGGCTCTATTATTCTCAAAGATGCTGTAATGGGATCCTTGGTTGGTTGGTTGGTTGGTTGGTTGGTTGGTTGGTTGGTTTACAAAGGGAAAAGCCTGGGAAAGGTTTGGAAGCAGGAGAACAGCAACAGGGGATTGATATCTCTTTGTCAATACTGTAAAAATGCCATCTCCTTTGTGACCCAGCGCAAACTGTTCAGATCATATTGCCTTCAGGGAAATGTTTCTCTCTTTTAAAATGAGTTTTGGCAACATTTGTCCTACCAGAGATGAGTGTGTACATTGTTTGGCTGGAGGTTCAAAGTGTTGTTTCACATTGAGCAACTTGACCTTTGGGGCAAATACTGCTGAGACTACGATGTCTCATGGATTGTCCTTATTGGAGCAGAGGAGGAGACCGACATTCTAAAGTAGAGGGATAAATTTTGTAGAGGAAAGTAGAGGTTTGTGCCATTGTGGATTTAAGAATATTCTTTCTCTGTTTCTGGGGAATGAAAAAGGACCAAGGCTAGGAAACCTGAGAAGGGTGTGAAGCATTTAACTTGATTTTAAATTTTTTTTTCCATAGACCCTGGGAACAATAATGTTTACAGTCATTTTTAATATAAAAAATAATTGGGGCACCTGGGTGCCTCAGTGGGTTAAGCCTCTGCTTTCGGCTCAGGTCATGATCTCAGGGTCCTGGGATCAAGCCCCACGCTGGGCTCTCCACTCAGTGGGGAGCCTGCTTCCCCCTCTCTCTCTGCCTGCCTCTCTGCCTATTTGTGATCTCTCACTCTCTCTCTGTCAAATGAATAAATAAATTTAAAAAATTAAAAAAATAAAAAATAATTATCTCCATCTCCAAACCCTTGATCAAGTCCAACAGCCTTGTGTTGTTAATTGGAATGGCATGAATTAAGGAATGTGATTATAGAGGGAAATGTAACTTTCTGCTGGGGTCAGTGTGGTGGCATCAGAGTTCTGGGGGGTGGGGGGAACATTGCCCCAGAGATCTAAGTGGTGAACTACCAGTGAGTATCCAGAGGCTCGGGGTGCGGCTGGCAGAGGCAGCCATGATGCTGGACCGTTTCAAGAGCAGGTAAGAATTGCAGTGACCTTTAATGGGGGCAGTGTCCCCTGGAATTATATAGATCAAAGAATGGAGGCTTTTCCATCTTCCCTTCCATTAAGATGTTGGTAGAGCAGATTCCTCAGGATCTCAGATAGGAGAGTGCATATGCAGCTGAGGATTTCCCAGAAATACTATACATGTATTCTAGAAGGGTTGAAGATGAATGGAGAAACTGAGATCCAGGAGAGACCCATCAGAGGAACCCTAATGGAGGCCAGTGGGGAAGCTAAGTCCAGGAAATGGTTCCACCTCATTGGTCACTGTAGTGAGGTGGAAAAATGCATGAAGATGTAGGATTTTGGTAGGACTAGGAATTGCCATTCCTATTTGCTGTTTATGGACACTATTTATTGTGTTGCTTCCTAATTAAACTTGTATTAAAATAATCTTGTGGTGACAATGTTGGAAAGAGAAACACCGGCTCTTTATTTCATTACTAGGTAAATTGGGGCTGTTGGCCGAATATTCCAGCAAAAGCAGTATTCTATGAAACTATCTGGAGAACTTGTGGGAGAATTTCTGTGGTGGGTGCCATACTTAGAAGAGGAATTTTTCAGGAGCTTGGAGGTCCCAAAGGATTTCTTTTGAGATAGGATAGCTAAGGAAATAAGAGTTAACAGTTTGGGGTGTGGGAAGAGGAAACAGAGGTAGCATTGTCACTGCAAAATTAGAACGAGGTTTTGGCAGTGCTTCCAACCATATCATAGCATCAGGAAGGAGACTTGAGGAGGGGAAATACTGGGTATTTTGCCTCAATTGTATCATATTTGAAATGTTGATTTCAATTTATTTTTGGATTTTTTTCCATTTATTCCTCCAGTCTTTGAAAATGCAGTAATTTATCTGTACCCAAGAGCTCAGCCCCATTAAAATCTCCCCTTCTTGTTGGGTAGGGGGACTGGACCCTACACCAGTCCCAGATGCCATAGCTGAGATGCTAATTCATTGTTTTGGGGGGAAAAGGGGAGGCTTTTCCTCACCTCTAAGACCCATGGATGCCACTGTTTAAATGGCTCTTAATTCATGCCACTTCTAGAACCCCCACATCTCTATTTGTCTGCAGAAAAATAGCATTTAAAGTCTTTACACAATATATTTAATTGATTAAATAAACTCATGTAGTTTTCTTCTAATATTCATCTCTCATAGTTTGCCTTTATTACAGTCAAGAGAACCACTTGGTTTTACATGGTTCCCTAAACAAAAACTTGGGAGATTTTTGACGTCCAACACCCAATCCCTTATCAATTTTGCTAATTCCTTTTTACATAAAGTCCTACCCCTTTTAATTAGACTTTAACAAAGACCTGGATACTTTGTATGTTTTCTGTCTTAGCCTCATGTATTACATTTTACAATCAGCAGCTAGCTGAACCTTGAAACTCGGATGTTCCAATTCCCAGTTTCCAGATACCTCTGGCTTCAGTTCATTCATCAGTTCCGTTTTCTCCCCGGCAATACTGTTGACCTACTTATGCCAGCCTGGTCCCTGGGAAATAAAGAAATATGATCTCTTGTAACAACATGTGTCTGTAATGCAGATCACCTTATATAGGACTGATACATAGAAGAATAAGATCAGAATAACGCAGAAGTCCTATTGGTTTATGTGTTTTCCATAGAGTAACATTTGGCCATTCATTCATTGTCTTTATGTGAAAGAGAAACCTTATCTTCTGCAGCCAGCTCTCATTCAATTCATCCAGTTCTGACTTTTTTTTCCTTCTCTCTCTAAATTCTCTAGACATGTAGGTATCCAGTTCACGTCTTCTGAATTTACATTTGCTGAAAGATTTTTTTTCTACAAACTACATATTGCCAGATACTGTAGATGTGTCTTGTCAGATCAGACTGTAAACTCACGAGAATCTGGGCTGTCTTAGTCTTGCCTCTTCCCAGATCACCTAGACCAGTTATTTTGCATAAGCCGGGGTGCTCACACGAGAGAGTGATTCTACGCGAAAGTGAATTTGAGGCATTTCAAGAAGTCGTAGCATATCTAAACAGCAGAGGTCAAGAATGCTAGATAAATAAGATATAAATATTTAGTAGGTATTTTATTGCTGAATGAGTAAGTGAATGCCTACATGCATGAAGGCCACTGGGACTTGGCAAATCCTTTTCCAGTGGAAATTACTTCAGTGCATCAAATATTTATTAAGCACCTAATATGTTCCTGTCACTTTGCTAGACCCACAGATGGAAATGTAAAAATAAAATGTATTAAAAAATGTAAAAAATGCAGGGGTTTTGACCTCCAGGAAAATAGATACAGGGGAAAGAAGCGTACACATTCACATGGCTAAAGCAAACCGGGTAAAGGATACTGAGAGAGGATGGGGAGGGTTCCCGAGCCTGGCATGACCTCTCAGGAAATGGCTCACGGGCAAGATGAAACCAGTCAAAGCTTAGTGTGTAAGAGACAAGGAGGCCAGGTATGGGGTAGAGTGAGGAAGGGTATTTGAAGCAAGGGGAAGCACATGAAGAAAATGCAGGATTATTCTAGCATGATGAGCACAACAAAGCACTGGTCACTTAGAGCACAGAGCAGGGGGCAGCAATTTGAGGGAGATGAGAATGAAGTGGTGGGTAGGGACAGAACAAGGAGGACCTGTTTTCCCTCAGAGGGAGCTCAGCTGGGTTTGGGAAAGTCACTGGACCAGTACAGGGAAAGGAATAACATGGTCAGCTCTGTGTCAGAGATCCCTCCGACAGCTGCGTGGAGGAAGATCTGGGGTGACATGAAAGCAGGAAAGGAGTATGACCATATAGGTAGGAGATGAGGCCTTGAACTAGAATTTGCTAATAAAAACACAAGAGAAGGAATGGGTTAGAGAACTAGTTAGCAGGAAAAGTGGTCAGGGCTTGGTGAGTGACAGAATGTGGAAGATAAAAGAGAAAGGTGAGTCTGGGTGGATTCCCAGATGCCCGGCTGGGGTGACTGGGTAACCTCTGGGTCATTGTGTCATGGAGGCGTGGGGAAGAGAATGAATAATATAGGGAAGATGACAGGTTCCATTTTGTCCTTGTTAGGTTTGAGGCACCTCTTGGGATAGTCAAGAGGATATAGGGGCTCTTCAACTGGAGAAAGCTACTTGGGAGAGCCATGTCCTCAAGCCAGAGCCCATTTTCATTAAGCTCAGGAAGTGGAGAAGCATCTGTGAAGAGTATGAAGACATAGGATGGCTGGGTTAGGAAATGGAATTCCAGAGGGCATGGTTGAAAGCCATGGGGCAGGAGGCAGAAAGGAGTGGTTGGACAGACACAGGAGGCTTAGAATCCCATAGAGATGAGCGTGTGACAGGGTCAAGGGAACATCCATGGCATTTTGTTTGGTGACCAAGGATGACATAATGTTTAGGCTTGGTAGAGTCAGCTGGCCTTGAGAATCCTCCAGGGAATTTGGGATTGAAGGCAGGGCAGTGTTGGGTTTTGCCTTGGGCAGCCCCGGTCAGGGGTAATTAATAGTGGTGGTGACTTTAGCTTCATGGGACAGTGATGCCAATGGAGTCCGTGATGGTGGCCTCCAGGGTACAGCCTTCACAAACTTTACAAGCCCTGTGGTGAGAGGAAGCCAGACTGACAAATAATGGCTCCAATGTATCTATCTATGCAATTTTATCTCAAAGTATACATTAACCAGGAATTTAACCAGAAGATACTCATTTAATCATCAGAATATTTCAAATTTTCTTCTACATCAGTAATGCAGACAAAGTGGGGAAAAATAAAGAGGCTTAAAAAAACACATAAATGGGAAGAACCACATGACTTACACTGTCTCAAGTCCTGCTTTGTTACTCAGAAATGTTTTCAGTCATTTGCAAGAGCAGAATGAGTTTCTAGAAAAGATGCCTTTTCCTCATACATTCCAACCTCTGATGACCTCTTAGACCTTCTGATTTTTGCCCTTGTGCTTCCAGTATGGATAGTGCAGATGGGTATTTGACCAATTAAAAGGTACAGGGACAGATGAATGCTCCAGAATAGAAAGGCATTTGAGCCCAGGAGTACTGTGTTAGGGGGATCCACAGCATCGGGGAATTTACAAAGGTGAATCTTCTGGAATGTTTAATGGCTTGTCCCATGCGAAACCTCACACAATGACCTCCCATAGCCCCCTGTATCAAAGTCTTAGCCTTCCTTCCAGTCTTTCAGAGCCTGCAATAATGTGGCTTTAATCTCATCCACCGAGTGGGAATAATAACAGCTACCCTATGTATCCCACAGGTTTCTGGTCCAAACAAAGAAAACTATGTGTGAAAGTGAGTTGAAGATGTAAAAGCTGTATGTGTTCCTTTATGACTATGTTTTTGCTTTATCCTCCTTTCTTTAGTACCAGGATTTTCTGTCCCTAAACCACAGGCTTCCTAATACCTGGTGCAAGATTTCTCTCACGCCCGACCCGTGCTCAATCTCTGTTGAAGACCAGCACCACCTCCATTTGAACATCCACCTTCTATCTCAGCCTTTGAAACAATGGTTCTTCCCGACCAGTCTAGCCTGGCCCCCAGGGACCAGCTTGTCTATTTCAGACTCATCTCCAACTTCCCCCCGGGTCCCCATGTTTCTGGACCTACAGTAACAAATCTGCAGCTTCCTAAAACAAAATAACACCCCCCGCCAAAAAAAAACCCAAAACCCAAAACCAACCAAACCAAAAAAGCGATGATATCCTTTGGCTTCTCCTATCCTGGCCTATTCTACCTCCACCCACGTTGTGTATCTGAATTATTCTGCCTTGTGAAACAGCCTTGCAAGTGTGAATACCGAGTCTAACAGAGAAACCATCTCCCCCAGAGGTGCTGGGATACTGCCATCGAGTCTTGTACAAGAGTAAAAGTGTAGGAAGAGGCAGGGACCAGAGAAAGGCATCCAGGTCAATCTGCAGAAGGAAGAGAAACAACTCTTGAGAGCTGGACTGTGGAGACTGGATTCAGAAGGCCTGGAAGGCCAGGGTGAGGGACAGAGGGTGGGCCACCGGCTGGGACATGCGTGGCTGGCCGAATGGCTTTGACAGGATTTTCCGCACGGTGCTTGGGGATGACGCTACTGGCTGCGTGGAGAAGGCCAGGGCTGGGGCCCACATCCTGGCCTGACCATCACTCTCCCCTATTCAAAAACAGCTTTATTCATTTCCACTGTCTGTGGAAAAGTCCAGACTCCTTAACCTATGTGCCCGTTGTATTCAGGTCTCACTAGCTTGGGGACCGAAACTTCCCATTTCCTTTTTCTTTTTCCTTTTTTTATAAAGATTTTATTTTTATTTATTTGACAGAGATCACAAGTAGGCAGAGAGGCAGGCAGAGAGAGAGGGGGAAGCAAGTTCCTGACTAAGCAGAAACCCCAATGTGGGGCTCAATCCCAAGACCCTGAGATCATGACCTGAGCCGAAGGCAGAGGCCTAACCCACTGAGCCACCCAGACACCCCTCCCATTTTCTTTAATGACTGATTATGACACGGTGCTCGATGGCGGGCAGTGGTGCTGGCCCCCAGGTCCTCTGCCCCTCAGAGCCCAGTGCTTCCTTCTCAACCTTGGCTCTACTCTTCAAATCCTCCTTTTCTGTCTTTCATCTTCTCAGAGGGAATCATGGGGGAATGGCCTCAAAAGATACAGTCGTGCCTTCCCCTGGTTTCAGTTTCATTCCAGGGATGCCTGACATTACAATTCAGCCTCGATTTGGCTGTGGAGCTTAACACTTTATGGCCATAGTTTCTGCCTCGCTCATAGCAGTTTCTTTAAACCCACTTATAATCATAGACTCTCGGACTGGAAAGCACCTTACAGATCATTGAGTCAGACTTCCTGGTATTTTACCTCTTTGGTTAGGTTTATTCCTAGGTAGCTTACGGTTTTGGATACAATTGTAAATGGGATCGACTCCTTAATTTCTTTTTCTTCTGTCTTGTTGTTGGTGTATAGAAATGCAACTGATTTCTATGCATTGATTTTGTATCCTGACACTTTACTGAATTCCTGTACAAGTTCTAGCAGATTTGGAGTGGAGTCTTTGGGTTTTCCACATAAAGTATCATATCATCTGCAAAGGGGGATAGTTTGACCAGACTTAGAGAAAAGTTAAGCAACTTTCCTAAATGACATTTACTTGGGAATAGTTAACATTTGTGTTCGTTTCCTGATTTCCAGCTCAAAATGCCTTCCCTATGCCACCCAGTGTCTTATGAATTAGGCAACAGGTAATTCAAAAGATTTTGTTGGTAAATGCAAGATCCAGTTTTATGAAGTGAATAATTGTCCCTTCATGTGTCTGCCTTGTAAGATTTTAGTTTTCATGTATTAGGTTCCTAATGACAAGACACCCTCCTATCTGATAGAGATAAAATGTATCACTTTTGAATTATCTCAGATGCTCTCTACTGCCTGTGTGAGTCCCAGAGACTCAGGGAGAGAAAGTGGACTTCAGAATTACCCCATAGTAGAATCGTGGGGGTCACAGGCTGGGAGGCTACAGTTACCAGTGAAAAGGTTGATTTCTTTCCTGTGCCTCCTCCACTGATCTAAGGGTCACATGAAGCAGGGGCTCTGTCCTGGTCTTCCTAACGTTGCCCAAGGCTCACACAATGCCCAGCTCAGCACAAGTTGAGAAGTGCATGCTAGACAAAGAACAATGATTGAACAAATGTTCCTTTTTCCTCCACAAATGATGTTTCAGAAAATGAGCATAAGAGACGCTCAGGGATAACCAAGTTACTGAACAGGGAGACGGGGAATGAAGAAAAGATACATTTCATGTTTTCATTCTCTATTACTGGGTAACAAACTACCTCAAGACTTAGTAGCTTCAAACAACAATAAGGTATTATTTCTCATTATGCCGTGGGTTGACTGGGCTCAGCTGAGTGGTCCTTCTGCTCCATATGACATCAGCTGGGGTCGCTCCCAAGGCCGCACTCAGCGGGGAGTTCCTCCCAAGATGGCATCTCAGCCTCCAGGGCCTCTCTTGTCAGGGCCTCATAGCATTCAGTACTCCTGCATGAATTTCTTAAATAGTGGCTGGAATCAGGAGGGTCAGGGGACAATGGTCAGCTCTTGAGGCCCAAGTCAGAAACAATAAAGTGTCACTTCCATGACGTCTTATGGTTCAAAGCAGGTCACAAGGTACACCCAGCTGAATAGGAGGGAAAATAGAATCCACTTCTTAACAGAAGCAATGGCATACATCTAACAGGAATGGAATTGTTGCAGCAAACTTCACGAGGAAGGGAGCAAAGGCTGTCTCTACTCAGTGCCTTGGCAGACTAAGGTGCAAGGAGACGTGGATAACGTAGACACCCAGGCAGGCGTCTATGTTGAAAGCAAACATCATTGTCCAAGGCTATACGATTAAGGAGGCAAATAAGGGGGCGCCTGGGTGGGTTAAGCCTCTGCCTTCGGCTCAGGTCATGATCTCAGGGTCCTGGGATGGAGTCCCGCATCGGGCTCTCTGCTCGGCAGGGAGCCTGCTTCCTCCTCCTCTCTCTCTGCCTGCCTTTCTGCCTACTTGTGATCTCTCTCTGCCAAATAAATAAATAAAATCTTAAAATAAAAAAAGGAGGCAAATAAGTTGAAATATGATTTGCTCAGATTACCAATCACACTGCTGTGTCTGTTTTATCACCTAAAGTCTCTGATTCAAGAAATGCCCTACTCTGAACATTATTGTCTGCCCAGTGGGGTTTTTTTTCAAGGCAGGAGCTCAGAGGACAAGCGTCTAATAGAGATATTCAGCTACTGCAACTTTTCTTCAGCGTGTGCTAGGGCTTTAAATGAAAGCAGTAAATTTTCTTCTTCAGCAATAATGAGAAAGCCTCAAACCATTTATGTAACATAATTCAGAAGTTATAGGACAGTTTACAGCGAAGCCTTTTTATGAGCAATCAAACACAACAGTCAAGGGATTTTTTCCTTATTCCGGCTTTAAAACGCTAAGACTTCAGCCACACTGCAAAAAGGATGAAAGGAAACGGAACACATGCACATGGGGAGGAAATCGGGAAGCTTGGATTCCTTTGCAGACTCTGTAGCGGCCTGGGCTGCTCACCCGCCAGCTCCCTGCCTAACGTGGGGTTGACCTTCCCTGGTCCGACCTGCGCGCACCACAGCCATGCAATCACAGATGGGAACAGTCTGAAAACTGCCAAGTACTCTGAATGTGTTTATCTGGTCTCAGGGAAGGACTGGGTACATAATATAGTATCTGCCAATAGCTAAGGTGAATAGTGATTTTTTTTCCTTTTTTTTTTTTTTGTAGAGGCTTTATGACTATTATTATCTTTAAAGGATAAAAGTCATACCTGAATGTGGGCTAATTGCAAGAAGTTCAGACACATACGAGGCAAAACAAAACAAAACCTCAAACACCTTTTTTTGCATCCCAGCTCTCACCCACCCCTCTGTCTCCTCAGAACTAACCACAGTCACACTTGATGTGTATCTTCTAGATCATTTTCATACTTTAAAAAAAATCCATAAACAGACACAGGCAGTTTTTACATAAACGGTATCAACTATTACAGACTTCCATACCCTTTACAGACAGCTTCTTCAAAAGTCAATGGAAGGGGCACCTGGGTGGCTCAGTGGTTAAGCCTCTGCCTTCAGCTCAGGTCATGATCTCAGGGTCCTGGGATCGAGTCCCACATCGGGCTCTCTGCTCTGCAGGGAGCCTGCTTCCTCCTCTCTCTCTCTCTGCTTGCCTGTCTGCCCACTTGTGATCTCTCTCTGTCAGATAAATAAAATCTTTAAAAAAAAAAAAAGTCAATGGAATATTTTCCATATTTCCAAATCAAAGTACAGGCTAAAAGCGTCACACGTTCCGTTCCTGCAAGCCTCTTTGTAAATCTCATGTGTATCTATTGTTTGTCTCACTTTCACCACTTCCTGGAATGCATTTTATTTTACTGAATCCAGTGCATTTTTGTAAGCATTCTGGAAAACCTTGGGGAACAAGATTTGATACACAGCAGGAGCTTATCAAATGTTGCTTCCTTCTGCTGCTTCTTCCCTTTCTCTGATCGCTTTGCTTTTTCTTTTTTTTTTTTTTTAGATTTTATTTATTCATTTGATAGATAGAGATCACAAGTAGGCAGAGAGGCAGACAGAGAGAGAGGAGGAAGCAGGCTCCCGGCTGAGCAGAGAGCCGGACGTGGGGCTTGATCCCAGGACCCTGGGATCATGACCTGAGCTGAAGGCAGAGGCTTTAACCCACTGAGCCACCCAGGTGCCCCCGCTTTGCTTTTTCTAAGCAAACCTCAAGCTGATGCCAGTAAGACTCTTCCCTCTCCCGCCACCTCCAGTGTTTCCCTGGGTCATTCCAAGTTCAGGGAGTGCCTTTGACCTCAGATGACCCCTTCCTCACACACAGATCCACATCTACCTTTACATTCCTCCAGCATTCTTTCAGATTTACCTCAGGAAAGTCTCCACTCTCTGCCCCTCTCCGATTCCGTCCCTGGGCCGAAAAACACGGCCTGCCTTCGGCTTGTGCTGGTGATCCCTCTACAAGGATGAAAACGTGTGTTTGCTAACTTACTCGTGCTGAAATATTTCTCCTGTGCTTACACTATGCCAGGTACCACGGACAACCCGGTTGTGTGAACATGTGTCCGGGGAGCCTGACCCAGTTTAGGGGATCACAGGTGGCTTCTTTGGGGAAGCATTGGTCTGAACTGGGGTCTGAGAGAAGAGGAGGAGGAGGTAGCTAGGTGAAGGATATGGGGGGCGGGTACATTTGCATTTTGAAACAATGCCTCTAACTAAAGAATGGAAAACAAGTTGGAGACTTACCTTGCATGGAGAACAATTTCAAAAGATTCAAGTAAAAATAGATGTTGTTTTATGAGGATTAACAGGTTCTGGTAATCTTGAAACGACACAGATGTTCCCATTAAAATCTTTAAAAAAATGTTCATTTATCACCTAATCCTCTGATGATTAAATCCATTTCAAGCACGTAATTGTTATTTAAGATTTAAAAAAAAAATCAGAGGAAACTACTTCTCAATTATGATGATTCATGTGACACCCAGAAGGTTTCTACTGTTTGGTGTATAAATGCCAGAGGGTCCTGCCGCGGTCCTTGCTGTGGAAGGTGCAGGGAAAGAAGGTCCAGGTGAGGCCAGGCAAGGAGGGGGTCCCGGGGGACCTCCAGGAAGCACTCAACAAGGCTACTCAAGTAAGGTGTACTTACCTGGGCCAGGATTTAGTCTAGACCTTCGAGGTCCCAGACTTCATTCATTACCTTCCTGCCCCTACTGCTCTAGTTTCTCCCAATTTTGTTTGAAACAACTTATTCATGATCCAGATGTTAATATGGTCATATTTATCAATAAATTCCCAAGAATTTGGGAGGAGACAGTAATATTTGTTGAGGAGACAGTAATAAAAGTGTATCAATGCAACATGAGCCAGACTTCATAAAGTCCATGCTTTGGCAATGTCAGAGGCATGTAAAAATCAGGAACATATTTCATTCTTGTCCTCAACAAAAGGCTCGACAGAGCAGTATTAACTGTCACGGAGACAAACAGACGCTCTCAAACATAGATCAGCTCTTGCCATTTAAGGATCGTCTCTGAGGATGGGAGTCTGCCTACTAAAAATTTCATTATTCTGATTTAATCCACACATTAAAATATTTAAAAATAAGCCCCCTCTAAGAATAGCCCATCTGAGAATGGGTGCCGTCCAGGTAATATTGTTAAAGTAAATCTTCACTCATCTTTGTTTCACAGGATACCAATTTCTATTTTATTCTAGCTTTAAACCTTGGCTTCCCGTATTTCTACACTTTTTTTTTTTTTTTTAACCTTTGCTGCACTATTTCTGGGCTTCCCTTTCCAGGATGCTTGAATAATTTGTGATGGATTATTTGAAAAGAAAGATTTCAAGAAAGAAGGGAGGACTTTAAGTGGGTGAATGGTTCTGCTTCGAAATGTGTTCTTGGTTGAGGTTGGAAAAGGATAAGAGAGAGGAAAAACAGTGAGGAGGGTAAAGCAAAAAGGAAACAAGACACTGTGGATGAGCAACGGTTTTATTTACAGCAAGAAATGGATAATTTATGTGCTTTCTGTTGATAGAGCAACTGGAAATTTACCCATTTCTAGTCTTTCCAAACACTGATGTGGCTAGTCCACACTGGAGACAAAAATTAGGTTGAAGCTTTGATCCACAAGAAATCATAGTCTGAGTTTCTCATTGAAATATGAAACAGAAATGAGAGACAGTGGGGTGAAAAGCATTGGCTTTGGAGATTTAAATTGATAGAATATATTTATATTTTATATATATATATACACACACACACACACACACACATACACACACCTATAGGTGAGAGAGAGAGTGTGTGTGTGTGTGTGTATGTATACACACAATCATCTATCAATCTTAATGGATACACTATATGTATGTCAAATTATTTCTATCTCCACATCTAGACTTACATCACATAGTAAACATTCAATGGCTGGATGCTTTTGTTATTATTGTCGTTCTTGAGGTGAGACTGTCTTGGAGTTGTTGAGTAATGTTGAACAATGTTGAATAATGATCCCCCAAAGATGCCCATGTCCTCCTAATCCTTGGAACCTGTGCATGTTATATTTTATGGCAAAAGAGCTTTTGCAGATGTGATCATACTAAGAATGCTGGGGTAGGGAGAGGATCCTGAATTACCGAGGGGTTTAATGTAAACACAAGAGTCTTGATAAGATGGTTGCAGGAGGAGTCAATGTCAGAGAGAAGGTGACAAGGTGACGGGAGCCAAGGGACAAAGAGAGATTGAAGATACTAGCTTCAAAGATGGAGAACGGGGGCCATGAGACAAAAGATGTAGGCTGCCTTTGGAAACTGGAACCAAATTCTCTCCTGAGTTCTTCAGAAGGAATGTAGCCCTGTGCACCCATTTTAGACTTGCGAACTCCAGAACTGTAAGATAATACGTATTGTTTTAAGCCACTAAGTTTGTGATAATTTGTTATGTCAGCAGTAGAAAATGAATGCAGCTACGGTTGGAAAGGACCTATTGGAGCTTGGCCCACAGTCACCTCCCTCTGGGCAGCCCGTCTGTGGTGAGTCACTGCCCCAATCCTATAGGAGCTGGAGCTTTGAGGGGACACCTGAAGGCAGTCAGAGGCAGGCTCCCCAATGCTGTCCGCAGAGACTTTCAAACAGGTGCCTTGTCCTCTAGATTACCTACAAGCAAGCTGTACTGGCCCCAAACCCCCTTTTCAGCAGACCTGGACTTTGGGGGAGCCCAAGAAGAGAGGGAGAAGCAGGAGCCTGCCCACACACATTGCAAGTGGTGAATTGCTGGCTGTGGTTTTCTTGGAAGGCTCTTAAATGGCTTTCAGAGCATTCTTTGTTGGGCCCCTACATTCTTTGGCAGGGGTGTCATGATCCACGGGGTGTGGCCAGCAAACCACATCCTCTTGGGTGTTTTGTGGGCTGCTTTGCCGCGTGGCAGAGGGACCCTGGCCTGACAGACCTGCTTCCCCCTAAACCTATTACGCAGGAAATACTCGGCCCTTTTCTGTTTATCCTTGAGATGCACAAGTATCTCCAATTTTCCACAGTAAGAGTTTGTCCTTAAGTTTTAGGAATTATTTTGAGTCCTTACACCTGCTAAATATCACCACAGGTCCCAAAGGCCAAAAGTAAAAGGCAACATCACTTTCTCTCCTCAGGCAACAAGAAGACCCCCACCGAGGTCAGACAAGAGGCCATTACCCTATTCTGTAATGTCTTGCTCCCTCCTATCCACACCTTCAGTCAGTTGCTGTATTAAAAGACTTGTTCCAACATTCTGGGATCATTGGACTCCCCTCTTCCAAATCCACGTGTTCTTCAGTGCTGGGATCATGTCTAATAGTACTTGGTATTCCTAGAGACTGGAATGGTGCTTGGCACATAGTAAGTTATTGATAATGTTTGTTGGATGAATGAACTTTACCTGAGTTATTCATTTACTTGATAGCCACCAGATGCAGTTTTCCTTTTAAATTGAGGCATAGTCTTTATATATAATCCAGCAAAAAGTATTAAATCTTCTATGCAATGATTTTGACAACTGAATACATCATGACAATTGAATTCACCAAACAAAAGCTAATGACTGTTTATGTATTTTTTTTCCACCATGGATGAATTTTGCTTATTTTGGACTTCATATAAATGGAATCATATGGCATATGCATCTTTGGTTAGTTTCTTTTCCTTAGCATAACTGGAAGTCTTTAGATTTGTCAATGTATTGTATCATCAGTGGGTTTTTTTTTTTTTTTTTGTTAATTTCTGATTACAATTCCAATTTATGAAAATATCACATTATGTCTATCCATTTTCCTATTGATGAATATTTGGTCTATTTCTAGTTTAGGGCTATTGTGAATAAACTGTCCCTGAGTATCCTTGTACATATCTTTTTGTGGATATAGTTTTCATTTCTCTTGAGAAATAATGACTATGGAATTTGAGTCATAGTATAGCTGTAGAAGGTAATTTTTTTTATTTCTTTATCTAAATTATCAAAGTTAATTTTATAGGAACCTGACAAACTCTTTTCCTAAGATGTACCATTCTCCATTTCTACTAGCAATGTCTGAGGGTTCCAGGGTCTCCATGTGCCCATCAACTTTTGGTATTGTCCTACTTTATATTTTAGCCATTTTAATGAGTGTAAAATTATAGCTCATTGTGGTTTCAGTTTACATATCAATGATTAATGATGTTGAAAATATTTCATGTACTTATTGGTCATACTTATATCTTCTTTTGTGAAATGGCTGCTCAAATCCTTTGCCCATATTAAATAACTACAAATATCTTGTTATTGAGTTAGAGGAGTTCTTTATATATACTGAATATAAACCTTTTGTCAGGTATATGGACTGGCCTTCCGATTTATTTTCTTACTGGTGTTTTGATATGCAAAAATTTTTATCTTGATGAAAGCCCATTTCATTTTTATTACTTAGTGCTGTTTGTGTACTTTCTAAGTATCCTTTGCCTAGCCCAACTTAGCAAATATTTTATGGTTTTTCAGATATATATCTTTTAGAGAGAGAGAGAGAGAGAGAGCATGAGTGCATGAGAGCAGGGGAGGGGCAGAAGGAGAGGAGAGAATCTCAAGCAGACCCCCACTGATCAGGGAGCCTGATGCAGGGGTTGATGCAGGGCTTAATCTCATGACCCTGAGATCATGACCAGGGGTGAAATCAAGAGTCTGATACTTAACAACTAAGCAACCCAGATGCCCCTGCTTTATGTTTTCTGTTAGAAACTTAATGCTGTAGGTTAGATTTTGTTCTATGGTTCATTTCAAACTAATCTCATTGCATAAGGTGACGTTGAAGTCAAGTTTATTTTTATTTTTCATATAACTATACAGTTTCCAGCAACATTTGTAAACAAGTCTTCCTCTCTTTATTGAATTATCTAGTCACTTTTACTCAAAAATCAATGGACTCTATATGTGTGGCTTATTTCTGGATTCTGTTCTATTGGTATTTGCCTATTTTCATGTCAATACCACAATGTCTTGATTCATATAGCATTTTGTTCAGTATTGAAGCCAGGTATTTTAAGTCTTATGACTTTATTCTACTTCAAAATTATTTGGGCATTTCCATAACAGTTTAAGACCCAACTTGCTAATTTCTCTAAAAAAGCCTGTTGTAATTTTGATAAAGGTTGTATTAAATCCATAAATATATCTTATAATATATCCATAAATATATCTACTTTGGGTTTTATTTATTCTTCTTTCCCAGCTTCCTAAATATGGAGACTTAGATCATTTATTCTCTATCCTCATTTTTTTTCTGAGAAATTTAAAAGCATATATTCCCTCTAAACACTTCTTTAGCTATATTGCACAAATTTTGATATGTTGTGTGTTCATTATCATTCAGTTCAAAATATTTTCTAATTTTCTCTGTAATTTCTCTTTCAACCATAGGTTATTTAAACATGCATTATTTACCTTTCAAATATTTGGAATTTTTTCCAAATATCTTATTGTTATTGATTTTTCATTTAATACTACTATTGTCATAAAATGTACTCTGTGTTATTTCAACCCTTTTAATTTTAATGAATCTTGTTTTATGACTCAGCATATTTTATCTGTCTTGCTTAATGGCTCATGTGCAGTTCAAAGGATGCATATTCTGCTGCTCTTGGGAGTAGTGTTCTGTAAATGTCAATTACGTCAAGTTGGTTAATAGTGTTGTTCAAACCTTTAAACACTTTACTGTGTTTTTTTCTTACTTTTTCAATCAGTTACTGAGGAAGCAATGCTAAAATATTTAACCATGATTTTAGACTTGTCTTTTCCTCCCATTTCTCCCATCTTCTATCTGGTTTTGCTTCATATATTTTGAAGCTGTTTTTTTCTCTCTGTACCATCTTTTTTCTTTCCTTTTTTTTCTGCCATCTTCTGAGTGATTTACTTATTTTTAAATACTCCACTTAAACTTCTGTGTTGACATTTAAGTTCTACCTCTTTGTAATACCTTTGTGATCTTTTTAAAGTTATTTTAGATATTACAATATACATCTTTAAATTATTATAATCTATCCTCAGTAATACATTCATAATCAGTGTAAGAACCTTTCAACTGCGTAAGTTCATTTAGACTTTTCCTACACTCTGTGATATCATTTTCTTATATTTTACTTCTACTTCTGTGATAAACTTCATAAAACATTGTTTTGCTTTGGGTCAATGATATTTTAAAGGATTACATATATGTGTGTATATAGACACATACATAGCTATGTAAATAATAACCACTTAGAAAAGGAAAACATTCTTCTGTGTTTACCTGGGTATTTACCTGTCTGTTGTTCTTGATTCCTTTCCTTTCTTCTTCTTCTTATTTCTTATCATGTAAGTCTACTAAAGATGCTCCTCTCAGCTTATGCTTTTCTGAAAATGTCTTTGATCTTACTTAATTTGTGAAAGATATTTTTATAGAATTAAAGGTTGAAAGTTTCCTCCTTTTGATGCTAAAATGCCATTCCAGGGACGCCTGGGTGGCTCAGTTGGTTGGACGACTGCCTTCGGCTCAGGTCATGATCCCGGGGTCCCGGGATCGAGTCCCACATCGGGCTCCCAGCTCCATGGGGAGTCTGCTTCTCCCTCTGAACTTCTCCTCGCTCATGCTTTCTCTCACTGTCTCTCTCTCAATTAAATAAATAAAATCTTAAAAAAAAATAAAATAAAATGCCATTCCATACTCTCTGGGCTCCACTGTGTCTCTGAAAAGTCAACCTTCATTTATATTGTTTTCCCTGTATACCTAATGTGTCTTTCTTTCTCTGGCTGCTTTCAGAATTTGCTTTTCATCTTTGATTTTCAGGAATTTGACTATGATATGCCTAGGTTTGTTTCAGTGCTCCCACCACTGCCCAGTACATAGCATTTCCCAGCAATGGCAAACCTGGCCCACTCCAACAAGATGGGTAGAAAAACTCTCTGTGACTATGACCTTTGAATACTTGTTCAACGGGGATCTTTTCAATTTCGTGGGTTCCTTGGCCATTATTGTTCTGGATTTGTTTTGCTGTTGTTAGTTAGCATGGGAAAAGAGAGGTCAGAAGTACTGGCACTGGTTTATGACTGTTCTACCAATAAATCATAGTATGTCTCTTCATTCATCTTTTATTGCAAGTAAGAACCTCTAATTTTATTACATAATTTTTTTATTTAATAAATATTTATTAGGTGCTATTAAGAAACTTTTCTAGAGCTAGGGCTATTGTGATGAGCAAAACCAGATATAAACTCTGACCTTGTGCAACTTTTACTCCAGAGACAGAGACTGGCCTTAGCAGTCACCAAAAATGAATGTGAAAATGCCTTTTTTCATTTGTTGATGTCCTTGGCCAGACTGAACTAATCTGATATTCTATGGATCCCATATGAGACCCTAAAGACGGTTTACTCTGTTGCCATTTAAAAAATTAAGTCCACAATCGAATGTATGTCTTTTCTAGAATTAGTATTGGTTTAAATTTTTAAACATTTCTTTGCTATGCTTTATAACATGAATTCAAATCTGTAACAGGAAACTTACCACATTTCTTAATCCAAGATACTGTCAATTGTAAAACCATTAATTTAAATACTATTTTGAAAACAAAAATTTGTCAATTATGTTGACATGTCAGCAAATTTGAAACATAACCTGATATCAGAGATACTGAAATGTGAACAAGATAGTTCAGTCCTCCCCAAAAAGCAGCCTCTGGACAAAAATCACCAGCATCACCTGGGAAATTGTTAGGGATGCAAATTATTCAGCTTCACCCCAGATCTGGGATGCACACAATCTGGGTTTAAGCAACACTTGAAGTGATTCTGATGCATGATAAAGTCTCAGAATCACCAGAAAAGGGCATCTTAGCATCTCGGCAATATGATATTTCCAAAAGCTTTTGTAGATTCATTCATTCAGCAAAGACTTCCTGAAAACCTATCCCATGTCGGGCATCAGCCTGGATACACGATAGGACACAGATTTGAATGGAACTATCACCAGCCAGAGTTTATCATCTAGAAGCACATTTGTCATTCAATAACTGAAATTAGACCCAATATGATGAGTACTGTGACTCAGGTCCCTTCAAAAGACCGGGGAGGAAGAGGTAACTTCTGAGCTAAATATTGGTGAGGCTTTTATGATGGAGGTGGTATTTGAAACTGGGTCTTGAAGGAGGTGCAGGATTTTATATTTCAGAATGGAAGTAAAGGAGAAGTAATGGTCCATAAAAGGTTTTTTTCTTCCCAACACCCTATCTCTTATGCATATTCTTGAAAAAGTCACCAACTAATTAGAAGGGCATCTGATGAAGAAATATGTGTGATGACAATCCTGCCAATTCTCCCTCTGGAGACATGTTCACCACTGGTGCCCTGGTGCCTACAGAAATTCCAGTGAGTGCCGATGGAAGGGGAAAGTAAGTCTGAGTACTTCCTTTTACCAGCTTGTAATACCCTTGATGGAAACACTGTTGATAAGTGGACAAGGTCCCAGAGCAAACAGTTTTCATAGAAGTGCAAAGTGAGAGAACCAAGAAACCAAGCAACCAAGCGACCAAGCAGCAGCAACAGGATTTCACTGTCATGGAGGGTCTTGAGCTAAGCTCATTTACATTGTACCCACCAACTCTCTGGACACACAAAATTTAGAAATATGAAATGTTTGTGCTAAAGAGACAAGTTTAAAGTAACAAGGATAAAGGGAAATTAATTTTTTTAAACACCAACAGCAGGGTGATGGCCAACTTGGGCTATTGTGCATTTCATGAATTAATTTAACATCTTCCATTGTTTTCAGCAGCAGAGCGCTGTGTATCACTTTTGCACCCCTCACACCTTTCTGTGGGAGAGGGACAGCCTTCACACACATCAGGGAAAGCAAAAAGTGCAAAACCACACAAATACTCACCCAACAAGCCTTTTAGCCACTTGTCTTCAACAGGAGGAGGGTTTGTTAGTGTGAGAACTGCAAAAGATGGCGGGAGATAGAGCTGTTCCCAGGGGTTCCAATAACAGTCCCACACGTGGACCTGTTTCCAGCTCCTGAGCTTTGGAGACAAAAGGAATGCTTCCTTTAGCCACAAGCACTTCCTGTTTTCCATTTCAGTTGGACCTTAGTCTCCGATTCTCCACCTTTCATTTTCTTTTACCAGTGCGCTAGACATATGTGATGTATTCTTTCCCTGACAGGCGTAGGATACAAAATGGTAGGCTCTCAGGGATGCTGGAGGCTTTTGGAAGAACAGTCGCCATTTTGTGTTTCTTGGCAAATCCTTCTGACACACCAATGGGATAGGTCCAGCCTCTCCTACTCACTAATCCAACACACTGGAACTCTAAGGAATCCTTATGTTACATAACAGAGTCACCAGGGACTGGAAGAGGTATGGGGGTGAATCGAACACAAGCCTTCTTGCCTGAAACTAGATCATGCTTTGAAAAGCCACAGATTCTAGGTTTCTCTGCTTGTGGTGTCATTCCCAACTGTCTGAAGGTCAGCTGATGTTTTGGATCTACAGAGGCCATGCCACACAGAGATTACAGATGGATGCTTTCATTGCTTGTTTCTGCCCTGCTAAAATGCAGTGGGTAGGACAGCATAAGATTTCAACTTGGGCATACTATTGTTATCTTGGAGGAAACAGAGGCAAGCAGGAGTCTCCAATCTTAGTTTTGGATATTTGTGGAAAAGTATATGTTCATAAAATATCCCAGACAAACTGAGTACATTACTTTTTTTTTTTTTATCACTGGGGCAATATTTCACGACAAAGAAATCAAATGTCTTATAAGGAAGGCTTTATTGACAAGTATTACTTTGACTTGAAATTGGATTGGGGCCTTACTTATAAGGCTTCTCTAGGTTTCTGTGGGGACAGTAGAAGAGGCTTGCCATAGTTGGTTAAAAGCCTGGAATTTGCATTCAGATAGGCCTGGGCTTGAATCCCAGCTGTTCTGTTTACTTGGGACTTGGAAAATTTGCTTCATTTCATCTGTAGAACGGAGATGATAATGTCTAGCTTGAAGGGTTGTTAGATTTGTTCCCAAGGAGTGAGTATGTTAATGTTTGTAAGCACAGTACCTGGCACGTAGTACATTCTCAAGGAAGGATAATTTTAAAATTTCCCACACCTACAACATGGGCTCCCTTAGAGACAGAAGACCTCTTTTCCTAGTCAGCAGATAATAGGCTATAAAATCATCATTCATGTAAAGGTTACAGTGAGGAAGGAGTGGGAGAAGTAGAGTAGAGGGTTGGAAACAGAGTAGGTAACAGAAGGCATTCTCTGGGTGTCTATCAGAGGAAGTCGTTTTCTGTAATGTGGACACAGAAAGTGAGGGCAAAGTTGGCCATCAGTGGCCACCCAGAGGTAGGTGTGTGACCATCACTTACAAGCTCCCAGTCACAAATCCCTGTGTGTCATGAGAGTGTCACTGAGGGGATGCTCTATGAAGAAACTGAAGTCACTCTGAAGGCAAAAGGCAAGTTGAACAGCTGGCCACCGGGACGAGGAGGTAAGGGGGTAAGACCATGTACTCACAAAGTAAGAGTGAACACAAACATTCCAAACCACTCATCTGTTTGGATTTATAAAATTGGCATCTGAGCACATCATTTGGCATTACATTGCATGGCATTAATGTTTTCATATGGATCTTAAAAGTACATTTAAAAGCTAATTGCAACGTGGGAAACCACTATTGGCTTTGGCTAGCTGACCATTAATTCTTCATTACAAGAGTAACAGCTGACAAGGGCATCTACTTTGCCCTTGTTTCCCACTTTCTAAGAGAGGACCATCACCATGCATCTCTCTGCACAGAGAAGCATTATTCTGATCAGATGAATATTTTAGAATCAAAAAATTTGGCATGCCCTTGAACCATCTTATTCTTTTAGGCCCACAACTGGGTCACCAAGACCTCTGGGCCATTGCATTTTTTTTTTTTTTCAGGTGAGAGCCCAGAATTAAGGATACAAGCAAATACACAGAAATAAACCAACCATGTGCTTCTTTTGGGCATCTGACTTGGCCTTCAAGAGTTGGCTCAAAAATAACTAGATGCTTAATTACACATCTAAATTTAGTCCATGAATTTGCATGTGTAAGTAATCAGGGAAGTATTTGCTTAGAAATGTGTTCCATTTCCTCTGCTTGCTCTAAATCAAATGACTGAGCAGCAGATCTGATTCTGAAATATTTTTTTTAAAATGTGTTCTAGAGCCCCACCACTTTAGGTTGCGATCCTGAAGGACCTCATAACCCAACTGGGTTAGACATAATAAGATCTCATTTTAAGGAGACTGCCATTGGCATTCAAGGATATGGGCCAAACTAGGTCAAGTGACTTAGGAAGCAAGTCCGTTTTCTCCTCACTGTCTACCCCAACAGGAACCAGAGCTCATCCATACTGATTTTGCTTTCCTTTTGGTGACCATAGTAGGACATTCAGTAGGCACACAGTAGGAGCATTATGAAGCACCAGGGACTGAGCCTGGTATGGTACTACCTATCTCCATTTATTCATTCTAGAAGGAGGCTTCATACACATGACGATATGCTGTGATAGTCACTCTTAACATAGGTGGGGCAGACTGAATTGTTGGTTCCAACTTCTCAGTTTCTTATAGCATTAGTATTATACAGTCATCCTTTCTGGGGTTTCATAGGTGGAGTGTACTTTACTGGGCCTTGATTCTGGGCTTAACCATGCACCTTGCTTTGGTCAGTGGGATACAGGCAGGGACTTGAAGTGGGCTTGTTCGGTTGGACTTGAGTTTTTGACTTTAAGTGTTGCCATGAGAGACACATCCCTCGGGATGAGACATGGAACCAGGGCTCTCCCAGCCATCCCGCAGATGGGTGAGGGGGAAATAAATCCTTTTTGTTGTCACTGAGATTTTGTGACTGTTTATGTATGTAGTAGAAGTTGACTGATACACCAGGTCTAGTGCAGGTTAATCTACAAGAGGCTCCAAATCCAGTCTTGAAGATCCTGAGGAGCCTCCTGAGAGTTGGTGATGACCAAACTGTGACCTGGGGGATACGTGGTCTGGGTGGGAGGAGGAGGCTGAAGAGGGTTGATGGGGGAAGGTAGAAGGAAGGGCAGACAGAAAGAATAGAGAGTGCAGCTGGTTCTCTGGGTTACAGGTAGGTTATCTTGGCCAGGGAGGGTAAAAGAGCCCATAATCTTGCCTTGGGTTCTCCTAAAGGGAGGAGAACCCCAATTCCACAGCCTATTTGCAGGTGTGTGTGCTCTGTATAATCCTGGTATGTGGTGAATGTGCATTCTGTGTCACATACAGTGGATGGAATTTTGAGGAAAGGATTTTTGGATAACACCTTCTATTTATCAGATGGCTTTTCTTGAAGACCTATCATTTCCAAGATCATTGATTTTAGAATTGGTAGACACTTTAGGTTTTCTAGTGTAACTTTCCTGGAGGTACCAGAGAGGGGAAGTGAGTGGCTAGAGATCACATAGCAAATTTTTGGCAGGGGTGGATCAGGCAAGGGTTTTTACTTTAGTCTGCTGTTTGCTCTCTCCTCCCTCCCTCCCTTCCTTCGTTTTCCTCAACAGTGGGCCTTATCTGGAATACTTTTCTTTCATTTCTCTTCATGCTAGAAACCCCACTTTTTTCCTACTGGATCAGAGCCATGACCAGGTCAGCCCAGTCCCCATCTCTTATGGGAAAGCATCATACACACACTGAGCCAGTGCTTAACACACACACTCACTCACTCACTCACTCACACCACAGCAGTAACTCTCTTCTCTCTATATATCATACTGAACCTAGTATTCTAAACAGTGTTGAATATTTTGTCTTATTTTCCATTGATAAAAAGACCCTTCATTACAATAGCCCCTGCTGATTTGAAAGAAAGGGGATTTTAATTGGGTTCAATAGACCTAATCTATTTTTCTGCCCAGGATTTGGGATTTTCTTTGAATATGAGAAACATTATAGACTTAACAGGGTTCGATCATCTTACATATGTTTCTATACTCTTTCTGAAACCAGCATCACAGTAAATGTAATAATAAGAACCATTTCCACCCATCACTCATATTGAAAATTGACTTGGTCATGACCACAAGCACACCATTAACACGTAGTTAAGTATATATGCTTTTTCCTTCTTTCTTGGGGTGGGGGGGTGGTAAGGGCTCTCGAACGATTTTAACTTCATGCGGCATACACTTTTCTAAAATTTGACTGACTTCTTGGTTACATAGTCCTTTAATGAGATCTATAAACTCAAAATTCAGAAGGTTCTTTTTATTCTAGTAAGTACAAAATTGTAAAGATGATCTTAAAAGCCCAATGACTTAACTGTATACTCTTAAGTCAGTAATTAAACAGAGAGACCATTCAGCTCTTTGCCAAGGAATTTTCCTGTGAAAGTGTCCCAGAGTTAGAAGCTATCCAGATCATATAACTGGGAAGTTAAAATTAACAAGCAGAAAAATGACTGGCTTTGCTTTTAGCATTTCTTTTGGATGAAATTTGGCTTTGGAGCAGTTTATAATCTGGGTTCTAGTCCCTGCTCTGCCGCAATTAGACATGTGACCTTGGGCAAATCACATAAGCCTCTGTGGTCTCAGGCTCCTCATTTGTCAAATTAGAGGGTTGAATCAAGTTAGCTCGAAATTTCTGCCTATTTCTATGTCTAGCACTTAAAGTTATGATTCCAAGAGTTGTTGGTTGTCATTTATTCTCCAAATCCACTTAGATGAGAACCATAAGAGGGAGGCCAAAATTGCAGCAAGTAACACACAGGTTGAATCTAAAAGACTTTACACAGAAAGAAATACTCACTGTGAAGCAGGACTGTATATAGTAAATGGAACTGCTCTTAGAGGTCCTTAAGAATGAATCACTAATAGGAAGGCTTATATGGTTTACACAGAGGTCTCCCTGAACCTACTAACATCAGTTACAAAGGGAAGGCGGGGGACAGCTCTAGAAATAAGGGCTGATTTTATCATAAGTGTTTTATATCATGTAGTACCTTTGTTAAAATTCTTAGGCTATCAGTAACCACCACTAACTTAAGTAACTTTTGGTAACGCTTTTCACTTTCAAGATGTAGAGACCTCATGGAACCCAAGACCAGAAATGCAGTCGGACCTCAGGAGATGTCTGCAGCCAGGAACAGAAGGTGTCCGGTGCCTCGGTAGGGCCCCTCTCTCTAGCAGCTACTTCTCTCCAGTTATCACCTACATTTTCTTCCTTTTCCAGGATACGTTACCATCGGTAGAAGATTCCCTGCTTCCCAGCCAGCACCTGACACATGTATACAATCTGTTCTTGAAGATTAAGGGGTACTTTGTCCTTTCATAGAAGAACCACCTAGATTAATCGGAAATTTTTCAACCCAACTTCCAAATTCTTAAAAGAGAGCATCTGATTGCTCTGATTGGCTCGGCACAGTCACACACTCATGCCTGGTCCAGTTAAGTGCAGCTGAGAGGCCAGAGTCAGAGGTGACAGACGGGCATCCCTGTGTAGCAGGGACTCTGCCTTGTAGGGCTTCGGGGCACTTCCTATATTGTGTTGTATGTGTGTGCTCCCTGGTGGAATGAAGCAATGGGAGATCCTACCGTTGCCTGGAGATAGTTCTCCAAGAGGGAGACAATGGTCACCATCGCCACAAGGTATTCGCTGTAAGCAAATAAGCCCAGTTGCTAGAAAGTCAACCTCCTTTCCCGTACAACTCCCTCCCACCAACCTGGCCTCAGAAAATTTCCTCTGCTCAGGGCCTGAAAACCCAGCTATCTGTCCAACTCCTGATACAGGTCCCTGAGAAGAGACGGTCCTCAAAGCAACACTAAGTCCACGTGTTTCTCCTCCAAAACATGCAAATCCACTGGGTGTGAGCCACTATTACACTTTTGTAATTTATTTTCTTTGATTCAGAACTCCTTCATGCAGATTTATGAACACTAGACGTGAAGATCAGTTTAGCCCTACTTCTGCCTTATTTAACTTGGCCCCTTCTGGAATGAGCTTTTACTCAAGTGGCTATCGTTACGATATCAAATCTTTGAGAAGCTGAGCTGCTTTGTTTGGTGCTTGGCATCTGGTGCATGTGAAATGGCTTGGATCTGATATTTCCTTTCCTCTAAGTAAGAACACATCTCTTGAAAAGATTTGGTGCAGTCTTGCCAAAGGAGGAAGCAGGAAACTCAAGTCAGCCTGGAGTTTTGTGAGCCGTGGAAAACTGGCTAAATTCGCCATGAAAATAATTTGGAAACATGAAGTAAGTACAGAGCAGCCTCTTCTGAGCCCACTTCATTCCAGCCTTGGGAATACTCCGTGTTAATGCATATTTGCTGAAAAATGACAACCTTATTGAAATCTTTTAAATTCATATGAACCTAGTTCAGAATCGTGGTCATCTGAACAAGTGTCATGAAGTTCCCCTTGGATCTATCTTTGAAAAAAAAATGTTATAATGGGGTCAGTGATCCAAACAAATGGCAGGCTGAACTAAGTGATTAACAATTTGGTTTGTATATAATGAATGTGTACATTTTAAATGCTCTGGTGCTTTTTTATTAAACTCAGTCTAAAATGTGAAAAAAAGTAATTACGTTAAAAACATCCTGCAAGACAAGCTTTCATTAATTCAAACAGTTGTCCCTCCGGTGCTTACAAGCTCCTGGGAGTTTCCAAAGATGCACAAGTTACAGATCTTTGCCAAACTCTGACCTGGTTGTGTAGATTTGGTTAATCGGTTGTGCTTCTGTTTTGTTCAGTCACACTCATGTTTCCCTTCCTCTTCAAAGGTTATTTTCTTTTCTGAATATATTATAAGTGGACTTTTTGGTTTATTTGATCATCTGTTCTTAAGGGTTTGAATTTAGAATCTCTCATATAGAAGCATTAAGAGAAGTGATGGGGGAAAGAGTTGGGCTTACACAGCACAAGGGCATTCATGAACTTGAGAATGCCTCCCCTGTGCTGAGAAAGCCAGACTCTGTGCCAGGGGGTTGAAGATCAATGAACCGGGGTCCCCGGAAGACAGTCCGACGAAGCACCAATGCAGGGAGGTCACAGTGATAAGGGGCTATCAGGCTGTGGGAGTGTGAAGAAGGGGCTAATTAACTGGGAAGCTGGGGAAGCTCAGTGAGGAAGTAATAAATGGGCTGAGGAGCTCTTCAGGGGGGCGGGGGAGGTCAGAATGGTAGTTCCAACAAGGGGTGTGAGAGCCCCGATAGGCCCAAGGTTGTGACCTTCATGAGGGCCTGGGCTGCTGTGAATGGAAGAAATGGCAGGAGATGAGGCTCCTGGAGAGGACGGGGCTATCTGTGGAGGGCCTCGGAGGCCATGATAAGGAATTAGGTTTTAGTCTGTGGCCAAAGCTTTAGGTGTTTCTGTTTGTTGGTTTTAAGGAACATGCTTCCATTTCAATGAAATCCTTCATCTCAGCTACAAAACTCTGCTCAGTGCCTAGGGCTCCCTACTAAAGGCCTCCTGGAAGCCAAGCTTCAGGACAAAGGGGGAGACACCAATGCACAGAAGTGACCCAGTGTTGTTTGGGGTCTGAAAGTTGTGGTAACACGCTGGCAATGGAGAGAGACAGCAGGCCGGGACGCCCCCACAGGGCCTACATTCTCACACGAGATACCAGAGCTTGGAAAGCAGCTCACAGTAGGAATGGCCAGAGCCGTTCCTAAGGTCAAATTGTTGGTTGTTGGATGTGGGAGGAAGGGAGGGCACCTTGAGGGTGATCTTGACGTTTCCTTCCAGTCCCGGTGAGGCTAGCAGTTCATAGTGGAGCTTCCGGATCCAGCTGATAAGATTGTTTCTTTTAGATTCTTGAATGAATGGTTTCAGCCTGAAGGAAGGCTCTGCGGTCAGGTTGGAAATGGGCAGTCTTCTCTTGAAGAAAAGAAATGCCATGATTAGAGGATTCGTCTTAAAGATTCGTTCTTGTTTTTGGATTTGGGAAGATCCTGAATAGGAACTAATAGTTGTTTAAACAGCACCGCACACCACCACCCCCCCATTCCTGACCCCTTTTCCCCTCAAGTCTAATCAGTATGAAATGGGCAGCCAAACTTGGACGCTGCCAGCGAAGTTTGAACTACTTCTTTCTGCTACAAATGTTTCTTAAGGAGGACACAAAAGATATAGATTACCATTCTTTAAAAAAAAAAATCTGAGAGACTTAAAATATGACTTATTATGTGGAAGACTTGTTGGCAGTTTGAATTTTACACCTTCCAAAATAAAGTTCTTTGATGGAAAACATTTAATTTTCACCAGGGAGCTCCTGGAACTGACACTGGCAAGGAAGTAAAGACCATTTCATTTCCAGAAACAAATGCTATGAGGACCCTTACCTCACACGTCTTGGGAGGTATGCCCTTGGTGTCAGGCTAAGGAAAAAGGTAGCATCGAGCTTTGAAAGAAACAGCTTTGTTTCTTGCTTTGAGGAAGCAGTTTTGTAACTCTATAGAGGAGATGCGAGCGCTGAGGAATTAACCGGTTTCTGTTAGCTCTCTGCTAGCTGGCCAGGAAGCATGCCAACATCAGAGTATCCTAGCGTGAACAAGAATGCTATTTTGGTCTGTTGTAAAGAACTGTGGAATGCAGATTTTGGATGGTTTCATCACATTTGTCAGCAACCACAAAACAAATGTTATTTCAGAATGAGAACGATGGAGGCAGAAATACTAAGAATTCAATAAAATGAAGATTATAGAGCCATTTTTACAGTTTAAGGAGTTAGGCTCACTACTCAAGCTTTGCCTTTTTTTTTTTTTTTTTTAAAACCAAATGCTTCTACACAGCGTTGGGTGTTTGCAAAGTTTGATGAGGGCCAGGTGTAGAGGAGGAATTGAAGAATTCCCCTGCTTCTGCTTCCAAACCATGTGGGAAGGACAAAACAGTCCATGTTGAGTAATTCCAAACACTTGTTCTTAAAGTAAATACTTGGTCCACCCAGAAGAAGTTACCTGTAGAATTCAATCGTTTCACAGTAATTAGATTCCTCCCCTGAAAGCTTCTCTAGAGAAGATGGCCATTTTCAAAGAAACAATTATAAGTGCTTTTAATGGTAGCAACACAGTCCCCAGAGAGGTAATGGGTTTCACAAAGGGATTGAAGCGAGCAGCTGATGTTGCCCAAGCTATCCTGCGTATGTATATGTACACTTCATCTTCGCGTCTTTTTCTGGACTTTCGGTAGGACATTTTTATCAAGAATCTCTAGGGTTCTTTCCCTTCATGGAATTAAACACTTATAAGATTCTGTGATTTTATAGCAGACATTAAATGTTCCCTCCCTTTCACAGAACTATTAGTTTTAATGAATTAACAACTTTGCTTTCCTTAAATAAACAAATAGAAACATTTAATGGTAAAGAGTATTGGACTCAATGACCCTGGTGCTGGCGTATCCATCTAGCACACACTGCCTGAAACTTCATGAGTAGAGATTCATTCCTTTAGATTAAATATTGTCCTCCCTCCTTTAAATTTTAGATCTCTTTGTGAGGAGAATGGCATTAAATCACTATGTGAACTAGTTTAATCCTTAAAAACACTTAGAAAGTCTGAAAAGACCCAGAATTTGTGAAAGCAACAGCAAATCCTATGCAATGAGGCTGTGAGTGTAGATTGCTAGAACTACTTTCTGAAACACTTTGGGAATTTACTTCTGGCAAGATGAAGCAATAAGGACTGAAATTCTTGGTCTGCCTAAAAAGAAAAAAAAAAACCCTCAAGTATATCTGATAAGTTCAAAGAAAGAATGTTTTTCAAGATGCTGAACATCAGACAGTGAGGGACAGTGACTCATAAGAGATGGGACACAAAAAAGGTAAGCCTTATACTTGACCCTATGATCACCTTGAGGGCGTTTCTGGGTCACATTCCAAAGAGGGGACCCTAGGAGGAGCCCAATGCTGAGTTCAGGGGACAGAGTTGAGAGGCTGGGAGACTCAAGGTCACAGGGTGGAGAGAAGAAAGCTGCCTATAGAGAGAACCACAGATGTCCACAGAGGGTCCCTCTTGACTCAGCGGGGTATGGTTTAGTATGTGTGGTGGAGACACTACCCAAAGCTGGGGAAAGAACCATCTGAAATATTAGAAGGAACCATATGCTAACTTGCAAGAGCCAGAAATAGTGCCCGTTTCTACCAGCCAGGTTGAGAAACTTAATAATTCGTAGGGTACTGGGTAGAGTACTCAGAAGCATCCTACATCGAGTGGGGAATAATTTTCTCTATACTAAATATTGCTCTGGTCATGCCTAAAAAAAAATTTTTTTTAATTTCCTTTTTATTTATTTGACAGAGAGAGACACAGTGAGAGAGGGAACACAAGCTGGGGGAGTGGGAGAGTGAGAAGCAGGCTTCCTGCGGAGTGGACAGCCTGATGAAGGGCTTGATCCCAGGACCCTAAGATCATGACCTGAGCCGAAGGCAGACACTTAACGACTGAGCCACCCAGGCATCCCAAAGTTTTCAAAGCAAGAAGTAAAAGGATCAAACTGTTTTCAGACAACTCAACCATGTCCCAGAACAAAGTCCAAGAATACTTATGGGAATAAAGTATCTAGCACCCAATGAAATAAGCTCATAATATTTGGCATCCAAGCAAAGTTTACCAAAGATGCAGAGAAGCAGGAACAAAAAAGAGTGGAGACATAGATAGCACTTCTTGAGGTATTTAAAGACAATTACAGTCAGACCCCTATTCTCAAGAGTTCACCATCCTTCTCTCCCACCACAACAGGTTCCCAGTTATTTTAAAATGTATCTGGGATTTAATTTTATTCAGGTATAGTAAGGCAACAGATCAGAAGATGATTGCCATTAAAAAGGTATTTTGTTTAGCAACATTTTCCACAGAATTAGAACAAACAATCCTAAAATTTGTATGGAACCCCAAAAGACCTTGAAAAGCCAAATCAACCTTGAAAAAGAAAAAACAAAGCTGGAGGCATCACTATTCCAGACTTCAAGCTATATTACAAAGCTGCAATAACCAAAACAGTACGGTACTGGCAAAAAACAGACACATTGGTCAATGGAACAGAATAGAAAAACCCAGAAATGAATATGAGGTCAATTAATCTTTGGCAAGGCAGGAAAGAATATCCAATGGGAAAAAGACAATCTCTTCAACAAATAGTATTGGGAAAATTGTGCAGCCACATGCCAAAGAATGAAACTGGACCACTTTCTTTTACCATACACAGAAATAAATTCAAAATGGGTTAAAGATCTAACTGTGGGACCTGAAACTATAAAAATCCCAGAAAAGAACACAGGCAGTCACTTCATTGAATTAAGCTATAGCAAGTTCTTTCTAAATATGTCTCTTGAGGCAAGGGAAACAAAAGCAAAAATAAACTATTGGGACTACATCAAAATAAATAGCTCCTGCACAGAGAAGGAAAAAATAACAAAACTAAAGGGCAGCCTATGGAATGGGAGAAGATATTTACAAATGACCTATCTGATAAAAGGTTAGTATCCAAAATCTATAAAGAACTTATAAAATTCAACACCCCCAAAATAAATAATCCAATAAAAAATGTGCAGAAGACATGAGCAGACATTTTCCCAAAGAAGACAGTCCAAGATGGGCAACAGGCACACGAAAAGATGTTCAATATCACTCATCATCATTTGAAAATGCAAATCAAAACTACAGCAAGATACAACCTCACACATGCCAGGATCAAAACCAACAACACAGGAAACAACAGGTATTGATAAGGATGTGGAGAGAGGGGGATCCTCTTACCCTGTTGGTTGGGAAGCAAACTGGTTCAGTCACTCTGGACAATGGCATGGAGGTTCCTCAAAAAGTTAAAAATAGAACTACCCTAAGATCCAGCAACTGCCTACTCGGTATTTACCCAGAGAGTATAAAAATACTAATTCAAAGGGATACATGTACCTCAATCTTTATAGGAGAATTATACGCAAGAGCCAAATTATGGAAACAGCTCAAGTGTCCATGAATGGATGCTTCTGGGAATGATTAAGGTACAGGAATGAGGGTGTTGAATGGATGAATGGGAGTATAGCAGTATGGCCCCCTGGAGTATAAGAGGCAGAGGAAGGGGGCAGCTGGGAGTATGGACTCAGGATTGGTTGGTTTGCATGTCAAAGGCATGCTTCCAGGCAAATTATTTACTATCTCTAGGAATTAGCTAATCCTGAAGGGGCAGTGTCTCCCTGGTCAGTAAAGCCCTAGATGTCAGTGCATGAATACAGAAAATAAAAGAATATCGTTAAATATACCTAATACACCAGTGTGAGCCTCGGTGGGATGATGTGTGAATTGAGGCCTTTGTGTGCACATCAGGTGGGTTGGAGGTGATGGTGTCCCAGGTCGAAGAAGAAAAAAGGTGCAAAGTTCCAAGAGTTGTGGTGTCCCAGTTTGATTCAAGAACAGTAGGGGTGGTCGCCTGGGTGGCTCAATGGGTTAAGCCGCTGCCTTCGGCTCAGGTCATGATCTCAGGGTCCTGGGATCGAGTCCCGCATCGGGCTCTCTGCTCAGCAGGGAGCCTGCTTCCCTCTCTCTCTCTCTCTCTCTCTGCCTGCCTCTCTGTCTACTTGTGATCTCTCTCTGTCAAATAAATAAATAAAATCTTTAAAAAAAAAAAAAAAGAACAGTAGGGGTATGTGAGAAGGGAGCAATGATTTGAAATAAAGCTTTATCCCAACTTGGCCTCTAGCCTGAGCCGTGGAGTGACCAGGAAGGCGGCTTCTGTATGAACTTCCATGGGGTATAGAGAACCCAAGGTGTCAGCAGCTCCAGTAACAGCAACTGCAGAGAAACCTTCATGCTGCACCATCTTGGTGCCCTTGGCTCTGCTACCTGCACTCTGGCCCTGAGTTTGGCACTGACATTGCAATGATGACCGACAAGGACAATGAGACCCTTACTGAGCAAAAACAGCTGGGCTGGTGGCCTTAATGGGCATCAAGGGATAGAATGGATGCTTTTCTTCCCCAGCAGTGACCAGAGGTATTGTCCCAGCAAAGGGCGGTGGGGAGGAATGGCTGACACCACATGGTGGCTGTGAGAACCAGTTTTCAGAGCTCATGAGAGACATCAAGGAACACCGAGAATTATTTTCAAGGAATTTGAGGGAGGCTAGAATTCTCCCAGAGCAGGTGGTGGCAGGGCCACAACAGCTCTGTTCCTGAGATGTTCACATTGTCCTGCTCTAACTTCCAAGCTGGAGCAGCCTGGAAAACATAAGCACCCTGCTGGGCCTGAGACTAGAGTCCATGGATGTATTCCTGAAGACTTCTGTATTCTGCCCAGGAATTTATCCTGGGGGGTTATCATTTTGATGATAATCTTTAAGAAGAAAAAAAAAAATCAAATCTCTACTTAATCATCTGTACCACCACTATCTTAGTCTGCCTGGGCTATCCCACCCAAAAACCATAGACTGGGTGTCCCAAACAATAGGATTTACTTCTCACAGTTCTGGAGTATGGGAAGTCCAAGGTCAAGGTGTTAGCCAATTCACTTACTGGTGAGGGCTCTCCTACTGGCTTGGAGACGGCCACTTCTCGCTGTGTCTTCATTTGGAAAAGAGAACAAGCAAGCAAGTTCTGGCCTGTCCGCTTCTTTGTAAGGACACTAATACCATCATGGAGGCCTCATTCCCATGACCTCATCTAAACCTAATTAGCCCCCAGAGTCCTTACCTGTAAATACCACCACACTGGAGGTTAGCGGTTAAAGTTATATGAGTCTGGGGGAGGACTCAAACCTTTAGTCCATAACCACCACATCATAATGAAATACTAGTACATTTGGCACTCACATTGGGGATTTTGTTTTCTGTTTGTATTTGCATCACACAGAGGACAATGGTTGTTTGAATGAAGGTTTTACAGTGGAGAAAAGTGTTGGGGGGGGCGGTTGCAGGAGCACTTGCCCACGGGGATAGAGGCTTGCTAAAACACGGCTGAGCCAAGAGTGGTGCATGCATTCACGTAGGGAGCTAGGGAGCAAGCAGATCTACCACCAGCGGGCCTCTTTGTTCACATCAGCTTGCAGTCAGGGAGGAGGAAAAGCACAATGGAAAATGTTCTGTTTCTGATTCACACCATAGTTGTATTACATTCCCAGGAAATGCAGGTTCCAAAAATGCCACAAATGTAGCCTCATCTTTGAGCATATAAGGCAGTTTTATATGGCTATCAAGTAGTAGATCATCAAAATTGGCCTTTGAGGATTACAAAGCAGCAGAATTTTTTGATTATTATTATTAAATTTGATTCTACTTATCCTGAACTAGAAAATAAAGCTTTGGAATTTTGCGTTTTCTTTTTTTAAAAAAATAGTTTACTTACCCTAATAAGTACTCTCTCTGCATTTGCTTGCTACAGACTAAATGTGGGATAGGAACCAAGGCCCCTTCTTTCTACTCTTAAGCCATTTCGGTCAGTTTCACCCAAACAACATCTTCAGTTACATTAACTTTCTATTGTTAATAAAAGTGTGCTTTTGTAACATCATATTAACTTCGAGATTTGTTTTGGTCTTATGGTTGACTAAGAACTATAAGGTTAAGGACTTTTCACCTCGTTTTATATTTTTATATCTTTAAGTAATATTTAACACTGAGAATCCACAAGAATTTTGCTTCTTTATAAATGGGTTTCTTAAGTTTCGCAAACACTTGATTAGCCAAATGAACCATCGCATCTTCTACTATGTATCAAGCTGGTTTCTCTGCTGTTGTTCAGAGGGCAAACTGTTTCAATATAACCTGTATTTAATCTCAGACTTCTTTCAGATGTGATTAAATGTCTTACAATATCCAAACTCCCAAAGCCCAAGGCTCTTTCTCTCTCAAATGGGTTATCTTTTCTTTTCCCCGGTACCTCTCCTGCTGTAAGTTCTGGAACTCCAGGCAGCCCGGATGACATGCCCGTGCATTGTCCCCAAGCCTTCCCCACACAGCCACGTGTTTTCCAGAGCACTGGCAGCCAAATCTGGCTCCTATTGTGAGCGTTTTTCAAATGCCCAAAGCACTGTGAAGACCAGGCCCCAGAGTTTAACTGAGAGGCCAGGGATAGTCCAAGAATAACAGATTCGTGTTATGAATACCGCAAAGAGTTGCATGGAGGGCTCACAGGCCAGTCCCCAACCCCTGACCTCCCACTTTCCCAACTCCCTGCCTTGTCCCCAGCAACTCAGGCCACACCAAATATCTCCAGGCCTTTCCCCTGGCCTCTTGCTCCCTTCTTAGCCCTGAATGGCTGACTGTGAAAACACCCATTTCCTTTGGAGGAAACTCCTACCCCTGCCCAGAGAGTGAGTGCTGCCTTCCAAATTCTGGGTTACTGAGTCTCTAATAACGCTGTGTGGGCTAGTCCAACCATGCAGTGCTTGTCCATATTAAGAAACCAGAAAATTTTCTCTAATTCTGTAAGGATACGGTCGTCCTAAAAATACATTCCATTTCTATTACAAAACAGAATTTAATAGGATGGACTGTAGCATCTACATCCGGGTTTATGCTAACTTCACTTTTCTCCAAGAAAAATATGAGCGTGTGTTTTATATCTGTGTAACCAGAGAGCCCTTTCTGATTATTTCCCTCCAAATATAGAGAGTTTGCTCCAAAGTGGATTGACATCATATCTAAAATAGCTAAAATAATGACAATAATAATAATAATAAAGTCTTAGCTCTACAGGGTATTACATGCAATAGGAATCATTTTTAAAATATTATGCAAAAATAGAATAGCTTTCAAAATCGATTTGTGTTTTATGAAAGGCAGGAGAATGTAGCAGTGGAACTTGAGAACTCCTGAGTCAGACGACCTGGGATTTGGGGTCCTGGCAGCCCTACATTCCAGCAAGGCTAATGACCTAAACTTGGTGTGTAACTCTCTTCATCTGTAAAACAGGGATGACAGTATCTCCCATACCAACTTGTTATGAGGATTTAAATGTACAAGATCTTAAAATATTGCACAGCATATAATAAATACTCAGCAATTCTGAACTACGATGATAATAGTGTTGGCTGTGGTGATGGTGGTGATGATGGGGTGATGATGATGTTGGTTGCGGTGATGGTGGTAGTGATGGTGGTGGTGGTGTTGATGATGGTGGTGATGGTGGTGAAGGTGATGATGTTAATGATGATGATGGTGGTGATGATGGTGGTCATGGTGGTGGTCATGGTGATGGTCAGCATTTGGGTACCCTATAAGAGTTTAAAATCTGAAGGGGTCCCAATTTGTGCTCCTCCCCATCATCATTGACAATGAACATTGAGAAGTAGACACACTCTCCTCCTTTCTCACTGTCCTCCTTCTACTCACTGCCCTCCACGCCATGTAGAACACTACAAGGGACTCAGAAGAAGCTATTGTTGAGCCAGTTGACACTTCCTGACCCTCATCTTTCCCTGCGGCTACTGTCATGGGTTACCAGGAGCTTGGGTGGGCATGATTCTTTGTGTAAGATTAGCAGGATGGCATATTAGGCTCAAGGTGAGAGAGGCATTATAGGGCCCCTGGGAGAGCAACCTTAAATAATTCTATAGTATGTCACTATATTAATTTATAATTATGAAAACTAAGTGCTAAGGTCAAAAATGCTTTGGAGTCTTGAAGCAAAAAATGTTATCTGAAAAACCCTTGCAAATGGAACCTTCATGTAAAAGAAAGAAGAATTAAATATAACTGGTAGTTTTATGACTGTAGAGCAAATGGTCATATTTTGAATCTGATGGCTAAAAATTATTATTATTATTGATCCAAATTTTGTGTACTGGCTGTTTTTTGTTTTTGTTTTTGTTTTGAGATTTCTATTTATTTGTTTTAGAGAGAGAGAAAGTATGAGGAGAGTAGAGAGGTAGAGGGGAAGCTAGAGGTAGACTGCTGAGAAGGGAGCTCAATACAGGGCTCAATCCCAGGACCCTGAGGTCATGACCTGAGCTAAAGGCAGATGCTTAACTGACTGAACCCCCCAGACATCCCTAAGCTGGCTAATTTTTAAACAAATTATTTAGTATAAACCTATTAGACATTATATCTACCATATTTACTGTTTTCTTTATCCGTGAGAGGAGTATCTTGAATTTGTTGATATTACTCTCAAAGCACTTTTTGAGGTCATTGTTGTCAGACAAGAGTGGACATAATTAACTTCTCAGCCACCATCTGCATGAAGCATCAAGAAATAGAACACGTCATTTCCTTCCAGCCCCATGCAGAGTCCCAGAAGCTGCCCTGGTGCTCACAGGTCCCCCTCCCTCTTCTCCCGGGCCACTCATGGGGTGGAGGCATTGCTCTACCCTGGCCAGTCTTTGGTGTTTTCCCCAGGCTCCGCAGATCCCAATTCATGGCATGGATACCCTCACTCATATACTTTATTTTTAAAAAGGCAGATGTGGGATTGGCCTCACCATTGGCTTTCTTTTTCCTCTCCCTGACCCACCTTCTGGTTGGTGGCAACCCTAACTGTATTAAAGCTTTGTGTAATTCTGAAGCTATATTCATAAAAAAATAAATAAATAATCAGAATCCTGCAGAAATAATACAAGAAAAACTGGAAGCTGCTCATAGATATTCTTTTCTCTCTCTATTTTCTGGAACCAGGGGCTGATTGTTTTGAGATGTATCCTGTAGTTGGAGCTACTTGATGAAGGAGCCAGTTCTGACTTTAGGAAGCTGCCTTCAAGCTCAATTAGGCATCATGAGACACAGTTTGAAACTCCCATTTTCACATAACATAATATAGAAAAATGGTCTTTTTTTTTTTTAAACTAAACCCATGAAAGGTTATTAAATCTATTCAGCTCAGGGTTTTCTTTTTTTTCTCTCTCTCATTTCAAACCAAAGGTGTGTTTAATTCCTGTAGAAAAAAACTAAGACAATGACAACTATGTTCATATGACTGGCCTTTTACATGTGACAAGATGTCTTCCAGCAGCTTTTCCCCGTTTGGTCCCATGCCCATTCTTTGAGGTTGCTCCCATCCTCATTTGATACTGAGGAAACTGACCTTCAGAAGTGAAGTACACTGGCCAACATCATGGGCTTTTAAGCAGTGGATCTGGGCTGGAGCTCCCCTTCTGACCGTGAAGCATTACGCTTAATCTGTGAAGTCGTATTTGCAGTAATGACAGCCTGGCTTCACATACAAAGTCATCAAGTCTCAGAAAGCTAAACAAAGAGGTGGGAAGCCACCTCCTGAAGTGGATGGAAATAGGCTCAGACCTCTGAAAAGAAGGAATTGTTTACAAACGTAGATTGGAAATGCTCCCTTCACTGACTGTGTTTCCTCTCCTGGTCCTGATGGTATGCATTGGGAAATGGCTGACTCAGCCTCATTCCTTTACTTCACTTTTCTTATCTACAGGTGACAATCTCAGGGAGCAAAAGGAGCTTTAGGCCACAGGCTGGGCTCGTCTTTTTGCCAGGTAAACAATAATAACAAATAACTTACATCCTGGCTCTGCTATTATTTGCAGTGCGATCTTGGGCAACTCAGTTTGCTTTGCCAGTCCTCAGTTTCCTCACCTGTAAAATGGGCACATGAATTCCTGCTCTATTGAATTTTAGTGACTACTGAATGAGATTTTACTTTTTTAAAGATTTTATTTATTTTATTTGATGGATAGAGATCACAAGTAGGCAGAGAGGCAGGCAGAGAGAGAGAGAGAGGAGTAAGCAGGCTCCCTGCCTAGCAGAGAGCCTGATGCGGGGCTCGATCCCAGGATCCTAGGATCATGACCTGAGCTGAAGGCAGAGGCTTTAGCCCCCTGAGCCACCCAGGAGCCCCCTGAATGAGATTTTAATGGTAATTAATACGATATACACAGATGCTTTATCAATGCAAATGCCTCTGCCTGCACTTTGCAGGTCTGCCTCTTGAATTTCTCTGTTTGCCTCAGATTTGATAATAAAACCAGGATGATTTGAGCTACAAAAGCTGAAAATGTAGTTGTCACCTCCTAGGATGAGGAGGCCCATTGTGTTTTAACTACCTGAGCTGAGGGACATGCACCCTTTCCTTCCCCTGACTGGCTGCCTCACCAGCAGTGCCTGTCCATGAGCAGTGCCATCTCCTCCTTTTCTGGGGTGCACAGAGCTGGCCATTTAGCAGGCCTTCAGATATGGGGATTTTGTACCTGAACAGGGTTGCCCTCAGTATTAATTCATGTCCCAGGACCCTCTCAAGAGGGCTCTGTAACATGGCATGGTTTTACTTTATCATCTGGCTAATCACACTAGGGCAAACATGAGGAATATGCATGTTGTAGTCTGATAATCAAGCTAGGAGTGCCCCATTTCCCACGCATTCTCAGTTACAGGTTCAGAGGCCCCTTTATGCAGCACACAGAAACAATGTCACCGTGAGGCTTGGGGAAATGCTAAAGAAGGAAGTAGAGTCAGGGAGGTTGTCGTCTTTAAACTCTAAGTATTGCTTCTCAGAGGCAGGAAAGAATGGTCCCAGTGTTTCAAGTGTGTTGCAGTGCTTGGTACTGTCAAAGCTGTGCCAGTTTTCATTCAAAAATTCATTGAGTTGGTGGTGGTGATGATGGTGGTGATGATTGTGATGATGATGACAATGGTGGTGGTGGGAAGACAGTGATGGTGATGGTGGTGGTGGTCAGCATTGGGTACTCTGCAAAAATTAAATGTACAGAAGGGGTCCCAATTTGTGCTCCTCACCAACATCATTGATAATGAACACTGAAGAGTGGACACTGTCTCCTTCTCCTCACTGCCCTCCATGCCGAATATAGCCATGCCACGTAGAACACTACAAGGGACTCAGAAGAAGCTGTTGTTCTTTCAACAAGTAATTACTGAGCACCTTTTACCTACTAGGCACTGTGCTGTGTTGCATATAGAGTGCCCAAGACCTAAAGAAAAGCACTTCAAGGTCTTTAGATCCAACTAGTGTCTATATTTGAATACCTTTATTAATACATTTTTCAGTCTCCAAAACTTAATGGAGAACCATTACGAACCTCTGATGAAGACCCTTCTCTTATGCTGAAGACAGGGCAGCTCTCTCTTCTCCTGGCTGCTCTGAATGAGAAGGTCTTTATTGTATTGTGCCCACATATGTCTCTGCTCTTAGTTCCACCCCTCTGGGGCCGTAGAGAATATGTTTAATCCCTCTCCATATGCAACAGATTCAAAACTGTGAAGTCAGCTATCGCATCTCCTAAGGCTTTGAGAAATGTTTCTCAAATCCTTCTGCAGCATTACACATGACTCAATCCCCTCTCCATCCTTGTCATCGTCTCCTGATCCCTGAGGATGGTGGACAAAGAGAAAAGAATGGGTGCCTGCTCTGAAAAGCAGGCCTGAAGACAATGTTCTGAAATTTCCATCAACCACATGAAGGGGAATGGGCGCAGGGAGAGTCTGAACATATCTAACATGTATCCGATGCAGAACTTGGAGCCAGTAAGTTAGCCGGATGTTAACTGCAAGGAGATGGAATAAAAATAGGACCATGTACACAGATCTTTAGGAAAATTTCCCAACCATGAGCCTGGACTGTGCCAAACCCCAAACATTTGGAAAATAGCTTGAGATGTTCAGCACATCCCTGACTTGAGCATTTGGGGATGGTTTGTGCTGCCTTAATTGTCCCTGTTTTTACTAGAAAAAGTTGACAAGACACTCACTTGCTGAACTGCCTCCAGAGAAAGAGTGGTTTCTGATTCAACACAATGAGAGCCTCTCCCTTCCCTTTTTTTTTTTTTTTTTTTGGTCACTTCCTTCTCTTTCTCTTCATTGTTGGCCAACGTTTTTCCTCAGGGACCATGATTCCCTTCACTGAAGACTCTTTTCTGTATCAGGTATGATGGGCATATTGAAAAGGCTGATTTATATTCAGCTTGAAGTTTCTCTTTAAGAGAAAAAAATGACCATCCCTCCTCTTAAGTAGCTGGCACGTGTGCTGCAAATGTATTAAATGCTTCCAGATTAGATTCCAGCAGAATGCAGTCTATCTTTGTGCAGAGCTAATGGGCTACAGCTTCTAGACAGGCCTCTTGCTTTCTGCCAGGGAGTTCTCTTCTCAGTTCAGGTGGAGGGGCCCTACAGTGCACAGAAAATAAAAGCTTCATTGTCCCAGACACATTCTGGGGACAGCTGGCTCACACACCTGGGTCACCTAGACTGCCCCGGAGTCTCTGATGAGGAGACTGTCCCATAGCTAAATCTGGTATTGTTTACCTTCCAAGAATCACAAGGCAGTTTGTAAGATAAAAGAGCCAATATTCAATTTGGCTAAGTCATCTTCTCAGGACATTTGGTGTGAGCATACCGATGGCAGAAAACCAAGCCTATGGCCATGCTTCTGTGTGACACAGTCGCTTGAAAAGAGAAAGGTTCTAGGACTGAGGGATGCTCTTTGGAAGTGGCTGGAAGGTTGGTTTTTCCTTTTCACAAATGAGAGATTCAGAAATAGGACAGCCCCATGTTTGCCAGGACTTGTATGCATTTTGCTCACTCATTAAGAATGGAGAGCCAAGTAAATTAAAAAACATTGTCCTTCAGCCTATTGAGATTTACAGGCTAACTCAAACAGAGGATGGCCTGTCAGATGCTGTTGGTCATCTACCCAATAGCCATTCTTGCTGTCATCCTCATCAGAGAACCCTGATTTTGTTAGGGGCTCAACCAACTCCACGGTAAAGCTACATTTCCCAGCATTCCTTGCAATGAGAGCTGGCCTTGGGACAGAATTCTGGCCAGGGAGGTCTAAGCAGAAGTCTATGGGGATTTCAAGTTTTCTTTTTTCAGATAAGGATCACCGCTTTCTTCCATGTTCTTCCGTTTTTATCTTCATGTTTTAAACATGAATATGGGACTGGAAGTATTGCAACCATCTTGGGACCATAAGAATGCAAGCAAGCCAGGCAATAGATGGAAAAGCAGGAAGATGGAAGGAGCCTGAGATGTGATGACATCCTGGATCTGCAGCTCAAGACTGGACAGCATCCTTCTCTCCCCGCCAACATGCACACACACATATACTTCCTCATCTCAGGACATGGAACCACCATCCTCCCAAAATCTTTAGGAGTCATCCTTGACACTTCCTGTTCCTAACAGCACCCTCCACTCTTCTAGATCCAATTTATGATCTTGTCTGTCAATAGTACCAATGCAGCACATCTTAAATTCACCTGCTTTTCATTGATGCTGCCACGTCTGTAGTGAACTCATTACCACCTGGAATAATACAAGAATCTCTTACTGGGTCTCCATAAGTGCTCTGTTTCTTGTAATCTAGCTCGACACAGCAGAAGTGCTTTCTTAAAGGAGATCAGGTCACCTCATTTGTTACACTCCCACTTAAAGCCCTTCATGGCTCCCCATTGTGTCGAGCAGGAAATCAGAACTACTCACACTAACCTCTGAGGCCTCACGTGGGCCGGACACACCCCTCTCCACCTTCACTTCTCACAATTCTTCCTACTTCCTTTAGTTGCTCAAAATCACCTGTTCCCCATCTCAGATGCTCTTGTCTTCAACCCAGCTCTATCTCTTTCTTCAGGTCTTAGCTTACGTACCAGGAAGATTTTCCTGTCTACCACATCTAGAGAAAATTCCCCTGTTGTTGCTCTCCATCCCAGTTTAGCACTTTCACAGTTTATAGTGATTGAATAGGTTGGCATATTTGGATTTCTTTAAGACTCATAAGCTCCACTAGGACAGGACCCATGTCTTTCTTGTTATCCTTTATCCCCACCTACATTAGTCTACTGCCTGGAACATAGTTAGAGCTCAGTAAGTATTTGTGGAAGAAATGAATGAAGGATTTCATTTTATATGCTTTTTAGAATTTGTAATACTGAACACTGTATTTTAAGAGAGGAAACCTAATACAGCGATACAGCCATGGATTCCAGAGTCATGAAGGGTACTTACCAATGGAATGATCTTGGGCAAAGAACTTCATCTTGGTTATTTCACCTGTAAAAAGGGGATAAAAATTTACCTATCTCATTGGGTTGCTGTGAGGAATAATTGAGTTAATTCATATGAAGTCCATAGAACATCCTCTTCTCTTCCTCATTTTCTTCTTCCAGGGAGACGGAGATTACCTTTTATTTTGTGCTGTATTTATATGTTTGCTTCTCCGGTTCCAGCACAATGTACGGTACAGAGTGGACTTACTACAGCATTTATTGAAAGAAGGAAAGGAAGCACTAATGAACAAATTAACAAACAGGAGTTCAATTCCAGCCCTAAGTTGATACTTAATTGATTTACAATGACATAAGTCTAAAAATATTCAATAACACAGCCCTCCAGTAATATACAGGTAATTTGTTCTCTAATAACAGAAGATGTACTGTAGCTAAGTGAACTGCAAGGTCACCTAAATGTCTTTGGGACTCTTGGCTGGCCTCGCAGAAAGAATTGTGAACCCTTGGTTAGCAATCCACCATTTCTGTTCAGCACCAAGCTGCCACATTCCTCTTGTGAAAGGAGCAGGTGGAGTTGTTTTATTCATGTTAAAAACAAAATGACTAGAAATGGCATACAGCAATACAAGCACTCCTAAAATGAAATCAGTGACATATATACACCATCTGCAAGCCATTTGAGAATCCAGAACCCAGGAAGACTCTAGTTGCAGGAAGGAAAAGAAACAGTAAGATATAGCAAGCAGCACAAGGAAATAACCTTCAGAAATGTTACAGTTTACAGAGGGCAGAAAACCCAACAGCGACAGAACACAGTTATAGGGATTTTTCTCAGGAGCTGGCAAATTTACTACATCTCCTAGTAATTGCTTTTCATCTGAAGTGCAACCCTGTGGATTCATTCAGGATACAGACTGTGCCTTAGTCCTCTCTACCTGTCCTCTTAAACTATGCCCATGGGTCCCCTGAGGACCTTGACATGAAGTAGAATGGCTGGCATTATAGGTGCTCAAGAAGTATCTGTGGAGAAAATGGCTGAGTGATTAATTCCTCAGACAATATAGAGCCTTCACCTTGCTCCACTTATGTTTACCTGTATCAGCAGGACAACTTGCCAATTTGAGAGACAGTGCTCTAGGCCAATTGTATATCTTCTTTGGAGAAATACCAATTCAAATCCTTTGTCTATTTTTATATTGGGTCATTTGTCTTTACATTATTGAATTTTAAATGTTCTTTATATATTCTAGACATAAGTCCTTTGTCAGATATGTGGGACATTTACACTTGCGGTGTAAATGCATTCTCCCATTCTATGGGTTGTCTTTTCCATTTTCTGAGTGGTATCCTTTGGAGCACCCTGAGATCAAGACCTGAGCTGAGATCGAGTCAAATGTTTAACTGACTGAGCCACCCAGGTGCCCCTACCGTCAGTTGATTTTAAGTTGACAAGATAGGACTTTTGATAATGTGGGTGGGGATCATCCAGTCAATTGAAGACCTTAAGAGGTCTTCAAAAAAAAAAAGCAAAACTCTGGAGAGTTTACTGGAGAATAAAGAATTCTGCCTCAGGACTATAACCCAGAAATTTTGCCTGTGTTTTCAGCCTTCTGGTCTGCGCTAGATTTCAGACTGGCTGAGAGCTCCCATGTTGCTTGAGACAATTCCTCGAAAATAAATCTCTTAATTCACATATGCATATATCCTATTGGTTCTGTTTTTCTGAAGATACCTGACAGATACACTTGTCGAAATCCAACTGACCAAAAATGTGGATGTGTTTCTGGGATCTCTGTTCTAGTCCATTGATCTATATAGGTTGACACTACACCAACACTGCACTGTCTTGGTCACTGTAGCTGAATAAAAGGATTTTGAAAGCAGGAAGCATGATTCCACCAACTTTATTCTTCTTTTGTCAAGATTGTTTTGTTTATTCTGGGTCCTCTACATTTCTCTACATATATTAGGATCAGTTTTTCAATTTCTGCAGAGAGAAAAAAAGGCAGCTGAGATTTTGATAGCGATTGAGACCCTTTGTAGACCAATTTGGAATTATTTCCGTTTTAATAATATTAAGTCTTCCAATTCATAACATGGAATATCTCGCCATTCATTTAGGCCTTCTTTAATTTCTTTCAGCACTGTTTTGTAGTTTTCAATGTACAAGTCTTGCACTACTTTTATTAAGTGCATGCCTCAGTATTTTATTCTTTTTACACTATTTTAAATGGAATTGTTTGTTTAATTTATGGATTATTCATTGCTAGTGTAGAGAAAAATGCAACTGACTTTTGTTACTTATTTTATATCCTAAAGTTTTGCTAAACTCATTTATTACTAGGTTTTTCTGTCTATATGGATTCCTTAGGACTGCCCAAACACAAGATCATGTCATCTGTGAATAGAGAGAACTTTACTTCATCTTTTCTAATTTGGATGTCATTTATTTAGTTAGTTAGTTAGTTATTGCCTAATTGCCCTGGCTAGAACTTCCAACACAAGATTGAACATTAGTGGCAAGGGTAGACATGCATTCTTGTCTTGTGTTTGATCTTAGGGAAAAGCTTTTGGTCTTTCACCATTACTGTGATATAAGCTGTGGGTTTGTTTGTTTGTTTTGTAGATTCCCTTGATTAGTTTGAGGAATTTCCATTCTATTCCTAATTTGTTCAGTCTTTTTTTTTAATTATGAAAGGATATTAGATTTTGTCAAATACATTTTCTGCATCTGTTGAGATAAACATGTGGTTTTTGTCCTTTATTATACTGATACTGCACATAACATAAATTAATTTTTGTATGCTGACTCACCCTCATATTCCTGGGATAAATTCCACTTGGTCATGGTATATAATCCTTTTTACATATTGCTACACACACATACATGCACACACATACTCAACCTAAAAACCACTACATTATAAAGCATTCAATGAGGAAGCAAACTAAAATAAATAGAACCACCAACCAAACCAAAAAGAAAGCAAAAATAAAATTCCTCCAGACAACTTTGTAGGTTGAAGATACTTTTGTAACTTTAAGGGATTGTTATCTCTGGAACATCATCTGGTATAATGCCTTGGAACTGACCAAAACCCAGAAGAGTTTATTTGCGTGAATCAAACCTCATTAGAAAAGCAGAATTCAAGATGGTCCATAGGACATTTCTGGATTCCTGCCACATTTCCCAAATATCACATACTTTTCTTCCTTGTTATCGGCACTTCCATTTGCTGCTTCCAGAGCTCCATGGAGTGGGGGCGAAAGGTAACTGTGCAGGCTTGGAAGGCAAGGCAGACCCTTGAGATTACATTCGCAAATGCAGCATATCAGGGACGGCACCGGGCCAGCAAGTAGAGACAGGAATGACCCAGGCATTGTGTGTGTCTGCTTAATTAGCCAGTGAGCATGGGCTTGCAGCTAACAGGTTCAGGGACCCTCCAATCGCTCAGGCACTCAGCCCTGAGCTGTGTTACCGCAGCATGGGACAAGGTGGTCATTTTCACTTTGGATCATTTTCACATCGTCTCAGATGTGCATTTGCATTCTTCAAGCTATTTTGTAAGGGGTCCCATTTATTTAGAGAGGGATAGCTAAATGTGCAGGGAAACGGGGTTATTATGAAATCTCCCCTAAGGGCAAAGGGCATCAGGGTGCATGTAAAATTCATAGAATCTCTGTCCTCTAAACCTGTGGCAGAGGAGATAGCTTCACAGCACTCTTGCCTCTTCTCCTTCTCCCCTTAATGTTATTATAGGTCCCACTGCCAGGAAGAGAGTCTTCCTTACCTCTGACCAGCCTTTCCTCTCGTTCTAGCGTCACTGGAGATGGAGAACAGCTGCTCTATTTTATGGTCTCACAGTTAATTTAATTTATATCTGCTGTAAACATGATTTCTTAAACCTTAATAGAACATTTCAGTTTGGCATGTAGAAAGAGCCCTCTGCCTTGCCCCAGTCATTCCCAATAGATGTGTTTTATTGCATTAATTTATGTTTTTGTCTCTGTTGTTGTTGCTTGTTGTTTTTTTCCCCAAAAGTGTGATTTTATTTTTATGACCGTATTCTTCCTAGGAATTTTCTGGGCATGTGACATTCCAAAATCTTACCAGTTTAATGATTCATCCTACTGATAGGTAGATGATGTCAATAAGACAAAGAAATGAGAGTTGAAGGAACATTGCCTGGTATCAAAGGTGAACGAAGTCCCAAGTGTTGTTATACTAGCTCCTCAAAGATGTGAGTTGAGATTGTGGCCAAAGGGTGTGTACCTCGCTTCATTTGTGTATCTAGCATCACTGCTGAGAATTTACACAAGTGAGAAATATCTGAGGTAAAACTTGGAATGAAATGAAGCGTCCTTTCTCTTTTGACATCTTTCTCTCTTGGCCAAAGGATGGAAAAGTCTTTTGCAAGGACCGCCTGATACCTTCCACCCATGGGTGGCTGACCTGTAGCCCAGATGGCAAGCCTGAGGAGTTAGAAATAGGCATATGATTGCTCCAGAGAAAGCTGCATAAAGTTTAAGCCATGGGGCTAGAGTTTGTCCAGCCCTTTAGACGTATGGCTTTGCATGTGGATGAGACAATGAAACAGCGGAGTCAGCATCTGACTGAAGTCGTGGTGGTTCCTCACCAAGTCTTCTTTAGGTTCTCGTCAAAGTAAGTCAATAGGAAGAGGCAACTATTTGTGAGAACAGGTAGAATGCATCATTTGGCTCAATTGTGAAGAAAGTAGGTGGTCTGTGTGACCAGTTTAGCAACTAGTGGACGAGGTTGCATTTGATCAGTTGGAAATGAGAAAGACAAGAGAGCATCCATACAGATAGAAGGTACCCTACGAACATTGATCACTGAGCGTATTCATAAAATCTTTATTGAACATCATCTAAATGCTAAATTCTATATACTAGGCACTGTGGACACAGTGGTGAAAAAAGGCAGAATCTCTGTCCTCCTGAAGCTTATATCCTATTAGAGAAGTTAGACTAAAAATTACATTTGTAATATTTGTAATATTCTCTCTGGTAGTGCTGTCATTCTTCAGAAAAATCAAGCATGGTAAGGAGCTAGAGACAGAGTGTGGGTGAAGGTACCTGATAGGAAATCATCTCCAAGGAAGTGATTTGTGTAGAATTCTAAAGGATAAGAAAGAGCTGGCAATACACAGATTTGGGAAAAAACATTCCCGAAATACCCTGAGCAGAAAGAATTGGGCATGTTTGTTAAATAACAAGAAGACCTTCCATATTTCGAGTGTCCTTAAGCTAGTTGTTTGCTTTCTCTGAGCCTTGTTTTTTCTTATGGACATAAACCCAGATGTCATAAAATCCTGGGGCCTCTCTTTTAAGACAGAGGAAAAACTGGCCTGATGCGACCTCCTACCTCTACCACCACAACCATCACAATCCCGTGGCTAAAAAAAACTCCAAACCCTCCTGCTCAAAGAGTTTCCCTTTCCTGAGGGGTTCTGTCTTCATACACCTTCTGCATCCCAGCCCCTCATCCAGTATGTGTAGTTTTGACTCTTGAGGCATTGACCAAGGAGGCCTTTCTGAAAGAGCTGTAGAAAAACCATGTGGTCTTAGCAATTGTGCGCATAGCGAAGGGATGGAAGATTTGCAGATGGGGAGAGACCCAAGAGGAGCAGAGCCAACTTGTACAGGGGTGGCATTCTAACACCTCAAAGGAAACAATCCTGCGAGTGTACTGGCTCTTTCTCAGGGCTGGCCTCTAACTTCCTGGCTCTCTCCCCTCTCCTTTCATTTCTTTCCCCTTTTTCTTCCAGTAATAAAGCAACAATTTTTCCTTTCTAGCCTCTGCCCACCAATCCTCTTCTGACATCATAAGAGCTCAGCCACCCCAAGAATATCTTTCAAAGTATTTTCTTGAACAAACACAGTGACATCTCCGCATATAATTCTGGAGCCAGTTTTAGGGGAAAAAAAATCCTCTTCACATCCTTATGTTTAAATTACATGTTATCATATTAACTTTGTGGGGTTATTGGAAAGATTACCTGGGATTAATCCATGCACCAGCTTTGGCCGCATTATTGGCATAAAGTAAATGCAGATAAGCAGAGACCGTAATCAGTGGGGGTGATGGTTGTTATCCATTCACCACTTGTTTGAGGTCAGGCAGCTCTGGGGCTCACATTACAGAAGGTAGGAAGATGAAGGACTGGGGAAGCTCTTGCTACAAATATGACAAAGAAAATCACCATCAAAAGAGGGAAAGAGACTATTGAGCTGTACCAGGAAGCAAAAATAAATAAATAAATAAATAAATAACCAAAAATCTCTAGAGATTTGGAGGTACAGAAAAGCAAAGCAAAAAGAAAGGAGAGGGGCGCCTGGGTGGCTCAGTGGTTAAAGCCTCTGCCTTTGGCTCAGGTCATGATCTCAGGGTCCTGGGATTGAGCCCCACATCGGGGTCTCTCCAAGCAGGGAGCCTGCTTCCCCCTCTCTCTCTGCCTGCCTCTCTGCCTACTTGTGATCTGTCAAATAAACAAATAAAAATCTTAAAAAAAAAAAAAAAAAGAAAGGAGAATAAGGGTGATGGGAGGAAAGTTGTGCCCTGAAAATTTAGATAAACTTGGTGAGGATTCGGATTTCAGCCCTAAGCCTGGTAGGTGAATGGTACTTACAGCCTCTGCTGGACTAGGTCATGTAAATTTATTGAATGCGATTGGAAAAGTACAAAATGGATTTTGGTTAAAGATGGCGGTGTACGATGTTAACCCCCCGCCCTTCCCCCCAAGTCTCATGAAGAACAGAAAATGGAGATATATTTCAGTTGCCAATAAAATGAGGATATGACTACATTCTTGAACCACAAACGATGTAGCAAACCTGCCAAAGACCGTGAAATCTGGACCAAAAATGAGGAAGAACACTGAGAACCAACAACATATCCTCAGACCTTAGGCAAGATGGACATCTCCCCCAAGGCAAGTGAGGTTCCCCTGAAATGTTATGCAAGGACTCTCTAAATGACGTAAGCTCCAAGGACACAGAGGGCCACTGTGGGAGAAGACTCTCCCCTGGGAGACCCTGTTTGACACCACAGCACATGGAGGATGAGAATGAAGGAGACACCAAGACAACACAGGTTTTTATCTGCAGACAACCAGTGGTGAGGTGAGATGAAGAAATTGGAGGAAAACAGCATTTTTCAAATTACTGACCCTTTAAATTAAGCTGAAAATTGAGTGATGATGTATATTCGCAGGTTAAGAAAAAGAATAGATTTGGTGAGAGGCTACAGGAAGTGATACACTGTTGGAGCTTTCCAGCACTGGTTCCCTTCCCTTAGGGACTACCTTCCAGCAAATAGATGAGATGAACAATGATCAGAAAGAATCCCCCACATGAAGCTGCTCTGACAGGAGAGAGAAAATAAAGAAAAGAATGTAAGACAGGGGGCTCCTGGCTGGCTCAGTCTGTGGGGCAGTTGATTCTTGATCTCAGGGTCATGAGTTTGAGCCCCATGTATTGGGTGTAACACATATTTGGGGGGAAAAAAAGAGGAAGATAAAGAAAAATGAACAAGAGAAATTTTCCAAGGAAACAGAAAAAGAGTTCAGGCAAAGAGTTTTCTATATTTACAAGGAAATTATAGGAGATAAATGTAAAATAAAACTAATACAAAGAAGAAAGTTGAACTATAAGCAACCAAAATTAGAATGCACTAACCTTAAAACAGAAAGGTCTTTCTTTCACTCATTCAACAAGTAATTACTGAATACCCTGTGCATGCCAGGAGGGTTGTCAAATGCTGGGGTTTTAGCAGGGTTTAAGATGGGAAGTGTCTCTACCTTCATGGAGCTTATAATCTAGGATGGCAGTGGAGGGGGGGGTAGAGAAAATAAAATACATAGAATAAATGTATGTAGTCCTATTAAAAGAGTAGAAGAGGGGTGCCTGGGTGGATCAGTTAGTTAAGTGTCTAACCCTTTTTTTTTTGTTTGTTTGTTTTGAGATTTATTTATTTATTTGTCAGAGAGAGAGAGCACAAGCAGGAGAAGCTGCAGGCAGAGGGAGAAGCAAGCTCTTGATCTCAGAGTCCTGAGTTCAAGCCCACGTTTGGGGTGGAACCTACTTAAAATAAATTTTAAATCAAAAAAAAAAAAAGGACTATATGCCAGAAGATGAAAAGGTAAGGGTTTTTTGTTTGTTTGTTTGTTTGTTTCTTTTTTGAGAAGTTAAGGTCTTTAGTCAGGGTGACCAGGAAGGTCTAACCATGTGACATTTTATCTGAAACCTGAATAATAACATGACTTATTCAGGTCTGCAAATATCTGGAGGGATATTCTGGGTGTATATAATAATAGTAAAAAAAGACAATAAGGAACAGGACAGACATGAACAGGCAGTTGAGTATCCAAAAATACATAATTGGTGTTTGCAAAGAAGAAATGAATAAATAAAACAGAAAATATCTTCAAAAAATATAATAGGAAAAACAATCCCAAAATAAATGTTTAAATCTGCCAAAGGCTTAAATCTGAAAGAATAATGCTGTCATGAATACTTGATACCTGAATGATCAACATCAGTATGTTAAGAGTAATACAGATAAACAACCCCAAATCTGGGGTGGTCCTGGGACTTGCTTTGACCAATAGCATATTATATCAGTTCTGAGCTGTTCCAAGAGGCCTTGTGTATCTCCAGTCTCTCTCTTGAAACTCTGCTACCATTATGGGAACAGGCCTGGGCTATTGTGCTGGAGGCTGAGAGATCACACAACAAGGCCACGCCCTTAGCCCCTGACAAGAGATGGCCACATCTCACCACACGATGAAGAGATCCCAGAGCAACCAGGCTCCAGACCCATGTCCTGACCATAGACACTTGGGAAATTCACCCAAGATAAGCCAACCCAGAGCAGCAGAAGTGCCCCCAAAGACCCAGACTTGTAGACCTGTGTGCTATGGTGAATGGTGTCTTTTTTCAGCCATAAAGCTTTAGAGTGGTTCATTAGGCAACAAAATTTAACTAATAAATATCTAAATGTTTTTCATAATCTTTTTCTTACCTATGTTGAGATAATTTAGGACATGTCCTTTATAATGAAATGTTTACCTAAAATTCAGCACATCTAATTATATCTTAGTTTCTTCTTCTTCTGTTAAATTTAAGTGGAATTATATTTAATGCTTTTTATTAAAAATAGCTTTAGTGATTGTTATTAATACTTTTATTAAAAATGATTCCATTCCATCAAAATTCGGTCCATTTATCTATCTATCCTTTTAACCTTATCTGCACAGAAAGAGAGGCCAAGAATGATGCTTACCAAATGTTCATAGTTGTTCTTTCTGGTCATGTGCTTCCATTGTAAAATTTTCTACAATTTTTACATTGTTCTTGGTAATTTTCTGTATTGCTTGAGTTTGTTGTTATCCATGAATATCAACTTTATAAAAAACCAGTTGGCCCATTCTTTTAACAAAAAAGCTTGACAGATAATAAGGAAGTGCTCACAAAAGGACAAGGACGTGTTGAAAGGCTGTAAGGGCAATGTGGGGTCCTGGACTGGCTCCTAGACCAGAAAATGGACATTAGTGGGAACACTGCTGAAATATGAGTAAGGTTTATAGAGTAGTTATTTGTGTTGTGTCAATGTTAATCCTTTGGTGGGTTCATTGTGCTGTGGTTGTGTAAGATCCTACAATAGAGAAAGTTGGGTGAAGGGTCAAGGGAACTTTCTGTACTATTTCTGCACTGAAGTCTAAAAGTATTTCGAAATGTAACCAGAAAGGAGCACGAAGTTGTATTAAATCATATCAAGAGAAAGTTAGATTTCAATCTTACTTTTGAAGTGTAAAACTTTTCCTCTGTGAAATAAATGGGGGAACAGCTAAAAATGACTAATAACGAATGCATCTAGTAAATAAAACTCGCTACTAGGTATAGGGCTCTTTCTAATTCATAGTTTTAGATCTCCAGGATATTTGGAGAAAAAAAAATCTATTAATGTAAATGTTTATTATTTGCAACCTATTCTCTCTGTGGTTATTAATATATCGATAATGTTTTGTTTGTCCGGGATCAGATCCATTCTACATTCTGTACAAGCAGACATTGTATGTTTATTATACTTCTACAGTAATTATTCATACACTTCCAGCTTAATTTTAAAGATGACATTTGCTTTAATCAGAGGAATAAGAAAGGAAATAGAACACTAGGTTACATCACTGAGGTAGCGAAACAGGTCAAATACAGAACAGATATCAGAAGGGAGGCTGCCTGCTATTTTGACACATCAGTGGAACACCATTTGGTCCAGGTTGAAACACCACTTCCTTTAGAGGAGGAGCAATATATAATACACACACTCACATATACATGTGTTATATATACATACACATAGATGTATGTTTGTATATGTATAGATAGTATATATTTATACTATGCTTTATATCCATTTTGATGTCATGACAAAATGATATCCATATCACACACCATGTGTCACAACACTCTTTAAAAATGTAACACTAAGCAACTCCGATAGGCTCTAATTGTTTCTATTTTTAAAAAGAGCTGAATAATTCCATACCAGGCTCATTGCAGAGGAATTCCCAGGCGGGTTCCGAAGCAAATAGGAAACAACAGAAACCTTAGAAACTTGCAACGGACAAATTAAACCGTATTTTGGAAATACGTATTTTGGTGTGCAAAATACTCACACCAAGAAGATTATATGCGTTTACAGAAGTTGTGTGTTCGGCCTCTCTAATTCTACTGTCAAAACAGATGTCAAGAATGTTAATTAGTGGAAGGAAGGGGAGGCAGTCTGTCAACAGAGTGCTCTCTGTGACTTGAGTCCCGTGGCAGCTCCTCAGAGGTGCTCTTTGAACGCAGGAGATAGTATGCGATAAAGTATGTGATAAAGAAGATATGAAAATTTGCTGTTCAAAAGCTGTTGGTCAAACAAAGGTGCTCTTATTGTAAATGACCAAAAGCTGGTTCCAGGATGTTCGGCTCACCTGTGTGTGGATATTCGCTCTCTGAATTTTATTTCAGCTCTTGGAGCTGTGTTCGTTCCTTATTCAGTTAGTGCATGCCCTCCGTCAGAAGGTCTCTCCAAAGTAGATTACAGAATTCAGAGAAATCT